>NC_086446.1:671498329-671864579 GCF_028390025.1 Pseudophryne corroboree
CTACTGGACAAGTGGACGTGACCGGCGTGGGATGTAGGTAAGTAATCTCTCTCTCATTTTTACAGATTCCCCTACTTGATTCTACTGGACAAGTGGATGTGACCGGCGTGGGATGTAGGTAAGTAATCTGTCTCTAATTTTTACAGGTGCCCCTATTGGATTCTACTGGACAAGTGGACGTGATGGGCGTGGGATGTAGCTAAGTAATCTCTCTCTCATTTTTACAGGCGCCCCTATTGGATTCTACTGGACAAGTGGACGTGACCGGCGTGGGATGTAGGTAAGTAATGTGTCTCTCATTTTTATAGATTCCCCTATTGGATTCTACTGGACAAGTGGACGTGACCGGCGTGGGATGTAGGTAAGTAATCTGTCTCTCATTTTTACAGGTGCCCCTATTGGATTCTACTGGACAAGTGGACGTGACCGGCGTGGGATATAGGTAAGTATGTGTGAGTGTGTAAGTGTGTTTTAATAAATTTTTACTGTCACGGTGTGTGAGTTGTGTTTTTATTTGGGTATTTTTTCTGTTGTAGAACTACAGGTACCAGCGGGCCCGTTATTTCCCCGCATGTTGGTACTTGAGGTTCTCCAAGTACCAGCAAGCGGGGGAGGCTTGCTGGGCCTTGTAGTTCCACAACAAAAAACAATATTCTTTTTTTTTATTACATGGCTATCAGCCTCCCATCCACCGCCCACGGATGGGAGGGACAGCCTCGGGCTTCACCCCTGGCCCTTGGGTGCCTGGAGGGGGGGTGACCCCTTGATTTACGGGGACCCCACTCCTCCAGGGAACCCCGGCCAGTGGTGACTAGTTGGGGGGGTAATGCCACGGCCGCAGGGACCTACATAAATGTGTCCCCTGGCTGTGGCATTATGTCCCTGGCTAGTGGAGCCTGGTGCTGGTTTTAAAAATACGGGGGACCCCTACATCTTTTGTCCCCCGTATTTTTGGAACCTGGACCGGAATAAGAGCCCGGTGCTGGTTGTCTAAATACGGGGAACCCCTGTCCAATTTTTTCCCAGAGTTTAAACAACCAGGACCAGTTTAAAGAGCCCGAGGCTGGTTATACTTAGGAGGGGGGACCTCACGCATTTTTTTTGTACATTTTTTAACCCATTCAGACCCTTCTCCATTAAGATAATGGAAGAACTGGAAAAAAAAAATTGCATTCATGTCCTCCACCCACTCCCTTCCCAGTCCCAAACACTAATTATTATTTTTTTCTATAAAAATGTACAATATATCACAAGTATGATGAGCAGGCAGGCAGGGGGCATTGGCGGCATCAGACTAGGATGCAAATTAGTGGCAGAGGGCTGGGTCAGTTGATAGTGGGCAGGTTTGTAAGCCATTGGTGGTGGCAGCGGGCATCGGCTCAGAGGCAGTGGCAGCAATTGGCTCGGTGGCGGTAGGGGTCATCGACAGGATTCGGCGGACATTATGGCTGTAGTGCCTCACCAGCCACTAACCTCACCGCACGCCACTGGTGAGTGGGACAGTGTGAGTGTGTGTTAATTGTGTGAGTGTGTGTACATTTTTGCAGTCCAGTGTGTGTGTGGGGGAGGGAAAAGTATGAGAATGTGTGTGTAGTCTAAGTGGGTGTGTGTGGGGTTTGGGGGTGGCCAGTCTGTGTGTGTGTGTAGTCTACAGCGTGTGTGTGTGTGTGTGTGTGTGTAAGTAAGTGGGTCGGGCAGTCTGTGTGTGTGGGCGGGATGTACTAATGGCCATTTACCGAAGAGGGATATGTATTAAACCACGGGCAGAGATGCCCTTCTCACTCACCATCCAGCTGGGTGGGCGAGCCGGGCAGGTGGAAAGTCAGCAGCAGGGGCAGCATGCCGGATATCAGCAGCCGAGGGTGCGGACTGTAAGGCACGTGTGGAGCCCAAAGCCGGAGATCAGCAGCATGTTGACCGGCAATAAGCGGCTTCTACTTCCGCGTTCAACATGCTGTCGATCTCCGGCTTTGGGCTACGCAGGGTTCGGGGGATGGGTGTCCTCTGCCGGTGTACTGCAGCACCGGAGGCTTTCAGCACTGTTGAATATCCAGCTGCCTCAAGTATGTACAGCCCGTACCCTCGGCTGCTGATATCCGGCATGCTGCTGCTGGCTGTCCCCCCGCCCGGCTCAGCCACACAGCTGTATGGTGAGAAGGGCATCTCAGTTCCCGAGGTTTAACACATATGCCTCAGTAAATGGCCTCTGAGGTAAACGATACTAATGCTTACCGTGGCAGTAACAGCGGGGAGGACGGCGCACATCGGGATCCTGCAGCAGGAGAGAAGAACCCCTTCGGAGCGCAGCAGACCACACTGAAAAGGGTGCATCCACGGTGCGGTGCTCTGCATCCCGGGTGGCGCCGAAGATGTGGAGTGTCGGAGGTGGCAGAAGCGCCGCAGCTTGGGGTGAGAAACCGCTGCAGCCCTTCCGCTGCTAAACTCTGCAATCAGTCTATTAAGGGGGTTGGCTCCCCTCACCACAGTGCCCCGCAGGATTACTTAATTAAGGGGGTAGGATCCCCTCACTCTATAATGGGAATTTTGGCTCATACCATGTGCTGTAACGTGAATTTTGGCCCGTACCGTGTGCTATAATGTGAATTACGGCTCATACCGTGTGGGGTAATGTGAATTTCGGCTCATACCGTGTGGGGTAATGTGAATTTCGTCTCATACCGTGTGCTGTAATGTGAATTTCGTCTCATACCGTGTGCTGTAATGTGAATTTCGTCTCATACCGTGTGCTGTAATGTGAATTTCGTCCCATACCGTGTGCTGTATAGAGATGAGCGCCTGAAATTTTTCTGGTTTTGTGTTTTGGTTTTGGGTTCGGTTCCGCGGCCGTGTTTTGGGTTCGAACGCGTTTTGGCAAAACCTCACCGAATTTTTTTTGTCGGATTCGGGTGTGTTTTGGATTCGGGTGTTTTTTTCCAAAAACACTAAAAAACAGCTTAAATCATAGAATTTGGGGGTCATTTTGATCCCAAAGTATTATTAACCTCAAAAACCATAATTTACACTCATTTTCAGTCTATTCTGAATACCTCACACCTCACAATATTATTTTTA
The DNA here is from genome assembly GCF_028390025.1 of Pseudophryne corroboree. Taxonomy (NCBI): domain Eukaryota; kingdom Metazoa; phylum Chordata; class Amphibia; order Anura; family Myobatrachidae; genus Pseudophryne; species Pseudophryne corroboree. The sequence goes on from NC_086446.1 coordinate 671,501,402, forward strand.
GTCCTAAAATTTGCACCGAGGTCGCTGTGTGAGTAAGATAAGCGACCCTAGTGGCCGACACAAACACCGGGCCCATCTAGGAGTGGCACTGCAGTGTCACGCAGGATGTCCCTTCCAAAAAACCCTCCCCAAACAGCACATGACGCAAAGAAAAAAAGAGGCGCAATGAGGTAGCTGTGTGAGTAAGATTAGCGACCCTAGTGGCCGACACAAACACCGGGCCCATCTAGGAGTGGCACTGCAGTGTCACGCAGGATGTCCCTTCCAAAAAACCCTCCCCAAACAGCACATGACGCAAAGAAAAAAAGAGGCGCAATGAGGTAGCTGTGTGAGTAAGATTAGCGACCCTAGTGGCCGACACAAACACCGGGCCCATCTAGGAGTGGCACTGCAGTGTCACGCAGGATGGCCCTTCCAAAAAACCCTCCCCAAACAGCACATGACGCAAAGAAAAAAAGAGGCGCAATGAGGTAGCTGTGTGAGTAAGATTAGCGACCCTAGTGGCCGACACAAACACCGGGCCCATCTAGGAGTGGCACTGCAGTGTCACGCAGGATGGCCCTTCCAAAAAACCCTCCCCAAACAGCACATGACGCAAAGAAAAAAAGAGGCGCAATGAGGTAGCTGACTGTGTGAGTAAGATTAGCGACCCTAGTGGCCGACACAAACACCGGGCCCATCTAGGAGTGGCACTGCAGTGTCACGCAGGATGGCCCTTCCAAAAAACCCTCCCCAAACAGCACATGACGCAAAGAAAAAAAGAGGCGCAATGAGGTAGCTGTGTGAGTAAGATTAGCGACCCTAGTGGCCGACACAAACACCGGGCCCATCTAGGAGTGGCACTGCAGTGTCACGCAGGATGTCCCTTCCAAAAAACCCTCCCCAAACAGCACATGACGCAAAGAAAAAAAGAGGCGCAATGAGGTAGCTGACTGTGTGAGTAAGATTAGCGACCCTAGTGGCCGACACAAACACCGGGCCCATCTAGGAGTGGCACTGCAGTGTCACGCAGGATGTCCCTTCCAAAAAACCCTCCCCAATCAGCACATGATGCAAAGAAAAAGAAAAGAAAAAAGAGGTGCAAGATGGAATTGTCCTTGGGCCCTCCCACCCACCCTTATGTTGTATAAACAAAACAGGACATGCACACTTTAACCAACCCATCATTTCAGTGACAGGGTCTGCCACACGACTGTGACTGATATGACGGGTTGGTTTGGACCCCCCCCAAAAAAGAAGCAATTAATCTCTCCTTGCACAAACTGGCTCTACAGAGGCAAGATGTCCACCTCATCTTCACCCTCCGATATATCACCGTGTACATCCCCCTCCTCACAGATTATCAATTCGTCCCCACTGGAATCCACCATCTCAGCTCCCTGTGTACTTTGTGGAGGCAATTGCTGCTGGTCAATGTCTCCGCGGAGGAATTGATTATAATTCATTTTAATGAACATCATCTTCTCCACATTTTCTGGATGTAACCTCGTACGCCGATTGCTGACAAGGTGAGCGGCGGCACTAAACACTCTTTCGGAGTACACACTTGTGGGAGGGCAACTTAGGTAGAATAAAGCCAGTTTGTGCAAGGGCCTCCAAATTGCCTCTTTTTCCTGCCAGTATAAGTACGGACTGTGTGACGTGCCTACTTGGATGCGGTCACTCATATAATCCTCCACCATTCTATCAATGTTGAGAGAATCATATGCAGTGACAGTAGACGACATGTCCGTAATCGTTGTCAGGTCCTTCAGTCCGGACCAGATGTCAGCATCAGCAGTCGCTCCAGACTGCCCTGCATCACCGCCAGCGGGTGGGCTCGGAATTCTGAGCCTTTTCCTCGCACCCCCAGTTGCGGGAGAATGTGAAGGAGGAGATGTTGACAGGTCGCGTTCCGCTTGACTTGACAATTTTGTCACCAGCAGGTCTTTCAACCCCAGCAGACCTGTGTCTGCCGGAAAGAGAGATCCAAGGTAGGCTTTAAATCTAGGATCGAGCACGGTGGCCAAAATGTAGTGCTCTGATTTCAACAGATTGACCACCCGTGAATCCTTGTTAAGCGAATTAAGGGCTCCATCCACAAGTCCCACATGCCTAGCGGAATCGCTCCCTTTTAGCTCCTTCTTCAATGCCTCCAGCTTCTTCTGCAAAAGCCTGATGAGGGGAATGACCTGACTCAGGCTGGCAGTGTCTGAACTGACTTCACGTGTGGCAAGTTCAAAGGGCATCAGAACCTTGCACAACGTTGAAATCATTCTCCACTGCGCTTGAGACAGGTGCATTCCATCTCCTATATCGTGCTCAATTGTATAGGCTTGAATGGCCTTTTGCTGCTCCTCCAACCTCTGAAGCATATAGAGGGTTGAATTCCACCTCGTTACCACTTCTTGCTTCAGATGATGGCAGGGCAGGTTCAGTAGTTTTTGGTGGTGCTCCAGTCTTCTGTACGTGATGCCTGTACGCCGAAAGTGTCCCGCAATTTTTCTGGCCACCGACAGCATCTCTTGCACGCCCCTGTCGTTTTTAAAAAAATTCTGCACCACCAAATTCAAGGTATGTGCAAAACATGGGACGTGCTGGAATTTGCCCATATTTAATGCACACACAATATTGCTGGCGTTGTCCGATGCCACAAATCCACAGGAGAGTCCAATTGGGGTAAGCCATTCCGCGATGATCTTCCTCAGTTGCCGTAAGAGGTTTTCAGCTGTGTGCGTATTCTGGAAAGCGGTGATACAAAGCGTAGCCTGCCTAGGAAAGAGTTGGCGTTTGCGAGATGCTGCTACTGGTGCCGCCGCTGCTGTTCTTGCGGCGGGAGTCCATACATCTACCCAGTGGGCTGTCACAGTCATATAGTCCTGACCCTGCCCTGCTCCACTTGTCCACATGTCCGTGGTTAAGTGGACATTGGGTACAACTGCATTTTTTAGGACACTGGTGAGTCTTTTTCTGACGTCCGTGTACATTCTCGGTATCGCCTGCCTACAGAAGTGGAACCTAGATGGTATTTGGTAACGGGGGCACACTGCCTCAATAAATTGTCTAGTTCCCTGTGAACTAACGGCGGATACCGGATGCACGTCTAACACCAACATAGTTGTCAAGGACTCAGTTATCCGCTTTGCAGTAGGATGACTGCTGTGATATTTCATCTTCCTCGCAAAGGACTGTTGAACAGTCAATTGCTTACTGGAAGTAGTACAAGTGGGCTTACGACTTCCCCTCTGGGATGACCATCGACTCCCAGCGGCAACAACAGCAGCGCCAGCAGCAGTAGGCGTTACACGCAAGGATGCATCGGAGGAATCCCAGGCAGGAGAGGACTCGTCAGACTTGCCAGTGACATGGCCTGCAGGACTATTGGCATTCCTGGGGAAGGAGGAAATTGACACTGAGGGAGTTGGTGGGGTGGTTTGCGTGAGCTTGGTTACAAGAGGAAGGGATTTACTGGTCAGTGGACTGCTTCCGCTGTCACCCAAAGTTTTTGAACTTGTCACTGACTTATTATGAATGCGCTGCAGGTGACGTATAAGGGAGGATGTTCCGAGGTGGTTAACGTCCTTACCCCTACTTATTACAGCTTGACAAAGGGAACACACGGCTTGACACCTGTTGTCCGCATTTCTGGTGAAATACCTCCACACCGAAGAGCTGATTTTTTTGGTATTTTCACCTGGCATGTCAACGGCCATATTCCTCCCACGGACAACAGGTGTCTCCCCGGGTGCCTGACTTAAACAAACCACCTCACCATCAGAATCCTCCTGGTCAATTTCCTCCCCAGCGCCAGCAACACCCATATCCTCCTCATCCTGGTGTACTTCAACACTGACATCTTCAATCTGACTATCAGGAACTGGACTGCGGGTGCTCCTTCCAGCACTTGCAGGGGGCGTGCAAATGGTGGAAGGCGCATGCTCTTCACGTCCAGTGTTGGGAAGGTCAGGCATCGCAACCGACACAATTGGACTCTCCTTGTGGATTTGGGATTTCAAAGAACGCACAGTTCTTTGCGGTGCTTTTGCCAGCTTGAGTCTTTTCAGTTTTCTAGCGAGAGGCTGAGTGCTTCCATCCTCATGTGAAGCTGAACCACTAGCCATGAACATAGGCCAGGGCCTCAGCCGTTCCTTGCCACTCCGTGTGGTAAATGGCATATTGGCAAGTTTACGCTTCTCCTCCGACAATTTTATTTTAGGTTTTGGAGTCCTTTTTTTACTGATATTTGGTGTTTTGGTTTTGACATGCTCTGTACTATGCCATTGGGCATCGGCCTTGGCAGACGACGTTGCTGGCATTTCATCGTCTCGGCCATGACTAGTGGCAGCAGCTTCAGCACGAGGTGGAAGTGGATCTTGATCTTTCCCTAATTTTGGAACCTCAACATTTTTGTTCTCCATATTTTAATAGGCACAACTAAAAGGCACCTCAGGTAAACAATGGAGATGGATGGATTGGATACTAGTATACAATTATGGACGGGCTGCCGAGTGCCGACACAGAGGTAGCCACAGCCGTGAACTACCGCACTGTACTGTGTCTGCTGCTAATATATAGACTGGTTGATAAAGAGATAGTATACTCGTAACTAGTATGTATGTATAAAGAAAGAAAAAAAAACCACGGTTAGGTGGTATATACAATTATGGACGGGCTGCCGAGTGCCGACACAGAGGTAGCCACAGCCGTGAACTACCGCACTGTACTGTGTCTGCTGCTAATATATAGACTGGTTGATAAAGAGATAGTATACTCGTAACTAGTATGTATGTATAAAGAAAGAAAAAAAAACCACGGTTAGGTGGTATATACAATTATGGACGGGCTGCCGAGTGCCGACACAGAGGTAGCCACAGCCGTGAACTACCGCACTGTACTGTGTCTGCTGCTAATATATAGACTGGTTGATAAAGAGATAGTATACTCGTAACTAGTATGTATGTATAAAGAAAGAAAAAAAAACCACGGTTAGGTGGTATATACAATTATGGACGGGCTGCCGAGTGCCGACACAGAGGTAGCCACAGCCGTGAACTACCGCACTGTACTGTGTCTGCTGCTAATATATAGACTGGTTGATAAAGAGATAGTATACTCGTAACTAGTATGTATGTATAAAGAAAGAAAAAAAAACCACGGTTAGGTGGTATATACAATTATGGACGGGCTGCCGAGTGCCGACACAGAGGTAGCCACAGCCGTGAACTACCGCACTGTACTGTGTCTGCTGCTAATATATAGACTGGTTGATAAAGAGATAGTATACTCGTAACTAGTATGTATGTATAAAGAAAGAAAAAAAAACCACGGTTAGGTGGTATATACAATTATGGACGGGCTGCCGAGTGCCGACACAGAGGTAGCCACAGCCGTGAACTACCGCACTGTACTGTGTCTGCTGCTAATATAGACTGGTTGATAAAGAGATAGTATACTACTAATATTATATACTGGTGGTCAGGTCACTGGTCACTAGTCACACTGGCAGTGGCACTCCTGCAGCAAAAGTGTGCACTGTTTAATTTTAATATAATATTATGTACTCCTGGCTCCTGCTATAACCTATAACTGGCACTGCAGTAGTGCTCCCCAGTCTCCCCCACAATTATAAGCTGTGTGAGCTGAGCAGTCAGACAGATATATAATATATATAGATGATGCAGCACACTGGCCTGAGCCTGAGCAGTGCACACAGATATGGTATGTGACTGACTGAGTCACTGTGTGTATCGCTTTTTTCAGGCAGAGAACGGATATATTAAATAAACTGCACTGTGTGTCTGGTGGTCACTCACTATATAATATATTATGTACTCCTGGCTCCTGCTATAACCTATAACTGGCACTGCAGTAGTGCTCCCCAGTCTCCCCCACAATTATAAGCTGTGTGAGCTGAGCAGTCAGACAGATATATATAATATTATATATAGATAATAGATGATGCAGCACACTGGCCTGAGCCTGAGCAGTGCACACAGATATGGTATGTGACTGAGTCACTGTGTGCTGTGTATCGCTTTTTTCAGGCAGAGAACGGATTATAAATAAAAGTGGTGGTCAGTCACTGGTCACTATCAGCAAAACTCTGCACTGTACACTACTGAGTACTCCTAATGCTCCCCAAAATTAGTAAATCAAGTGTCTAAACGGAGAGGACGCCAGCCACGTCCTCTCCCTATCAATCTCAATGCACGTGTGAAAATGGCGGCGACGCGCGGCTCCTTATATAGAATCCGAGTCTCGCGATAGAATCCGAGCCTCGCGAGAATCCGACAGCGTCATGATGACGTTCGGGCGCGCTCGGGTTAACCGAGCAAGGCGGGAAGATCCGAGTCGCTCGGACCCGTGAAAAAAAACATGAAGTTCGGGCGGGTTCGGATTCAGAAAAACCGAACCCGCTCATCTCTAGTGCTGTAATGTGAATTTTGGCTCATACCGTGTGCTATAATGTGAATTTCGGCTCATACCATGTGGGGTTATGTGAATTTCGGCTCATACTGTGTGCTATAATGGGAATTTCGGCTCATACCATGTGCTATAATGTGAAAGGGGCACCAGTACTAGATAGTATAAGGGGTCCTACTACACCGAAGGACACGCCCCTTTTGAGTGACCACGCCCCTTTCCCGGAGCGCGCGCGCCATCTACACTCTCATTCCGCCTTCAAAAATTCAACCTCAACCATTGCACCTACATCTATACATACACACCCTGACATCTTTATATACAGTGACACCGTTGGTGTCTGCACATACTTTCCTTTTGTTTTTGTTTTGTTTTTTGTGGGGGGGGGGGGGGGGGCGCCATTATTGATCTTGCCCTGGGCTCCAAAAACCCTAGTTACGCCTCTGAGTGACAGGCACTGCAGACATTGGTGTTCGCGGGTGGATGTGGCTGATTCCGCCCAGAGGACATATGTGCTCTGTGCGAGCGCATCACTCATACCACCTTAGTTCCAGCTCTGTTTATTACCATTCAGAGTGAGCAGGATATGTGCATGATATTTTTTCATGTAGTCATAGACACACACATGCAAGTACATCTAAAAATGTCAGCTAGCAGATCGGGAGGACAGAACTTCCCCAGAACCACAAGGTGGATTCATCCTGCATCGATAACCTGAGGAAGAGGAGGTTTACAAAGTGGTGAGTTTCCATTAGGTGCTGACTGCTCAGAAGACGTGATCCAGAGGTGGACACATGTTCTAAATCTGCGTATGCATCCCAATGGTTATGCCAGTGGATGCAGATCAGTGGGATGCGGTTACTTGACCAGCGGTCAGGAGACTGCCAGTCTCTATACCGACGCCAAGCGGCAAACAGCCCGATGGTCGGCATGTCGACCAACAGGGACTATTCTCGTGGGTGTCCACGACACCAATAGAGTGGGGATACAACCTGTGGTGGGCGCAAGTGAGCCACCGAGCCCTCTGCGTGGTGAGCACAGTGAGCCCATAAGGTGCTTCATTGCGCTCGCCCCCCTCCCGGCCATCTAAAAGCTAGAGTCCCACCGTTGGTATGGTGACCGCCTGTCACACGAACCCAACCCAGATCAGTACTGCATGGAGACCCCTGCAATTCCAATAGGTGTTGACTGGGGGGTGACTTTAGTTGTGGGCATGTTGGCAGGTGTGTTAGTGGCATGCCAATGTCAGGGACTTCATCGGAAGACGCAGTTCCACAGTCACCGGCGGTTATGTACCGTCACACATTCTGAGCAACCATAGGGTTACTATAATTAGGGCCGTCTTAACAGTAGTGTAGGCCCCTGGGCAAAGCAATGAATTGGGGCCCCTACCCATCCTCCAGCGGTTGGGGTGGGGTGTGCTATCAGCGGCAGCTTTGATGTCCTGCAGGCGGTAGGGGGTGTTCTAGCTTCCACTCAGCATGTAGGACCTGGAGCAGTAATTTATGCTAATTACTCCTTTACTGCACAGTGTCACGCTCTGCGTAAGTTGGGGTTCCGCCAACCGAGTTTTGGCTGAAGGGACAGCTACCTGTCAGGAGAGTAAACGAGGTGGCTGAATGTAATTCCTCCTCATGGGGTGGAAGCCAAACTAAGTGTTAACGTTGGCTGGAGGGCATAAAATAAGGAGGACTTTGTTGGAAGATAACTGTAGTTTTAATGAACAATCAGGCTGTACACGAATATTGGAGAAATAGCAGAAACTGGAAGAATTAGAGTCTGTGGTTAAATGACTTGAAGAGTGAAGCTGAAGAACTCCGGTAAAGTAGAACCGAAAACTGTGTTTTATGATTAAAAGACGAGGCTGAAGTACTTGGACTTTGAAGAAATTAAGACGTGGTTTGTGATTGAAAGACGAGGTTGAAGAACTTGGATTTTTAAGAAATGAAGACTGTGGTTTGTGATTGAAAGACGAGGCTGAAGTATTTGGACCTTGAAGAAATGAAGACGTCTGCAGGAACCGCCGTTAGCACCTGGAGCTCCTCTACGACCTGGGACCCCGTGAGCGCTTCCACGAGTGGCAACGGACTTAGACAGAAGGACTACAGCAGCGTTTAAGTAACCGATGGATGTGAGCAACTAGGACCAGGGAACCAGAAGTAACCTGGGAGCACAGAGCTGGAGAACCTTTCACAAGGAGGTAACTTGAAGCACTGGCACTCTCCCTCTGAGCCAGCCCCATTTTGTAAGGGGAGAACACGCAGGATCGGCTGGACACAGATTGGGAACTTCATTGGTAATACTCTGGTCTCCAACATGGCTGCCCCCAGCAGAGGAGACATACTTAGCTGTTAGCACACAGCTTTAGCCAGCTTCTGTCTCTGACACACTATACTGTGTCACCACTAGAGGACCTTACCGCAGTGATCCCCGCCGCAGCGCCCGGCTCTCCAGACCCTCGACCCCCGGCCCTTGGCAGCCGCACATCCGTCCAAGAGGACCCGCCGCCAGCATCTCCCTACCCCTGAGCCGTGCCAACCAGCGGGACGGTAACCCGTGGAAGCACCCGCCGGAGGTAAGGCTCCAGAGCCTGACAGTGACCCCCCTTTTTAGGGTGGGCTCTGAACACCCTTGTGCTTTCATAGGATTCTTGATATGAAAGTCCCGGACTAATCTTGGAGCGTGGACGTCCTCTTCAGAAACCCAGGACCTTTCCTCTGGTCCATATCCCTTCCAATCAATAATACTGTATATTGGAGACGACAATATCTTTTACGACTTTCAAGGATCCTATGAACTTCAAATTATTCTCCTTGAGCAGCTTGCACCTTCGGAGGTCTAGGGAGTGCAGCCTGAAAACTGTTAAGTATGAGAGGCTTCAGTGAGGAGATGTGAAATGCATTTGGGATCTTCAAGTATGGAGGCAACGTCACTTTGTATGCTACTGGATTCAATACTTTTTCAATAGGATATGGTCCAATGAATCTGGGGGCAAATTTCTTGGAAGTGACCTTGAGTCTTAAGTTTCGAGTAAAAAGCCAGACTTGATCACCCACTTTGAGACTAGGGACAGCCTTCCGTTTCCGATCTGCAAAAAAAATTGTATTTATTGGATGTTTTAAGCAGAGCCTCATGAACTTGTTTCCACATCTTAGTGAATTGCTGAAGGGATTACTCTGCGGCAGGTACATCGAGAGCTGGAAAAGATTGGAAAGCAGGAACACGTGGATGAAGTCCATAATTCACATAAAAGGGTGTAGAATGGGTAGCGGAATGTTAGAGATTATTGTGAGCAAATTCAGCAAATGGAACATAGTCCAGCCAATCGTCCTGAGAAGAAGACATGAAGAGTCGTAGGAAAGTCTCTAAGTATTGGTTCACTCTCTCAGTCTGGCCATCCGTTTGGGGATGGTATGCAGAGGAGAAACTTAATTCCATTCCAAGAGCTGAACTCAGTGCTCTCCAGAATTTAGCCACAAATTGAGGCTCTCAATCGGAACCAATCTCTTGTGGAAGTCCATGTAACCGGAAGATGTCTTATATGAACAATTTTGATCGTTGTGGAGCGGTTGGAAGACCTGTGAGTGGGACAAAGTGCGCCATTTTGGAAAATCAGTTCACAATAACCCAAATGGTGTTTCGTCCTCTGGAGACAGGTAGGTCAGTTATAAAATCCATGGAGATGTGTGTCCAGGGTTTTTGTGGAACCGATAGCGGATGGAGAAGACCCGATGGTGCTCCTCTTGGACTTTTATGTTGGGCGCACTTTGGGCAGGCAGCTATGAATTCCAAAACATCCATCTTCAGATGAGGCCACCAATAGGAGCGTTGGATGAACTTAATAGTCTTGAGGCTACCTGCGTGTCCCATACACGGTGAGGTATGAGCCCATGTGAGCAGTCTTTTTCGGAGTTCTGGTGCAACAAAGTTTTTTCCCGGTGGAGGAAGCAAAGTAGTACGAGTTGCAGCAAAGGAGGCAGGATCTAGTGTGAATTGTCTGTCTGGAAGATCTGTGGACTCATCTGAACTCAATGAACGAGAGAGCGCATCTGCTTTCCGATTAAGAGACCCTGGACGATAACCGAGCTTGACAGAAAAACGTGAGAAGAACAGTGCCCACCTGGCTTGCCGTGGGTTTAAACATCGGGCGGTCTGAAGATATAAAAGATTTTTGTGATCCGTGGTTACTGAGATTGGGTGCTGAGCTCCTTCCAGAAAGTTATATGGCAAGCAATTCTTGTTCTCCAATGGCATAGTTTTGTTCTGCCGGAGAGAATCTTCGGGAAAAATAAGCACAAGGATGAGCTTTCTGATCTTCGAAGTACTGGGATAAGACGGTCCCCACTCCTATTGAAGAAGCATTCACCTCCACCTGAAAAGGACGACTGAGATCAGGTTGCCGAAGGATAGGAGCAGACATGAAGGCCTCTTTTAGAAACGAAAAGGCTTTTAGTGCCTCAGGTGGCCAAGCTGCAGAATTAGACCCTTTTCTTGTTAGTGCTATAATCGGGGCAATGATGGAGGAATAATCTTTAATAAACTTCCTATAGAAATTGGCTAAGCCTAAAAAATGCTGGATTCCCTTCAGAGTGGTAGGAAGGGTCCAATCTCTGATTGCTTGGACTTTGGCAGGATCCATCTATAATTCCCTTCCAGTAATGATGTAACCTAAGAAGGGTATGGAGGACACCTCAAACGTGCACTTCTCCAGTTTACAAAAGAGTAAATTTTCCCTTAGACGTCTCAAGACTTCTCTGACCTGTTCCCGATGGACTTTCAGATCTTTGAAAAATATTAGAATATCGTCCAGATACACAACCAGGCACTTATAGAGGAGATCTCGGAATAATTTGTTGACATAATTCTGGAAGACTGCTGGAGCATTGCATAAGCCAAAGGGCATCACCAGATATTCATAATGCCTGTCGCGAGTATTGAACGCAGTCTTCCACTCGTCTCCAGTGCGAATGCGTATAAGGTTATAAGCTCCACGCAGGTCCAATTTGGTGAAAATGGTAGCCCCCTTTACTCGGTCAAATAGTTCGGGAATCAAGGTCAAGGGGTATCTGTTCTTAACTGTAATTTTGTTGAGGCCCCAGTAGTCGAGGCAAGGCTGAAGGCCCCCGTCCTCCTCCTTAACAAAAAAAACTGCTGCCCTGGTTGGAGAAGAGGAAGGGCGAAGCAACCCTTTAGGCAAATTCTCCTGTATATACTCAGACATCGCTTGGGTTTCCGGGAGAGATAAAGGGTATGTTCGGCCTCTGGGAGGTATTTTTTCAGGCAGTAAATCGATAGGGCAGTCCCAACTTCGGTGGGGAGGCAAGGTATCCGCCCCTTGCTTACTGAAGATGTCCAGAAAGGGCTGATAGGCATCTGGGAGATCAGTGGAGTGTAGGGTAAGGAGTGGATAAACAGCTTTGAGAACACAACTCCCCCCAAGCGAGTACATCCATAGTTTGCCAATCCAGCTGGGGGTTGTGCTCCTGTAGCCATGTGAATCCTAGGATTATTTTTTGAGAGGCTGTGGGAATTACCAGGAAAGAGAGAGCTTCAGAATGGAGAATATCAACTTTCATCTTCAGGGGAGCCGTACGGTGGGTGATGATCCCTTCAGGGATATAACTTCCATCAACCACGGTGATAAAAATAGCCCGCTCCAAACTAATGGTTGGTACTTCAGACTGTCGGACTAAGGCAAAGTAATGAAACTTTCTGCAGCTCCAGAATCCAAAAGTGCTGCAACATGAAAGGAGATAGAGGGAAGTTCCAGACATATATCCAACAGTGATTCCTTCCTGGTAAATTGGTTGGGGAATGCTCCTAGCTTAACCTCTCCTGCGTAAGCTAGGAGCGGGTGTTTCCCGTCGTTGAATACAAGACTTAACAAAGTGGTCGGCCGCCCCACAATACATGCAGCGGTTGCCCTGTCTGCGTCTTTGCCGTTCCTCATTGGTGAGACGAGAGCGGTTGACTTGCATGGGTTCTTCAGTAGACGGTGAGGATGGTCTAGGAGAGGGACAGTCCCGAGGTTTGGGTCGCTTGAACCTTGTTCTCTCAAGACAGCGCTCCTTGTATCTTAGATCAATCTTGTTACATAAAGAAATAAGCTGATCGAGCTTAACTGGCACATCCTGAGTGACCAGGTCATCTTTAATTTTGTCGGAGAGACCGTTCCAAAAGGCGGCAATGAGAGGCTTTTCATTCCAGCCCACTTCGGAAGACAGAGTACGGAATTGGATCACATACTGGGTGACGGAACAGGTTCCCTGACGCAGACGCAGAATCTCCAAAGAGGCAGAGGTGGTCCGGCCTGGCTCGTCAAAGATTTTACGAAAAGTTGCCACGAATTCCGGGTAATTCGAGAGTATGGTATCAGTTCTCTCCCATAAGGGTGAAGCCCAATCCAGAGCTGGTCTGGTCAGAAGTGAAATGATGTATGTGATTTTGGTCCGATCAGAAGGAAAGAGCTGACTGAAGCTCAAACTGGATCTTGCATTGATTGCGGAACCCTCGGCATTGCTTTGGACTACCGTCAAATTTACTTGGTGGTGGCAGCTGTAAACGAGGAACTGGAATCGACACTAGAAGATTAGGTGCTGGCGGATTGGAAACTCGAACCAGAGTCCAGGATGTGGAAATGGCTGCGTGAAGAGAATCCAAACGAGTGGACATATTCTGCATGAACTGTACAATCTGTGCCTGCATGGCCTCCTGTTTATTTAGACAAGACAGAATATCCACAGAGGCATCGCCCCCGGTAGCCTGCTCACTTGCCGGATCCATTGGGCCAGTGCTTACTGTCATGCTCGGCGTAAGTTGGGGTTCCGACAACCGAGTTTTGGCTGAAGGGACAGCTACCTGTGAGGAGAGTAAACGAGGTGGCTGAATTTAATTCCTCCTCATGGGGTGGAAGCCAAACTAATTGTTAATGTTGGCCGGAGGGCGTAAAGAAAGGAGGACTGCATAGGAAGATAACTGTAGTTTTAATGAATAATCAGGCTGTACACGAATATTGGAGAAATAGAAGAAACTGGAAGAATTAGAGTCTGTGGTTAAATGACTTGAAGAGTGAAGCTGAAGAACTCCGTTAAAGAAGAACTGAAGACTGTGTTTTATGATTAAAAGACAAGGCTGAAGTACTTGCACTTTGAAGAAATGAAGACCGTGGTTTGTGATTGACAGACGAGGCTGAAGAACTTGGATTTTGAAGAAATGAAGACTGTGGTTTGAGATTGAAAGACGAGGCTGAAGTATTTGGACCTTGAAGAAATAAAGACTGTGGTTTGTGATTAAAAGACGAGGCTGAACAACTTGGACTTTGAAGAAATGAAGACGTCTGCAGGAACCGCCGTTAGCACCTGGAGCTCCTCTACGACCTGGGACCCCGTGAGCGCCTCCACGAGTGGCAACGGACTTAGACAGCAGGACTGCAGCAGCGTTTAGGTAACCGATGGATGTGAGCAACTAGGACCAGGGAACCAGAAGTAACCTGGGAGCACAGAGCTGGAGAACCTTTCACAAGGAGGTAACTTGAAGCACTGGCACTCTCCCTCTGAGCCAGCCCCCTTTTGTAAGGGGAGAACACGTAGGATTGGCTGGACACAGATTGGGAACTTCATTGGTAATACTCTGGTCTCCAACATGGCTGCCCCCAGCAGAGGAGACATACTTAGTTGTTAGCACACAGCTTTAGCCAGCTTCTGTCTCTGCACATCCGTCCAGGAGGACCCGCCGCCAACAGCTCCCTGCAGCCGCGCCAACCAGCGGGACGGTAACCCGCGAAAGCACCCGCCGGAGGTAAGGCTCCGGAGCCTGACACACAGATGGTGGGAGATGGGGCGGGAGGGAGAACAATAACTGTAGAAAGGGGTATTGGGCTGAATGAAGGGGCCACAATACATGACTTCCAGGGTGGTAAGGGGTATTTAATACGCAGGGGTGCAGTGGATAACGGAGAGGGCTTAATATTCAGCATTTTCCGGTGGGAGGGCAACTTGCTTGACTGCTGATATCTCCAGTTCCTGGAAATAGAATTTTTAGCTTTCAATGGGGAAAAAAATAGAGAGTCTCACCTTTCAAGAGGGACTGGGGACTTGGGGATCAGAGTTCAGTAGCCATAGCAATCCACCGACAAAATATAAAACTGCATACCAGGCGTGTAGAGCTGGAGCAGGGACCAGCTGCTGGAAGGCTGATATCTCTGGTTCTGGGCATAGTAGAGACAAGCTGCCACAATCAACCAAAAGGAGAGAGTCCCAGCTTTTGGAGTATGCCCTCAGAAAAACTTTAAGTCAGACAGAACCCAAGATATCTAGCTGGGAAGAGCAATTAAAAGGCTTAGATTGGGACCACTGCTTTACAGTCTGATATCTCCAGTTCCCCGGGCCAATTTTTAAAAATCTGGTACCCCTGGGAAAAGGGAACCCTCAATTAACAGCCTACTGGCCCTTGGGCAACTGCCCAAGAGCCCATACGAAAAAAACAGCCCTGGCTGTAATGTTCAATAGTGTGGCCGATGTCCTCTCGATAGTGTGACTGTTTACCCATCACAGCAAATTAAAGTCATGGACAGTGGGCATCTCTGTAATCTGCCCATCTGCTACAGCAGGATCATAAATTCCCAGTAGTAGCTGTGACCAAAGTCGCAGCCTCTACTGCATTAGCTTCCACCTCTGAAACACCCGCAGAGTACAGAGCCCAATCTGCACCTGCTTTACATACTGACACAGTGGGCCTGATTCAGATTAGTACACAAACCTGATGGTTTATATACTATTTGCTTGGCGGGTAGACTGTGCATGTTCAGAACCTGTTTTGCGTATCTACAGAATGGGTCCTGCATGCTTACATTATGAATGTCAACATTTGATATGTTGACCATCATCCTCGTCAACATTTTGATTATCGGCATTCTGGTGCTGACATTCTAAACATCAGCACTTTGTACCACACGCCTATCACTTGCCCAACAAACCGGTATAGCACTCTATGTATAGTATAGTAAGTAGTATAAAGAGCCAATTGCACCCAACTACTAATTGGTCATTTGGGGTTTTCACATCTTCTGAGATAGAGCCAAGGATTGGGGGGGGGGAGGGGGGGGGGGGGGAGTTAGGCTGTATCTCTTCATAGTATCCAGTCCTTGGGGTATACTTACTAATTTTCAATTTTGATTTTTGATTGATTTTTACTCCATCAATACTTGATGCATTTTGAAGATTTGCTGAAGGCAACGATTTTAGGAAAAGTTAGACCATCGAACCATCAAACGGTACTTTTTAATTTACGTTTATACAAAACGCATATTTACTAACAATCAGGTTTAAAATCGACCTGATAACTGAAACAATAATAGACTAATAAGAAGCAGGTTTGTGTAACTTTCATAACATGTTTCATTGGCTGAAAGGAAACTATGATGCCTATAAAAAAAAGGACCATGTGGTGCACACCATCAGTGGAGGCATTAGGCATGTGAGGCTCGTGCCTAGGGGCGGCACTAGTTTGGGGGCAGCACTTGGATGACTGTTTTGGTATTGTCAGCCCGATATGTACCAGTAACTGCAAAATATTTCCTGTACTGTACCATATATCATCTCGAATAAAGTGTAATTGGGTAGGACATGCACAGATTGCCCATGTCAGCTGTCCTACTTAGGATATATGTATAAATAATTAAAAATAAAAGTTGCTCTAGTTTTAATAGTGTTTTTTTATTATTCTATTAAATTCACTAACATCAGCTGAGGGCTTATTACCAATCAATTAAAATAATAAAATCATGCAAGGAAGAGGGGAGGGGGGACAGCAGCCATTACTGCTGTGACTAGGGGTGCCCCCACCCCTAAATCCGCTCCTGCACACCATGAAAACAGATGTTCCGCCTCAGCCGTTCCAACATAATGATGCTGTACGACCTCATCAAGACTCAACTTGATCCAGACACTGTGCGGTCACATGCCGTATCAGGCCTGCACAAGCTGCTGTTTGTTTTGCATTTGTTTGCGACTGGCTCCTTTCTGTCAGTGTCTGGGAAAGTGATGGGCATATCCCAGCCTACATTTAACTGACTACCCAGGTGCTAGGAGCACTCATCCCCCTTGCCAAAACTTACACCTGCTTTCCCAGCTAGGAGTTACAGTAAATTAAGTCAGGGTAGCTTTCTATAGGCTTTCAGGCATCAGGGCTATCTTAACAGCATTGCAGGCACTGGGCAAAGCAATGCACTGCGGCCTCTAGCCGCCCATTCATGGGAACCAATAAAAAAAAAAAAACTCATAACATGTGGTCCTGCGCCATCTCCCCACTTGCTTTGTGGATAATTCCAGCTATCCACCAAACAGCATGCTGGCAGCCATTCACAGTCTGGCTACAGGCTGGCTACAGTCTGGGAGGTAGAGACTGCTGCCAGTCCGCTCTGATTGATTCCACTGCTCGAAGGCCCCTAGAAGTTAAGGGCCTTGTGCAGCTGCCCAATGTGCCTATACGTTAAGATGGCCCTGGCCGCACTGCACTTCCACCTCTGCTGTGACCTGTCTGCAACAAAGGTGGTCATTCCGAGTTGATTGCTAGCTGCATTCGTTCGCTGTGTAGCGATGAGGCAAAAAAATGGCACTTCTGCGTATTCGGCGCAATGCGCACGCGCGACGTGCTATTGCAACGAACGATGTAGTTTCACACAAGGTCTAGCGAAGCTTTTCAGTCGCACTGCTGGCCGTAGAGTGATTGACATGAAGTGGGCGTTTCTGGGTGTCAACTGACCGTTTTCAGGGAGTGTTTGAAAAAACGCAGGCGTGCCAGGAAAAACACAGGCGTGGCCGGGCGAATGCAGGGCGTGTTTGTGACATCAAAACAGGAACTGAACAGTCTCTAGTCATAGCAAGCGCTGAGTAGGTATTGAGCTACTCTAAAACTTCACAAAAAAACTTTGTAGCCGCTCTGCGATCCATTCGTTCGCACTTCTGGTAAGCTAAAATACACTCCCAGTGGGCGGCGGCATAGCGTTTGCACAGCTGCTAAAAACTGCTAGCGAGCAAACAACTCGGAATGACCACCAAAACACGTTTGCTAGTAATACTTTTTCTAATAATGCTTCAAAATGAGCATTGGTAGGAAATTCCAAAATCCTGTTACCATCGTGTCCCAGGTTGATCTATTCCTTTATCCCCAAAAGCGCCCCCCCCCCCTCCCCCTCAGCCATTTATACTCTTTCTAATAAACATGCGTCTTCTTCTAAGGTATAAGGTAGAGGGTGTACCATTGTCTTATTCCCTTTGCTCCCAAATGACTCGAGGGTGAATGGTTCCCCTGCAGCAGTTACATACTGTAAATATCAGTCCTACATGACCCTCTGTCCTTTTATTCAGCTGATGTATATTTATGTCAAGTGCATAATATTATGAGAGTAATAATGAATACACAAGAAAGGGGCTAATTAGCAGTTAATCCATTGCTACACTAATGCAACCTCCTGCTCTCTCTCCTTCTCTCTTTTATTGTCTATCTCTCCTTTCATTCCTCATCTTTTTACTTATTCTTTCTCACTGTCATCTCGTCATTAGGCCCCACCCCCGAGCTGGGAAAAATTCCACAATTGGACCATACTTGTACAAGGCAGAACTATAATGAATCTATTAGCATATAATCACATCAGTAGGCCACACCCCATCCGCAGGGACCATGGTTTATCTGTATTTAGCTCCGCATTCTGCCCACTTCACTAGGAAGTGGGCCGAATGCAGGTGGGGATCCCACTCCTCCAGTGCTGCTTGGGAATACCCGAGAAACCGGGTGTCTCCCGCAGAATCCGGGAGAATAGGCAAGTATGATAAGGAGATGAAATACAAATCCCCAAGGAAGGGGAAGTATGATAAGGAGCCAGTTATGACCATACACCAGTAAAAGGTAAGCACTACTGGTGGCAGAGTAGGTGGGACCCAGTAAGTGTGGCGGCAGGGTGCATTAAAACTTTAAACTCTTGATAGCCTCCACCTCCGGGGGGGTGGATGATGGCTTATGCTTCTCTCTGCACTGCAGTGAGTCAGGAAGGTTGCTTAGTCTCTCCCTGTCTACAAGATCTCATGCTGGGATCAAGGGAGAGTATGCAAACTACTTGCCACTTTTCGGGTGCATTAAAACAATGTTGAGTACACCTGAATAGTGGCAAGTAATTTGCAGACTGTCCCTTACTCCCAGCATGAGTGACTGGTAGAATGCAGTGGAGCAGACCAGTAGGGATGCGGTTACATTGCCGACAGTCGTGATCTGGCGGTCAGGATACTGACAACAGAATCACATCACCTAACAATGCCGACACACGCATCAGGGCCTATTCCCAATCGTGGGTGTCCACGACACCCATAGAGTGGGAATAGAACTTGTGGCGAGTGCAGGGAGTCCGCAAGGGGCTCTGTTGTGCTCGCCAGCATTCTCGCTATCCCGATCTCCCGATCCAGACCACCTACCCTGTCAGAAGCTGGTGTCTTATCTCTGGAGCCTGAGTTCGGGGGCCTGCCTGTCCGGCTATTGACGGAGCTCCGTGGCCGCGGTGGGATGCGGTAGGGGCTGGGGGCGGTAACGGGTGCGAATTCCGGACCTGGGGAGATGGCAGTGCTGGCGGATGAATAGGCACGCCCTTGTGTGTCTGCAGCACTGGGGGCCGCCATGTTGGAGACCAGATCTCTGTGGCCAATGGCTGGGACTCTGTGGTATGCTCAGCCAATACCTGACAGCTTCCTCTTACAAGAGAGAGCAGCTCAGTCTATAACGTTGCCAGTGCTTTAAGTTACTGCCCAGTGCAGAAGCTCCAGCTCTGAGCTCCCTCAGGAATTTCCTGTAGCTATTTCTTTGTGTTCTTTCAGTCTCTTGCTCCGCTCTCCCAGTTTCCCGCAGTCTCCCGCAGAACCGTAGCCAGTGGACCCACAGCTCCATGGTCCGCAGTTGTCCACCCGTTGGTCGGTGTTTACGGGTGCCTCATATCTGTAGAGAGGCTTCCTGGTCATCCGCAGTCCTCTTCAGGCACGACTCTTCAGCATTCATTCCTCAACAGTATTCTTGAGTGTTCTTCAGCCATGACTCTTCAGCATTCATTCCTCAACAGTATTCTTCAGTCACGACTCTTCAGCATTCATTCTTCAGAAGTATTTTTCAGTGTTCTTCAGCCATGACTCTTCAGTATACATTCTTAGCAGCATTCTTCATGGTTCTTCAGCCAAGACTCCTCAATATAAATCTTAGCAGTATTCATTAATTTCCTTCAGCCAAGACTCTTCAGTATTCATTCTTCAGCAGCATTCTTCAGTGTTCTTTGATCGTGACAACTCAGCAGTAACATTCCTCGGTCTCCGAGTCTTTATTCCTCAGAGACAGCTATCTCAGTCCTCTAGTTAATTCTTCTACTAGATCCTCCTTGAACCTTGTGGTATATGTGAAAGAATTTCATCTGACCTCCTCAGTTCCTTCCTGCTGTTGTGACTACTTCTTCAACGAACGCCCAGTTTTTGGATCCTCAGCCCATTGTGACATACCCCACCCAGTCCCTATTTTTACCATCATCACCCCTACCACCTCCCCAGCTGCCATGTGTCACTAGAACTCCCCCAATCAAGTCCATACTACTACCACAATCACCCCTACCACCTCCTCCTCCTCACTACAACTTCCCCTACCCAGTCCCTACTACTAACTGCATCCCCATCACCTCCCCCAGCTGCCATGTATCACTACAACTACCCCACCCAGTCCCTCCTACTACTGCTACCATCACCCCCACCACCTCTTCCAGCAGCCATGTGTCATTACTACCACCACCACTATCCCCAGCTGTTATGTATGTCCCTACTACTATACTACATCTGTTGTCTGTGTCTCTGGTACTACTACTATGGGGGTCATTTTGAGTTGATCGTAGCTGTGCTATATTTAGCACAGCTACGATCATTCACACTGACATGCGGCGGGACGCCCAACACAGAGCTAGTCTGCCCCGCATGTCAGTACCCCCCCGCCAGAGGTGTAGCGTGGAACCATGGCTCCCGGAGCAAGCTCACGCCATGGCAGCACACACTAATAGGTCCCCCCTCCCCCCAGCACACACTAATAGGACCCCCCTACCCCCAGCACACACTAATAGGACCCCCCTCCCCCCAGCACACATTAATAGGACCCCCCTCCCCTAGCACACACTGATAGGACAGTTTCTCCCCCCACCCCCACCGCCTTTTGTTTATCTGCAGCAGCACTAACTAACCTGAGCCTCCAATCCTCGTGTCGCTGGCTGGCAGTGCTGCTCCTCGTCTCAGGGCTGCTCTGACGGACAGGGAGGGGAGAGAGGGGGGCGGTGCTGAAGACCGCTGTGCTGTGTTTGAAGTCACAGAGGGGAAGGCAGAGAGGTGGGCGATACTGCTGCCTGTCTTCTTACATGACTAGTGCAGCGGGAGGAGTAAGTAGTAAGAATGCCAAATTGATTTCTCACAAATATTTAAAATGCCCGTTCTAATATATATTGTAAACGCCTGCACCTCTTATTACCATATCCCATGACTGTGCGCTATACATTGCAAAACACTGCATCCCATAAGAGAAAACAATACACCCACACATTATCTCAGTTCCAAAGCTCATTGACGTATATATTTGTTATTAAAAAGGATATGGATTCAATATATATTACAAAGTACAGTATACCTATAGTTACATGATTACAACTCACACAGTAAGCAGATTTAACTTACAGTTACATACAGTTACATGCAGTTACATGCCAGCGATACAATACCATTATCCTTAAGTTATATAAATTCGTCTTTCCATATCACTCTCTCTCTCTGTAATGTAATGCTGGGACTCCATCTTCCTTTGAGACCTTACAGCAACTCTGAGACCAAAACAGGAACTACCTTCCTGTGTGATCAGTGTGTTATCTAGTTTCTGGGGGAGGGATTCACGATGAGTCACCAGTTCCTTTGTATGTGCTGAACAGGCTCAGTCCTGGGGACGTCCAAAGGGGCTGGCCTGAGCTTCCTGTCCACTGTCCTATTCGGAACATCCATTGTTCTAACAAAAGTGATTTTAGCTTTTATACATTTCATCATAACTATCTGTCACAATGTCCTACAACTTAATAACAAGTATCAAATTAATCTACACATTAAGCTGGTTGTTTTAATAGAAATATGACAGGTCTATCTTGCTTCGTTCAAATAATACACATTCATGACATTAATTCATTAGATATAATTTTAAATGATCATGATGTCTGGCGCTTGATATTATTATAATTATGTACTGTATGAAATAAGTGTCGAATCCATCTCTGTGGCATGTCCGTGTAAATGTGTGTGTTACCATATATTGCTGTGCTCGCTGCGCGTATTTGTAGTATAGCAACTTATATGTGTGTAGAGTTTGTATGTTCTTTAATGTAATATTTTTGACTTCGACAGTCCACCCTTTGGCAGTAAACAATAGCTGCCATCAATTATTAACATAAGAAAAAATATTTCATACCATAATCGGTGACCTAGACACAAGTATGTATGCATTTCGCAAATCAGACACTTGACTATATTTGGGGAAGACAGGGAGGAGGAGGAGACATCCTCTATATGCAATCGGCGGTCACGGGACCACTGGTTGGGTGTGGGACAACATTCAACCTATAGAGTATGCTGGGACAGTGCTTTGGCCTATAATGTCTGATTTGCGACAACATTTCACACATACATGTACCTACGTCCTTGTACACTGATGTTTGGATTCGATTGAGGTTCTGCTGGGTAGATGAAGTAGACACAAACAAATCGTGAAAGTGACATATAAAATTTTCATGATCTATATATTCTTATCATTTTCTGAACATTGTTTCCATTTCTGGAACGTATGCTAGGTCTGTTTAATCATTGAACAAGGGTTATAGGTTATAAGTAGTGTCCTTCCTAAATAACATAAACCTTCGGAGTTCGGGGAGAGCCACTCATAAACCTTTCTCCCACATATATTAATGAGCTCTTTATCTGCAATGTGTGAATAGCCATTGTCTGACTGTTCCTGATTACCTCTGAACTCCATAACTACTAGACCTTTGATTTTTCTCTGACTTTAACAAACTGATCGGCTAATCCTGGGATCCTATAAGGAGATCACTCCTTCCTACAGAACCAGTTCCAGTCCCACACTCGACTCCTCATAAAAAAAAACCTCGCAAAAATAGAATATCCTGAAAGAAAATGTTTGTCAGCGGGAAAGAGAGAAAAGAGAAATAGAACAAAACAACTCTTGTTCATAACAAATCAATTACAATGACTGGTCTTTCTGCAATCCTTTAGTACGCTCAGGTAGTGTTCAACAGTGCCGCCTCTCAGTCTTCACGGAACAAAGTCTCTGGTGATATGAGGTTCTCTTTGCCTTGCTCTTTGGACACACAGTTCACTTGGAACACACAGTTCACTTTGCTCTCCACTTTGCTCTTTGAACACACAGTTCACTTGGAACACACAGTTCACTTCGAACACACAAACTTGATGAATGTGAGCAATAAACTACTTTGTCATGAGTTCTCTCCGGGTCAGCGACCTTCTTGCAGTGGGACGAGTGGACCCAAGTCTCTCTTTCGGCGACCTTTAGTGCTGTCAATAAATCTTGGTATGGTCCTTCCCACCTGTCTATTAGGCAACCTGAGCGTAAGAACAATCACACAGTCTCTTGGTTCACAATCAAGACAGTTAGCATTTGGCATACCAGCAATCAACAGTTTCAAGTTCTTTTGTCAAGTTCTCAAATGCTGGCTCATCTCAATAAAGTACTGTACTGTCACCTCATTGGTGTATTTCTGATCATTGTGCGGATCAATCATGACATGAGGTTGTCTTCCAAAAACAACCCAAAAAGACATAAATACCAAAACAAAAACAAAAACAAATTTCGAAGAGGGTGATTCTTTGAGTGAAGATCTGGGAGTGGTTCCGAAGCTACATAATACTAGTGGCAGTATCTATGATCACAATAGTACAATTTCAAGCTTTGCTCCTACTTCTAGGGGTACCATTATCTACACACAAATTTCTGCGCAATTTTCCTTTGCGGTAAACACAGCAGCATCCGTGGCAGCAGGAAATGCCTCTACCCAGTTTGAGAAAACATCAGTGCACACCAATACATAACAATAATTCCTAAAGGGTGTTAACTGTACGAAGTCGATTTGTATTTCCTGAAAAGATCCGTCTGCAGGAGGGATATGGGATGGCTCTGTTGGTATTGCTTTACCAATATTCTTCCTCAAGCAAGTAAGACAGGTCATTGCTCTCTTACCTGCATGAGAATAGAATCCTGGCGCACACCAGTAGGCTCTCATCAGCCTGCACCTACCCTCTTTGCCTAGATGAGTCAGACCGTGTGCCACCTCAGCTAGACTTGGAAGGTATGCTCTGGGGGCTACTGGCTTACCGTGTCCACCTGCCCACAGTCCTGAGGACTCCTGGACATACCCCTTTGTCCTCCAGACTGCCTCTTCCTGCAGGGAACACAAATTTTTGTATCTTAATTTAACTATCGTGTGTTTGCAATGTAGAGTACCATGAGCATAACTCAAAAAAAAAGACATATCAGTGTCTATACAAAATTTTCCTTCACCAGTAGTCCCATTCTCCACCCTTTGTGCATGACAAGGCACACAGCAGTAATACTGGTGTCATCGTGCTGTTGAGATATACTGGGTTTGGGCAGAACTCTGAAGGACCTAGGCATGCGGAGTTTGAACTGTACTTGGGTCCATGTATTGTACCACCCTGTGTGAACGCAAAAGATGAAGAGGAAAACTGTAGAGAAACAGAATAGAGGTTGGTGACAGATGAGTTTGTAGAGGTGGAGAAGATTTTATAAAAATTTGACAACTGGATTGGGCACTACGGGGAAGTGATTCTCTACTTGGACTACTCCTTAAAAATTTTTTCTGTGTGTCTTATCTCTACTGGGACTATCCCAGCCATCAATCCAGTGTCCTGTCCATCCTAAGTTCATATGGAACCCGGTATCTGTGAGTTAATTTTCTCTACCTGTGATGGACATGCATCTAGAACAGCGAAATGTAACATTAGTAAGTTGCATTTATTCTGTTC
The DNA here is from genome assembly GCF_028390025.1 of Pseudophryne corroboree. Lineage (NCBI taxonomy): Eukaryota > Metazoa > Chordata > Amphibia > Anura > Myobatrachidae > Pseudophryne > Pseudophryne corroboree. The sequence goes on from NC_086446.1 coordinate 671,525,917, forward strand.
TTCCCATTAACCGAATCTGTGTTTTCTATATGGCTCGTGATTCCTTACTATATGTCCCTTGGTCCCGTCTATGTGTTTAATAATGTGGCTTGTGTTTTCTGTCTAGGGGATCTATATTGACTATGTGTCCTACTACTCCTACATCTCTGGCAAAATGCCCTTCCTTCCTACAAGTGTAACATATTATTGACCATTAGGGATCTGGGGTTTGGGCTGATGGGTCTTTCCTGTATGTGCCAGTATACTTACCGTCCTCAACCTCTCCACCTGTTGGTCTCTGCGCCTAACACTATTCTTGTGATGTTCAATAGCACACTATCTAAGATTAGCTACTGTGACCTTTCCAATTTTGCAAAGAAGTCTGCACCCTGACACTCAATGCCTTATTGAGCCCGTCCATTTGCACAGAGACAGCCACCTCCCATTTGCCGAATTAGTGTTTACCAGTGGTCTTATCCAGATGGAGAGTTTTCTATTACTGCAAGAGACAAAAACAAAAAAAAGTTTAACAAGCTTCTAGGTCATGCAAAGTATTTCATTCAATCCTTCTCATCCCGTATTAAGGGTCTGTACGTGGTCCAACAAACATTTCCAATCTTTACTAGGGGCATTACTAGGAATGAATACTTCTTATATGGTAACTGAAAGAAATACCCTGGGGTTACCTTGTCTCTGTCCGCTTTCCTACTGGCAAATACTAATGTGCGGACAGGTTTTTCTCCATTTCTGACGTTACTTTCTTGATTTTTTTTTCTTTTTTACTATATATGTACACGAATGATACCATACTTACCTGTTCCACTGGTCTCAGCCACTTCCCCCACAGGCTACTGCTCTTCTTTTACCAGTTGGATACTCCTCTGGGTGCATGAGAAATGGCTGACAACAATCAGGTCACCTTCTCCTCCTAAATAAAACTTCAACATTCATTAGTACATATATAGGTTACAGTCATATTTTTATTATTTTTATTATTTTCTATAGTTTGTATGCTGGCCGTAACTGCTTCCACATCTACATAAGGCGGTGTACTTGCATTCCCTTTTTTTTTCTTCCTACTTATTTATTTATTGTTGCTACAAGTTCAAACAGTTCTTATTTTTCCATTCTTGTCTTATATGACTTTGGTTAAACATACCACCTGCAGTACCTTAGGATCAAACTCACCAACCCGTCTTGCTGCGACAGGTTTAAACACTTTGTATGTCTGACCCTTTGTTTTCGGGATTTTATCAGACATATTCTTATCCTTAAGTTCTGCAATACCTCTAGTTCAAAGCTGCCCACTTTAGGGAATGGTACCCTATCTTTGTCAGTCATACATTCCCATTCAGACAAAAAGTCTTCCGTGTGTGATCCATATTTACCACACATAATAAACCTCGCTGACCCCCTGGGCCGCGGCACCTCAACCTGAACCCTAGTTACCAAACGCCCACTGCTTGTGCAATTGGATCCCATTGCAGACTTTTTCCTTTATACGCAATCCCCAATGCACACCGCAGATAGACGGTGAAAGTTCTCAGAGCGCTTTCACCCACTCCTTCATCACTGAGTACCACGACTCACTCCAATAGTGACCACCGCGTACCCAGCGAGACCCTAACTGGTTTCTATTCACTGGAAGCGTTTAGGAGTGACTTACGTATTCCAGTGAATATCTGCCGCTGGAGAATTTCCTGAGAGAGACCAGCGAAAACTCCCTATACATCTATACACAAATCACACTTGCGTATGATCTATACAGCGCTAATGATACCGCAATTTTACGCAAAAGTTCGTAAAGGGGTATCCAGTTGCGCTATATATATCGCACCCACAAATGCGCGGTCCAATCGCACAGCATATAGGTACTTGTTACCTATCTGCCGTACAACCACGGGTCGTTGTACAAACTGAGACCCTCAGTCCGGAGCGTAATACCTTCAATACTTCGCAATACAATGCACTATCACGCTCCTCTACAAATCACCTCACGATTTGCGTATTTCAATCTATATTAACGTGAGGCAGCCACTTCACGCCACCAAGCCTCCTCTTACTTGATGTACCACGGGACCCGACTTCCGGGGTTCAGTTCCACTCACTCCTACGTTCGCTCTCTCAAGTACACTTTGTCTTTTCTGTACAGAAAATTTGGATTCATTCAGGTTGGCAGCTTTACCCCAGAGGCAATACAGTTTTTAAACTAAATTTAGAGTAACCTGCTTTTGAAATCTGATAGTTATGTGCTATTGTATTAAATGTCTACTATCCCACCTTTGAACTAAACAACACTATTGTATAATTTGTACTTAGTGCCCGCATTCTTACGCACTTTGCGCAAACACGCGACCACGCGTGTCTCTTACGCTGCGTGCGCAGTCCTTTACTTTGCCCGAGACACGTGTACAAAACCCTGCGTCCGCAATAAAACAAATCACACAGCTCTAAGTATAAATGTGAACAATACTAATTACTATTGCCCACTAGACACAACTTGTTCTGTATAAACTTTTATGCAGACCTGCGTTTGTGTCTTTATACTTATTTCCTTAAACATTTATTTTTAGTTTTAACTATATAGCAACAAATGTATCCGGTTTCACACAGATCTATAATGACTCTAGCAATAATCAATAATTTAAATGATATGATTCAGATTGGATAGCTATCTTGCAGAACATACACTGATGTAAACACACACATAATTATAATAATATTATATATATGTATACCATTCACTGGTCTCCTATGAGACACCTTACCCATTCAGTGCTTCTAAGTTGCATATCAACAGAGGTTCATATGCCTGTTCAAGAGGGTAGTGGGACAGGTTAATTAACATTTCAATGGCTATCTTATAGCAAGCAGATTCTGCAAGTCTTGGAAGGAAAAAGAGAAAAAAAAAACTTTGTTTATATCTGTGTGTAATTCTTACATCAAGTATTCATCTATTAATTCTCACTAGGCCCAGCTGAAACTATTTGTAATTGATTATGGCATGGGTTAAATAAATGCATTGGTAACTCATAAATGGTGTTTGATGTGACCAAGGAGAGCTGATTATTCTGAGCAGTGAAAATCAGCCATTAAGAAAACGACCTTCCCAAAATGGCCGCTGCTCCTCCCCCTTCCACATCCATGAGGGTTACACAAAATGGTGGACAGGCCATGTGGTTAGTCCAAAATGGAGGACAGACCATGCGGCTTCCTTTGTCACAAAGAAATCACACATCATACAAGCACCAGAATTTATTTTAGGCCTGAGTTAAAAATAAAAACTATATCAAGGCTATGCAGCAACTTTTAAATATACTTTTAAACCTACTTAAACAGATAAAAATCCAATCTGAATCAAACACAATATGACTTATTTGAACCTTGTTTTGCAACAATAAAAATACATTTTAGCATCTTAAATATTATGAGAAACGCATTGTCCCTTGAATTTCATATCAGCGGCTTACTGATAACACAACAATACATTAACGTGGATGTTATTTTCATCAGCTTCTCGATGCGTCCATCAGAGCCGGTCAATTACAGCCGCGTTTGTAATGTACAGTGCATCATTAAGAACGTGATATCGCGGACCAGCCCCATCTAAGAATGCCAAATTGAATTCTCACAAATATTTAAAATGCCCGCTCTAATATATATTGTAAACATCTGCACCTCTTATTACCATATCCCATGACTGTGCGCTATACATCGCAAAACACTGCATCCCATAAGAGAAAACAATACACCCACACATTATCTGAGTTCCAAAGCTCATTGACGTATATATTTGTTATTAAAAAGGATATGGATTCAATATATATTACAAAGTACAGTATACCTATAGTTACATGATTACAACTAACACAGTAAGCAGATTTAACTTACAGTTACATACAGTTACATGCCAGCGATACAATACCATTATCCTTAAGTTATATAAATTCGTCTTTCCATATCACTCTCTCTCTCTGTAATGTAATGCTGGGACTCCATCTTCCTCTGAGACCTTACAGCAACTCTGAGACCAAAACAGGAACTACCTTCCTGTGTGATCAGTGTGTTATCTAGTTTCTGGGGGAGGGATTCACGATGAGTCACCAGTTCCTTTGTATGTGCTGAACAGGCTCAGCCCTGGGGACGTCCAAAGGGGCTGGCCTGAGCTTCCTGTCCACTGTCCTATTCGGAACATCCATTGTTCTAACAAAAGTGATTTTAGCTTTTATACATGTCATCATAACTATCTGTCACAATGTCCTACAACTTAATAACAAGTATCAAATTAATCTACACATTAAGCTGGTTGTTTTAATAGAAATATGACAGGTCTATCTTGCTTCGTTCAAATAATACACATTCATGACATTAATTCATTAGATATAATTTTAAATTATCATGATGTCTGGCGCTTGATATTATTATAATTATGTACTGTATGAAATAAGTGTCGAATCCATCTCTGTGGCATGTCCGTGTAAATGTGTGTGTTACCATATATTGCTGTGCTCGCTGCGCGTATTTGTAGTATAGCGACTTATATGTGTGTAGAGTTTGTATGTTCTTTAATGTAATATTTTTGACTTCGACAGTCCACCCTTTGGCAGTAAACAATAGCTGCCCTCAATTATTAACATAAGTTACATGATTACAACTCACACAGTAAGCAGATTTAACTTACAGTTACATACAGTTACATGCCAGCGATACAATACCATTATCCTTAAGTTATATAAATTCGTCTTTCCATATCACTCTCTCTCTCTGTAATGTAATGCTGGGACTCCATCTTCCTCTGAGACCTTACAGCAACTCTGAGACCAAAACAGGAACTACCTTCCTGTGTGATCAGTGTGTTATCTAGTTTCTGGGGGAGGGATTCACGATGAGTCACCAGTTCCTTTGTATGTGCTGAACAGGCTCAGCCCTGGGGACGTCCAAAGGGGCTGGCCTGAGCTTCCTGTCCACTGTCCTATTCGGAACATCCATTGTTCTAACAAAAGTGATTTTAGCTTTTATACATTTCATCATAACTATCTGTCACAATGTCCTACAACTTAATAACAAGTATCAAATTAATCTACACATTAAGCTGGTTGTTTTAATAGAAATATGACAGGTCTATCTTGCTTCGTTCAAATAATACACATTCATGACATTAATTCATTAGATATAATTTTAAATTATCATGATGTCTGGCGCTTGATATTATTATAATTATGTACTGTATGAAATAAGTGTCGAATCCATCTCTGTGGCATGTCCGTGTAAATGTGTGTGTTACCATATATTGCTGTGCTCGCTGCGCGTATTTGTAGTATAGCGACTTATATGTGTGTAGAGTTTGTATGTTCTTTAATGTAATATTTTTTACTTCGACAGTCCACCCTTTGGCAGTAAACAATAGCTGCCATCAATTATTAACATAAGAAAAAATATTTCATACCATAATCTGTGACCTAGACACAAGTATGTATGCATTTCGCAAATCAGACACTTGACTATATTTGGGGAAGACAGGGAGGAGGAGGAGACATCCTCTATATGCAATCGGCGGTCACGGGACCACTGGTTGGGTGTGAGACAACATTCAACCTATAGAGTATGCTGGGACAGTGCTTTGGCCTATAATGTCTGATTTGCGACAACATTTCACACATACATGTACCTACGTCCTTGTACACTGATGTTTGGATTCGATTGAGGTTCTGCTGGGTAGATGAAGTAGACACAAACAAATCGTGAAAGTGACATATAAAATTTTCATGATCTATATATTCTTATCATTTTCTGAACATTGTTTCCATTTCTGGAACGTATGCTAGGTCTGTTTAATCATTGAACAAGGGTTATAGGTTATAAGTAGTGTCCTTCCTAAATAACATAAACCTTCGGAGTTCGGGGAGAGCCACTCATAAACCTTTCTCCCACATATATTAATGAGCTCTTTATCTGCAATGTGTGAATAGCCATTGTCTGACTGTTCCTGATTACCTCTGAACTCCATAACTACTAGACCTTTGATTTTTCTCTGACTTTAACAAACTGATCGGCTAATCCTGGGATCCTATAAGGAGATCACTCCTTCCTACAGAACCAGTTCCAGTCCCACACTCGACTCCTCATAAAAAAAAACCTCGCAAAAATAGAATATCCTGAAAGAAAATGTTTGTCAGCGGGAAAGAGAGAAAAGAGAAATAGAACAAAACAACTCTTGTTCATAACAAATCAATTACAATGACTGGTCTTTCTGCAATCCTTTAGTACGCTCAGGTAGTGTTCAACAGTGCCGCCTCTCAGTCTTCACGGAACAAAGTCTCTGGTGATATGAGGTTCTCTTTGCCTTGCTCTTTGGACACACAGTTCACTTGGAACACACAGTTCACTTTGCTCTCCACTTTGCTCTTTGAACACACAGTTCACTTGGAACACACAGTTCACTTCGAACACACAAACTTGATGAATGTGAGCAATAAACTACTTTGTCATGAGTTCTCTCCGGGTCAGCGACCTTCTTGCAGTGGGACGAGTGGACCCAAGTCTCTCTTTCGGCGACCTTTAGTGCTGTCAATAAATCTTGGTATGGTCCTTCCCACCTGTCTATTAGGCAACCTGAGCGTAAGAACAATCACACAGTCTCTTGGTTCACAATCAAGACAGTTAGCATTTGGCATACCAGCAATCAACAGTTTCAAGTTCTTTTGTCAAGTTCTCAAATGCTGGCTCATCTCAATAAAGTACTGTACTGTCACCTCATTGGTGTATTTCTGATCATTGTGCGGATCAATCATGACATGAGGTTGTCTTCCAAAAACAACCCAAAAAGACACAAATACCAAAACAAAAACAAAAACAAATTTCGAAGAGGGTGATTCTTTGAGTGAAGATCTGGGAGTGGTTCCGAAGCTACATAATACTAGTGGCAGTATCTATGATCACAATAGTACAATTTCAAGCTTTGCTCCTACTTCTAGGGGTACCATTATCTACACACAAATTTCTGCGCAATTTTCCTTTGCGGTAAACACAGCAGCATCCGTGGCAGCAGGAAATGCCTCTACCCAGTTTGAGAAAACATCAGTGCACACCAATACATAACAATAATTCCTAAAGGGTGTTAACTGTACGAAGTCGATTTGTATTTCCTGAAAAGATCCGTCTGCAGGAGGGATATGGGATGGCTCTGTTGGTATTGCTTTACCAATATTCTTCCTCAAGCAAGTAAGACAGGTCATTGCTCTCTTACCTGCATGAGAATAGAATCCTGGCGCACACCAGTAGGGTCTCATCAGCCTGCACCTACCCTCTTTGCCTAGATGAGTCAGACCGTGTGCCACCTCAGCTAGACTTGGAAGATATGCTCTGGGGGCTACTGGCTTACCGTGTCCACCTGCCCACAGTCCTGAGGACTCCTGGACATACCCCTTTGTCCTCCAGACTGCCTCTTCCTGCAGGGAACACAAATTTTTGTATCTTAATTTAACTATCGTGTGTTTGCAATGTAGAGTACCATGAGCATAACTAAAAAAAAAAGACATATCAGTGTCTATACAAAATTTTCCTTCACCAGTAGTCCCATTCTCCACCCTTTGTGCATGACAAGGCACACAGCAGTAATACTGGTGTCATCGTGCTGTTGAGATATACTGGGTTTGGGCAGAACTCTGAAGGACCTAGGCATGCGGAGTTTGAACTGTACTTGGGTCCATGTATTGTACCACCCTGTGTGAACGCAAAAGATGAAGAGGAAAACTGTAGAGAAACAGAATAGAGGTTGGTGACAGATGAGTTTGTAGAGGTGGAGAAGATTTTATAAAAATTTGACAACTGGATTGGGCACTACGGGGAAGTGATTCTCTACTTGGACTACTCCTTAAAAAAATTTTCTGTGTGTCTTATCTCTACTGGGACTATCCCAGCCATCAATCCAGTGTCCTGTCCATCCTAAGTTCATATGGAACCCGGTATCTGTGAGTTAATTTTCTCTACCTGTGATGGACATGCATCTAGAACAGCGAAATGTAACATTAGTAAGTTGCATTTATTCTGTTCTTCCCATTAACCGAATCTGTGTTTTCTATATGGCTCGTGATTCCTTACTATATGTCCCTTGGTCCCGTCTATGTGTTTAATAATGTGGCTTGTGTTTTCTGTCTAGGGGATCTATATTGACTATGTGTCCTACTACTCCTACATCTCTGGCAAAATGCCCTTCCTTCCTACAAGTGTAACATATTATTGACCATTAGGGATCTGGGGTTTGGGCTGATGGGTCTTTCCTGTATGTGCCAGTATACTTACCGTCCTCAACCTCTCCACCTGTTGGTCTCTGCGCCTAACACTATTCTTGTGATGTTCAATAGCACACTATCTAAGATTAGCTACTGTGACCTTTCCAATTTTGCAAAGAAGTCTGCACCCTGACACTCAATGCCTTATTGAGCCCGTCCATTTGCACAGAGACAGCCACCTCCCATTTGCCGAATTAGTGTTTACCAGTGGTCTTATCCAGATGGAGAGTTTTCTATTACTGCAAGAGACAAAAACAAAAAAAAGTTTAACAAGCTTCTAGGTCATGCAAAGTATTTCATTCAATCCTTCTCATCCCGTATTAAGGGTCTGTACGTGGTCCAACAAACATTTTCAAGCTCATCTTTACTAGGGGCATTACTAGGAATGAATACTTCTTATATGGTAACTGAAAGAAATACCCTGGGATTACCTTGTCTCTGTCCGCTTTCCTACTGGCAAATACTAATGTGCGGACAGGTTTTTCTCCATTTCTGACGTTACTTTCTTGATTTTTTTTTCTTTTTTACTATATATGTACACGAATGATACCATACTTACCTGTTCCACTGGTCTCAGCCACTTCCCCCACAGGCTACTGCTCTTCTTTTACCGGTTGGATACTCCTCTGGGTGCATGAGAAATGGCTGACAACAATCAGGTCACCTTCTCCTCCTAAATAAAACTTCAACATTCATTAGTACATATATAGGTTACAGTCATATTTTTATTATTTTTATTATTTTCTATAGTTTGTATGCTGGCCGTAACTGCTTCCACATCTACATAAGGCGGTGTACTTGCATTCCCTTTTTTTTTCTTTCTACTTATTTATTTATTGTTGCTACAAGTTCAAACAGTTCTTATTTTTCCATTCTTGTCTTATATGACTTTGGTTAAACATACCACCTGCAGTACCTTAGGATCAAACTCACCAACCCGTCTTGCTGCGACAGGTTTAAACACTTTGTATGTCTGACCCTTTGTTTTCGGGATTTTATCAGACATATTCTTATCCTTAAGTTCTGCAATACCTCTGGTTCAAAGCTGCCCACTTTAGGGAATGGTACCCTATCTTTGTCAGTCATACATTCCCATTCAGACAAAAAGTCTTCCGTGTGTGATCCATATTTACCACACATAATAAACCTCGCTGACCCCCTGGGCCGCGGCACCTCAACCTGAACCCTAGTTACCAAACGCCCACTGCTTGTGCAATTGGATCCCATTGCAGACTTTTTCCTTTATACGCAATCCCCAATGCACACCGCAGATAGACGGTGAAAGTTCTCAGAGCGCTTTCACCCACTCCTTCATCACTGAGTACCACGACTCACTCCAATAGTGACCACCGCGTACCCAGCGAGACCCTAACTGGTTTCTATTCACTGGAAGCGTTTAGGAGTGACTTACGTATTCCAGTGAATATCTGCCGCTGGAGAATTTCCTGAGAGAGACCAGCGAAAACTCCCTATACATCTATACACAAATCACACTTGCGTATGATCTATACAGCGCTAATGATACCGCAATTTTACGCAAAAGTTCGTAAAGGGGTATCCAGTTGCGCTATATATATCGCACCCACAAATGCGCGGTATATATATACTTGTTACCTATCTGCCGTACAACCACGGGTCTTTGTACAAACTGAGACCCTCAGTCCGGAGCGTAATACCTTCAATACTTCGCAATACAATGCACTATCACGCTCCTCTACAAATCACCTCACGATTTACGTATTTCAATCTATATTAACGTGAGGCAGCCACTTCACGCCACCAAGCCTCCTCTTACTTGATGTACCACGGGACCCGACTTCCGGGGTTCAGTTCCACTCACTCCTACGTTCGCTCTCTCAAGTACACTTTGTCTTTTCTGTACAGAAAATTTGGATTCATTCAGGTTGGCAGCTTTACCCCAGAGGCAATACAGTTTTTAAACTAAATTTAGAGTAACCTGCTTTTGAAATCTGATAGTTATGTGCTATTGTATTAAATGTCTACTATCCCACCTTTGAACTAAACAACACTATTGTATAATTTGTACTTAGTGCCCGCATTCTTACGCACTTTGCGCAAACACGCGACCACGCGTGTCTCTTACGCTGCGTGCGCAGTCCTTTACTTTGCCCGAGACACGTGTACAAAACCCTGCATCCGCAATAAAACAAATCACACAGCTCTAAGTATAAATGTGAACAATACTAATTACTATTGCCCACTAGACACAACTTGTTCTGTATAAACTTTTATGCAGACCTGCGTTTGTGTCTTTATACTTATTTCCTTAAACATTTATTTTTAGTTTTAACTATATAGCAACAAATGTATCCGGTTTCACAGAGATCTATAATGACTCTAGCAATAATCAATAATTTAAATGATATGATTCAGATTGGATAGCTATCTTGCAGAACATACACTGATATAAACACACACATAATTATAATAATATTATATATATGTATACCATTCACTGGTCTCCTATGAGACACCTTACCCATTCAGTGCTTCTAAGTTGCATATCAACAGAGGTTCATATGCCTGTTCAAGAGGGTAGTGGGACAGGTTAATTAACATTTCAATGGCTATCTTATGGCAAGCAGATTCTGCAAGTCTTGGAAGGAAAAAGAGAAAAAAAAAACTTTGTTTATATCTGTGTGTAATTCTTACATCAAGTATTCATCTATTAATTCTCACTAGGCCCAGCTGAAACTATTTGTAATTGATTATGGCATGGGTTAAATAAATGCATTGGTAACTCATAAATGGTGTTTGATGTGACCAAGGAGAGCTGATTATTCTGAGCAGTGAAAATCAGCCATTAAGAAAACGACCTTCCCAAAATGGCCGCTGCTCCTCCCCCTTCCACATCCATGAGGGTTACACAAAATGGTGGACAGGCCATGTGGTTAGTCCAAAATGGAGGACAGACCATGCGGCTTCCTTTGTCACAAAGAAATCACACATCATACAAGCACCAGAAGTTATTTTAGGCCTGAGTTAAAAATAAAAACTATATCAAGGCTATGCAGCAACTTTTAAATATACTTTTAAACCTACTTAAACAGATAAAAATCCAATCTGAATCAAACACAATATGACTTATTTGAACCTTGTTTTGCAACAATAAAAATACATTTTAGCATCTTAAATATTATGAGAAACGCATTGTCCCTTGAATTTCATATCAGCGGCTTACTGATAACACAACAATACATTAACGTGGATGTTATTTTCATCAGCTTCTCGATGCGTCCATCAGAGCCGGTCAATTACAGCCGCGTTTGTAATGTACAGTGCATCATTAAGAACGTGATATCGCGGACCAGCCCCATCTAAGAATGCCAAATTGAATTCTCACAAATATTTAAAATGCCCGCTCTAATATATATTGTAAACATCTGCACCTCTTATTACCATATCCCATGACTGTGCGCTATACATCGCAAAACACTGCATCCCATAAGAGAAAACAATACACCCACACATTATCTGAGTTCCAAAGCTCATTGACGTATATATTTGTTATTAAAAAGGATATGGATTCAATATATATTACAAAGTACAGTATACCTATAGTTACATGATTACAACTAACACAGTAAGCAGATTTAACTTACAGTTACATACAGTTACATGCCAGCGATACAATACCATTATCCTTAAGTTATATAAATTCGTCTTTCCATATCACTCTCTCTCTCTGTAATGTAATGCTGGGACTCCATCTTCCTCTGAGACCTTACAGCAACTCTGAGACCAAAACAGGAACTACCTTCCTGTGTGATCAGTGTGTTATCTAGTTTCTGGGGGAGGGATTCACGATGAGTCACCAGTTCCTTTGTATGTGCTGAACAGGCTCAGCCCTGGGGACGTCCAAAGGGGCTGGCCTGAGCTTCCTGTCCACTGTCCTATTCGGAACATCCATTGTTCTAACAAAAGTGATTTTAGCTTTTATACATTTCATCATAACTATCTGTCACAATGTCCTACAACTTAAAAACAAGTATCAAATTAATCTACACATTAAGCTGGTTGTTTTAATAGAAATATGACAGGTCTATCTTGCTTCGTTCAAATAATACACATTCATGACATTAATTCATTAGATATAATTTTAAATTATCATGATGTCTGGCGCTTGATATTATTATAATTATGTACTGTATGAAATAAGTGTCGAATCCATCTCTGTGGCATGTCCGTGTAAATGTGTGTGTTACCATATATTGCTGTACTCGCTGCGCGTATTTGTAGTATAGCGACTTATATGTGTGTAGAGTTTGTATGTTCTTTAATGTAATATTTTTGACTTCGACAGTCCACCCTTTGGCAGTAAACAATAGCTGCCATCAATTATTAACATAAGAAAAAATATTTCATACCATAATCGGTGACCTAGACACAAGTATGTATGCATTTCGCAAATCAGACACTTGACTATATTTGGGGAAGACAGGGAGGAGGAGGAGACATCCTCTATATGCAATCGGCGGTCACGGGACCACTGGTTGGGTGTGAGACAACATTCAACCTATAGAGTATGCTGGGACAGTGCTTTGGCCTATAATGTCTGATTTGTGACAACATTTCACACATACATGTACCTACGTCCTTGTACACTGATGTTTGGATTCGATTGAGGTTCTGCTGGGTAGATGAAGTAGACACAAACAAATCGTGAAAGTGACATATAAAATTTTCATGATCTATATATTCTTATCATTTTCTGAACATTGTTTCCATTTCTGGAACGTATGCTAGGTCTGTTTAATCATTGAACAAGGGTTATAGGTTATAAGTAGTGTCCTTCCTAAATAACATAAACCTTCGGAGTTCGGGGAGAGCCACTCATAAACATTTCTCCCACATATATTAATGAGCTCTTTATCTGCAATGTGTGAATAGCCATTGTCTGACTGTTCCTGATTACCTCTGAACTCCATAACTACTAGACCTTTGATTTTTCTCTGACTTTAACAAACTGATCGGCTAATCCTGGGATCCTATAAGGAGATCACTCCTTCCTACAGAACCAGTTCCAGTCCCACACTCGACTCCTCATAAAAAAAAACCTCGCAAAAATAGAATATCCTGAAAGAAAATGTTTGTCAGCGGGAAAGAGAGAAAAGAGAAATAGAACAAAACAACTCTTGTTCATAACAAATCAATTACAATGACTGGTCTTTCTGCAATCCTTTAGTACGCTCAGGTAGTGTTCAACAGTGCCGCCTCTCAGTCTTCACGGAACAAAGTCTCTGGTGATATGAGGTTCTCTTTGCCTTGCTCTTTGGACACACAGTTCACTTGGAACACACAGTTCACTTTGCTCTCCACTTTGCTCTTTGAACACACAGTTCACTTGAAACACACAGTTCACTTCGAACACACAAACTTGATGAATGTGAGCAATAAACTACTTTGTCATGAGTTCTCTCCGGGTCAGCGACCTTCTTGCAGTGGGACGAGTGGACCCAAGTCTCTCTTTCGGCGACCTTTAGTGCTGTCAATAAATCTTGGTATGGTCCTTCCCACCTGTCTATTAGGCAACCTGAGCGTAAGAACAATCACACAGTCTCTTGGTTCACAATCAAGACAGTTAGCATTTGGCATACCAGCAATCAACAGTTTCAAGTTCTTTTGTCAAGTTCTCAAATGCTGGCTCATCTCAATAAAGTACTGTACTGTCACCTCATTGGTGTATTTCTGATCATTGTGCGGATCAATCATGACATGAGGTTGTCTTCCAAAAACAACCCAAAAAGACATAAATACCAAAACAAAAACAAAAACAAATTTCGAAGAGGGTGATTCTTTGAGTGAAGATCTGGGAGTGGTTCCGAAGCTACATAATACTAGTGGCAGTATCTATGATCACAATAGTACAATTTCAAGCTTTGCTCCTACTTCTAGGGGTACCATTATCTACACACAAATTTCTGCGCAATTTTCCTTTGCGGTAAACACAGCAGCATCCGTGGCAGCAGGAAATGCCTCTACCCAGTTTGAGAAAACATCAGTGCACACCAATACATAACAATAATTCCTAAAGGGTATTAACTGTACGAAGTCGATTTGTATTTCCTGAAAAGATCCGTCTGCAGGACGGATATGGGATGGCTCTGTTGGTATTGCTTTACCAATATTCTTCCTCAAGCAAGTAAGACAGGTCATTGCTCTCTTACCTGCATGAGAATAGAATCCTGGCGCACACCAGTAGGCTCTCATCAGCCTGCACCTACCCTCTTTGCTAGATGAGTCAGACCGTGTGCCACCTCAGCTAGACTTGGAAGATATGCTCTGGGGGCTACTGGCTTACCGTGTCCACCTGCCCACAGTCCTGAGGACTCCTGGACATACCCCTTTGTCCTCCAGACTGCCTCTTCCTGCAGGGAACACAAATTTTTGTATCTTAATTTAACTATCGTGTGTTTGCAATGTAGAGTACCATGAGCATAACTAAAAAAAAAGACATATCAGTGTCTATACAAAATTTTCCTTCACCAGTATTCCCATTCTCCACCCTTTGTGCATGACAAGGCACACTGCAGTAATACTGGTGTCATCGTGCTGTTGAGATATACTGGGTTTGGGCAGAACTCTGAAGGACCTAGGCATGCGGAGTTTGAACTGTACTTGGGTCCATGTATTGTACCACCCTGTGTGAACGCAAAAGATGAAGAGGAAAACTGTAGAGAAACAGAATAGAGGTTGGTGACAGATGAGTTTTTAGAGGTGGAGAAGATTTTTTTAAAATTTGACAACTGGATTGGGCACTACGGGGAAGTGATTCTCTACTTGGACTACTCCTTAAAAATTTTTTCTGTGTGTCTTATCTCTACTGGGACTATCCCAGCCATCAATCCAGTGTCCTGTCCATCCTAAGTTCATATGGAACCCGGTATCTGTCAGTTAATTTTCTCTACCTGTGATGGACATGCATCTAGAACAGCGAAATGTAACATTAGTAAGTTGCATTTATTCTGTTCTTCCCATTAACCGAATCTGTGTTTTCTATATGGCTCGTGATTCCTTACTATATGTCCCTTGGTCCCGTCTATGTGTTTAATAATGTGGCTTGTGTTTTCTGTCTAGGGGATCTATATTGACTATGTGTCCTACTACTCCTACAATCTCTGGCAAAATGCCCTTCCTTCTTACAAGTGTAACATATTATTGACCATTAGGGATCTGGGGTTTGGGCTGATGGGTCTTTCCTGTATGTGCCAGTATACTTACCGTCCTCAACCTCTCCACCTGTTGGTCTCTGTGCCTAACACTATTCTTGTGATGTTCAATAGCACACTATCTAAGATTAGCTACTGTGACCTTTCCAATTTTGCAAAGAAGTCTGCACCCTGACACTCAATGCCTTATTGAGCCCGTCCATTTGCACAGAGACAGCCACCTCCCATTTGCCGAATTAGTGTTTACCAGTGGTCTTATCCAGATGGAGAGTTTTCTATTACTGCAAGAGACAAAAACAAAAAAAAGTTTAACAAGCTTCTAGGTCATGCAAAGTATTTCATTCAATCCTTCTCATCCCGTATTAAGGGTCTGTACGTGGTCCAACAAACATTTCCAAGCTCATCTTTACTAGGGGCATTACTAGGAATGAATACTTCTTATATGGTAACTGAAAGAAATACCCTGGGGTTACCTTGTCTCTGTCCGCTTTCCTACTGGCAAATACTAATGTGCGGACAGGTTTTTCTCCATTTCTGACGTTACTTTCTTGATTTTTTTTTTCTTTTTTACTATATATGTACACGAATGATACCATACTTACCTGTTCCACTGGTCTCAGCCACTTCCCCCACAGGCTACTGCTCTTCTTTTACCGGTTGGATACTCCTCTGGGTGCATGAGAAATGGCTGACAACAATCAGGTCACCTTCTCCTCCTAAATAAAACTTCAACATTCATTAGTACATATATAGGTTACAGTCATATTTTTATTATTTTTATTATTTTCTATAGTTTGTATGCTGGCCGTAACTGCTTCCACATCTACATAATGCGGTGTACTTGCATTCCCTTTTTTTTTCTTCCTACTTATTTATTTATTGTTGCTACAAGTTCAAACAGTTCTTATTTTTCCATTCTTGTCTTATATGACTTTGGTTAAACATACCACCTGCAATACCTTAGGATCAAACTCACGAACCCGTCTTGCTGCCACAGGTTTAAACACTTTGTATGTCTGACCCTTTGTTTTCGGGATTTTATCAGATATATTCTTATCCTTAAGTTCTGCAATACCTCTGGTTCAAAGCTGCCCACTTTAGGGAATGGTACCCTATCTTTGTCAGTCATACATTCCCATTCAGACAAAAAGTCTTCCGTGTGTGATCCATATTTACCACACATAATAAACCTCGCTGACCCCCTGGGCCGCGGCACCTCAACCTGAACCCTAGTTACCAAACGCCCACTGCTTGTGCAATTGGATCCCATTGCAGACTTTTTCCTTTATACGCAATCCCCAATGCACACCGCAGATAGACGGTGAAAGTTCTCAGAGCGCTTTCACCCACTCCTTCATCACTGAGTACCACGACTCACTCCAATAGTGACCACCGCGTACCCAGCGAGACCCTAACTGGTTTCTATTCACTGGAAGCGTTTAGGAGTGACTTACCTATTCCAGTGAATATCTGCCGCTGGAGAATTTCCTGAGAGAGACCAGCGAAAACTCCCTATACATCTATACACAAATCACACTTGCGTATGATCTATACAGCGCTAATGATACCGCAATTTTACGCTAAAGTTCGTAAAGGGGTATCCAGTTGCGCTATATATATCGCACCCACAAATGCGCGGTCCAATCGCACAGCATATAGGTACTTGTTACCTATCTGCCGTACAACCACGGGTCGTTGTACAAACTGGGACCCTCAGTCCGGAGCGTAATACCAAAAAAAACCTTTTTACTTCAATACTTCGCAATACAATGCACTATCACGCTCCTCTACAAATCACCTCACGATTTGCGTATTTCAATCTATATTAACGTGAGGCAGCCACTTCACGCCACCAAGCCTCCTCTTACTTGATGTACCACGGGACCCGACTTCCGGGGTTCAGTTCCACTCACTCCTACGTTCGCTCTCTCAAGTACACTTTGTCTTTTCTGTACAGAAAATTTGGATTCATTCAGGTTGGCAGCTTTACCCCAGAGGCAATACAGTTTTTAAACTAAATTTAGAGTAACCTGCTTTTGAAATCTGATAGTTATGTGCTATTGTATTAAATGTCTACTATCCCACCTTTGAACTAAACAACACTATTGTATAATTTGTACTTAGTGCCCGCATTCTTACGCACTTTGCGCAAACACGCGACCACGCGTGTCTCTTACGCTGCGTGCGCAGTCCTTTACTTTGCCCGAGACACGTGTACAAAACCCTGCGTCCGCAATAAAACAAATCACACAGCTCTAAGTATAAATGTGAACAATACTAATTACTATTGCCCACTAGACACAACTTGTTCTGTATAAACTTTTATGCAGACCTGCGTTTGTGTCTTTATACTTATTTCCTTAAACATTTATTTTTAGTTTTAACTATATAGCAACAAATGTATCCGGTTTCACACAGATCTATAATGACTCTAGCAATAATCAATAATTTAAATGATATGATTCAGATTGGATAGCTATCTTGCAGAACATACACTGATATAAACACACACATAATTATAATAATATTATATATATGTATACCATTCACTGGTCTCCTATGAGACACCTTACCCATTCAGTGCTTCTAAGTTACATATCAACAGAGGTTCATATGCCTGTTCAAGAGGGTAGTGGGACAGGTTAATTAACATTTCAATGGCTATCTTATAGCAAGCAGATTCTGCAAGTCTTGGAAGGAAAAAGAGAAAAAAAAACTTTGTTTATATCTGTGTGTAATTCTTACATCAAGTATTCATCTATTAATTCTCACTAGGCCCAGCTGAAACTATTTGTAATTGATTATGGCATGGGTTAAATAAATGCATTGGTAACTCATAAATGGTGTTTGATGTGACCAAGGAGAGCTGATTATTCTGAGCAGTGAAAATCAGCCATTAAGAAAACGACCTTCCCAAAATGGCCGCTGCTCCTCCCCCTTCCACATCCATGAGGGTTACACAAAATGGTGGACAGGCCATGTGGTTAGTCCAAAATGGAGGATAGACCATGCGGCTTCCTTTGTCACAAAGAAATCACACATCATACAAGCACCAGAAGTTATTTTAGGCCTGAGTTAAAAATAAAAACTATATCAAGGCTATGCAGCAACTTTTAAATATACTTTTAAACCTACTTAAACAGATAAACAATCCAATCTGAATCAAACACAATATGACTTATTTGAACCTTGTTTTGCAACAATAAAAATACATTTTAGCATCTTAAATATTATGAGAAACGCATTGTCCCTTGAATTTCATATCAGCGGCTTACTGATAACACAACAATACATTAACGTGGATGTTATTTTCATCAGCTTCTCGATGCGTCCATCAGAGCCGGTCAATTACAGCCGCGTTTGTAATGTACAGTGCATCATTAAGAACGTGATATCGCGGACCAGCCCCATCTAAGAATGCCAAATTGAATTCTCACAAATATTTAAAATGCCCGCTCTAATATATATTGTAAACGTCTGCACCTCTTATTACCATATCCCATGACTGTGCGCTATACATCGCAAAACACTGCATCCCATAAGAGAAAACAATACACCCACACATTATCTGAGTTCCAAAGCTCATTGACGTATATATTTGTTATTAAAAAGGATATGGATTCAATATATATTACAAAGTACAGTATACCTATAGTTACATGATTACAACTCACACAGTAAGCAGATTTAACTTACAGTTACATGCAGTTACATGCCAGCGATACAATACCATTCTCCTTAAGTTATATAAATTCGTCTTTCCATATCACTCTCTCTCTCTGTAATGTAATGCTGGGACTCCATCTTCCTCTGAGACCTTACAGCAACTCTGAGACCAAAACAGGAACTACCTTCCTGTGTGATCAGTGTGTTATCTAGTTTCTGGGGGAGGGATTCACGATGAGTCACCAGTTCCTTTGTATGTGCTGAACAGGCTCAGCCCTGGGGACGTCCAAAGGGGCTGGCCTGAGCTTCCTGTCCACTGTCCTATTCGGAACATCCATTGTTCTAACAAAAATGATTTTAGCTTTTATACATTTCATCATAACTATCTGTCACAATGTCCTACAACTTAATAACAAGTATCAAATGAATCTACACATTAAGCTGGTTGTTTTAATAGAAATATGACAGGTCTATCTTGCTTCGTTCAAATAATACACATTCATGACATTAATTCATTAGATATAATTTTAAATTATCATGATGTCTGGCGCTTGATATTATTATAATTATGTACTGTATGAAATAAGTGTCGAATCCATCTCTGTGGCATGTCCGTGTAAATGCGTGTGTTACCATATATTGCTGTGCTCGCTGCGCGTATTTGCAAGTATAGCGACTTATATGTGTGTAGAGTTTGTATGTTCTCTTTATGTAATATTTTTGACTTCGACAGTAGGATGGGGAGAGGTCCCTGACACAGGGAGGAGATTAAGAGCTGCCTCTGTTGTTCATGCTGCGGACCGGCACCGCAGCCCTTTACAGTGTGACAGGCTCTGAGCATCAGCAGGGAGGGAGAGCGGCACCCCTCTCAAGCCCAGCACCGCCCTGCTTTGCAGACCTTGCCGAGGTCTGCTTGTGCTACCGGCGCCGATGCAAGGCGCCCTCTGAAATTTCCAGCGCCTGGAACCACCCTCCCTACGCCCCTGCTCCCCGCAGAAGTGCAAAGGCATCGCACAGCGGCGATGCCTTTGCACTTCCAGAGTAGCTCCCGACCAGCGCAGCTTTAGCGTGCTGGCCGGAAGCTACTCGTCGCTCCCCGTCCTGCAGCGGCTGCGTGTGACATCACGCAGCCGCCGCGGCCCGCCCCCCCAACGGTCCGGCCACGCCTGCGTTGGCTGGACCACTCCCCCTAAACAGCGACTGCCTCTACCTCAGAGGCAATCGCTAGGCAATGATGGCTGACATGCGCCAGTGCTCTGCGCCGCTGGTGCATGTGCAGTTCCGACCCGATCGTTGCGCTGCGACAAACTGCAGCGAGCGATCGGGTCGGAATGACCCCCAATGTTCAGTATCATGTCCCTAGTACTAATACTGCTTTCATATATTGCATTGGCTATTTAAACCACACTCACATTAGATAAATGAATCCCATATTGCAGTGTGCTAGTAGAGAAGCCGTAGATACTTGCTTGTGTTTGCCCCTCAGGCTGAAAGTTGCCCGCCAGCCCCTGGTTAGGAGAGTTGTCAGGCTTTAATGAGGAGTATGAAGGTATCTGAAGTGACATGTAGGATTCATCTCACGTACTGTATATAATGTGCCAACACTAAAATGTTCATTCACATTTTAATCTATGCTTGTATAGATGTAACTGGTTGTCACTATAGTTAGAATATAATTCTGTTTGATTATAATCTCTATTGCAATTAATCCTGCACTACCAATACCTGGCTGCTTCTAATGCCCTTTCACAAAGCCGCAAAAAGCCAGGTTATTGCCAGGTTAACCCAGGTTGTGTCTCGGTGTGAATGGGATAATCTGGGTCCAGTGACCTGGGTTGGTCGGGGAAGGATGTCATCTCCAATCACCCGCTAAGAGAAGCCTCAGCAATATCCCCGGTCCAGCCTGCAGTGTGAACGGATTTCAAGCCCGTGACAACAGCTTAAAACTCATGTTCAATGGCCCTGGCTACATCCGGGAATGCAGTGTGAAAGCGGCATAAGAGGTGTTCTTTGATGCCAGTAGCCGTGGAGTCTCCAGACTCTGAATATTACTCACCTCTTGGTACACTGTAACACTTTAACTTGACAGGTTTCAGACCTGTGTCTCCAAAGGGCTCCAGTAGCTTCTCTGACAGTTATTACTGTGTACTGTAATACCTCCCAACCAGTGGCAGCTCCAGAAGTGGGGCTGCAGCACAATCCAAATTTAAATAGGGGAGCTACACTAACTGCTAGTAAAGGTGCACATACACCTAAAGATTTCTCTTCCAATCTGGCTGGTTGGAACGAAAATCTGGTAATGTATGGGAGTAAATGACATGGGGCCTAATTCAGACCTGATCGTAGATGTGCTAAATTTAGCACATCTACGATCAGGCACACTGACATGCGGGGGGACGCCCAGTACAGGGCTAGTCCGCCACGCATGTCAGGCCTTCCCTTCCCGCAGAAGTACAAAAGCATTGCACAGCGGCGATGCTTTTGTACTTCATGAGTAGCTCCCTGGCAGCGCAGTTCGTGCGTGCTGGCAGGGAGCTACCCGTCGCTGTGCTGGTCACTGCGGCTGCATGTGACGTCACACAGCCACTGCGGCCCAACCCCTGCATGGTCCGGGCCCGCCTGCGTTGCCCGGCCCACCCAGCGACCACCTCTGCCTGTAGAGGCAATCACAGGGCTGAGACAGCCATTGACTGTCTGCCATGCACTGACACACTCAGGCGCCCACGCAAGCGCAGTTCAGACCTGATCGGCTTCTGTGCGAAAACTCACAGCACCGATCAGTCTGAAGTAGGCCCATGAATGGGAGCAAATGACAGTTGACCGTTTCAAATAATGTTATTCGCTCCCATCTATTACCAGATTTTCGTTCCAACCAGCCAGATTGGAAGATAAATCTTTAGGTGTATGGGCACCTTAAGTCCCGGCCGGCAATGTTTGTCAGCAATTGGGATGGCAGTTGGTGTGGCTCTCCTACTGTATTTGAATGTTGGACAGCGCTGCTGCCGCACCTCTGGGGCTTCCACTGCTCCCAACTGTTCTGATTTTGGCAGGACGGTCCTCATTTGTTAACCTCAAAAGGATCAACTTATATAAATGAGGGTGGCCTGTAGCAGGATTATTTGGGGTGGGATGTGGTTTTGGCAGAAAGGGTTTATTTTATCCCGATTTATATGCAAATGTTAGGAGGTGTGTATTTTTTTTTTTTAACAGTATGTGCGTTAAAATGGGGTGTATTCAATACCTGTCGGAAACTGCCCTCTTGTCAGGAATACAGCAGTTTCCAACTGTTTCAGGTCAGAAGGTGTTCCGACCTATTCAATGCCGACACTTTTTTTCCGACAAGTCGGGAATTCCCAACTTGTCGGAAAGCACTCGGAAGCCGCCGATCCACGTGTGTTGTCTGAAATGTGGCTAAATCCGACAGGTTTTAGCCCCGTTTCCGACAATGTCAATCCGACTTTTAAAAAAGTCGGACTGGCATTGTCGGTGAATGAATAACGAGTACCAGGTTATTCTCCCGGCCTACTGCTCCTGCCCGGCACAGGGAGGACACAGTGACACACTGCAGCCCACAGCCAGCCCCTCTCCGGCTGCACGGATCGCCCTCCCCAAAAGTGCAGAGGCGGCCTGTGCCCCGGTACCTGCAGATGCTCCTGGAAGCAGATGGGAAGTATCTGATCCATGGCGGTTACTGCTGCCGTCTCTCTCTCCCTTCTACCCGGTGTGTGGCTCTCTCCGGCTGCCTCTCTCTCGCTCAGGGGACGGTGGACAGATGAATCGATCTCCCGGCTGTGCCGCCTGTCTGTGGCTGCTGGGGCTGTCTCTCAGGCAGGAGCCGCAATGGTGGAAACGGGAAAGCTGCCACTGCAATCCAGAACGACAGCTTCACCCTCACTCTGCACCCTGCCCCCTCCTGTCGAATTTGGCTCGTTTATTGAATACTGCTTTGTCAGATCCTTTCCGACAATGCTTGTCGGAAAGGATCCGACAAGCATTTAATATACCCCTAGAATGGTGTCAGACAAAATGAGTATAATCTGTTTTTTGTAGACAAGGACAACAAGACAATAAAATCATCTAATGACACATTACAAAGTGCAGTACCTTTAAAATGTACAAGGATGGTAAGCTTGCCATGTTGGATTTAAGATATTATGATCTGTTGAAAGGCGATAACTATTTATAAAATACTGTAATTCCTATTTAATGCAGTTGGACCTTATTTCAGCATCAATAGCACTGAACTTCTTTTACAACTCTTATTTTGGTCAAAAAATGCTTACCGCAAGCAAGTTACTTCTGGTGAAGGCAACTAATCAAAGTATTTGACACTTTTGTTGTTCAGACCACTGTACTTTTTAATTGACTAACAATGTTTTCTATTGATGATCTAACCTGTCCCTCTCATTCTGTCACATATAATGCACTGCCAGGCATTTTCTCCGATCTCTCCAAAGGATAGATCTTCAGCTCTGGAAATCTATCTGACAAATGATACTGCTAGAACAATAAGCGGGGACTGTATAAACAGCAATAGTTTCCTTTTATTTATTGATTATTTATGCTCTCTATTTATTTGTTTGATGGGAATTATCCATCTGTCACATACAGTTCCCTGGTACACGGAGAAATGTTTTAGTGAAGAAGAAAAGCTGGAACTGTGTTTTTTGTATGCGCATAGAAGCAGGTTTAGATTTAATTACTTATATAAAATGTGGATGTTTTAGGTGAACATTATGGGAAACACAAAGTTGGACAGAAATTAAAAACGGTGCACAGGTAATTGTGTAAAGAGGTGCTGTAGCTTAAAACAGTCAATCCAGTGTTTTCATTTGCTCTATCTCCAGAACCATGGGGTTTATTCAGGTCGCATCGCTAATTGATGCAACGCAATAACTTTGGCTGAACATTGTGCTTTACCCCTATACTCTTTCAAACCTAAATGATAAAACCTTTCCAGACTTTTGTGAGTGGCAGGACCACTGTTTCCCGTAGTTTAATGGCCTGATTACGAGTTTATCGCACAAAGCTGCTTTTTGCAGCCCGTGCGATCAACTATACTCCGCCGATGGAGGTGTTTTTTTTCCCATAGCAAGGCTGCGATCGCTTGTGCAGCCCTGCTAAGGGGAAAAACATTTGTGCAGTTTCTAAGTAGGTCTAGACATACTTACCAGCTGCGACGTTTTCAGTCTGTTCGGTCCTGGCTCTGACATCAAACACCCGCCCTGGACACGCCTGCGTTTCTTCAAACACGCCTTCGTTTTTCTTTCCACTCCCAGAAAACGGCTCAGAACGCTGTGTTGCCGCCCAGGAACTCCCACCGCCTGTCAATCTTCAAGCGATCTCTGCTGCGATCACTTTCTTCATTCCCTTCGTCGTTGCCCGGCGACGCACGTGCGCATTACGGCCCCCGCGCATGCGCAGTAGTGACCCGGTCGCAGCTGTGTGAGTGAAAGCACGCTGCAATTGGGTCATAATGACCCCCTAAATCTGCTAAACAAAAACGGCTAAAGAGCAATTAAAGTCACTTTTTAAAACTAATGTAGCAGCTGCTGTGTATTACTTTACTGAATATTATACATTATACAGTATATTGTAACTGGTGTGCTTATAGTAGTTATATATAACTTAATACATGCTCCTCACTTCGCTCCTCTGCTGAAGGTTCCTTTGTTAAGAAAAGCTTCTGTATCTAATCAGGCATGTCTATTGAGTTTTTAGAAAACTCTTATGTGTTTTGAGGGTAACAGAAGGGAAGGAGCTAAGATGGTACGGGAGCAGTACAGTCAACACCAAAAGAAACATTGCATTCAATTCTTATATACAATTGAACATGTACATTTCTAATAATCTGCCCCGACACAGTATATATCACTGATCTTGGAGGGAAGACAAATAATATCATCCAGACATGAGTAAAATATAGAGGAGCAGAAGATAGTACATAACAGATAATGATTTAATATTATGTTCTACTGCAAAACAAGTAAGGTCACGAGGTGGGGTGGGGGTGTACAGGGGTCTTGAGAGACCCAATCTCCAGGCAATTTGCTGTCAAAAGGGTTATACACCATAGTTTAGGGGTGAGATTTTTGTGATATTTTAGCCAGGGTGGAACCAGATGGCTGAAGTTAGAAATCATTAATTATATATGCCTCATTGTATAAGCAAAAGAAACTCTTTCTAATATGACAACTGAGGAGGAAGGGTCAGTTTTCTTTCCAAATGGAGACTATCTGGCATCTGACAGGTGTGATTCGGATATGCCATACTGTATTAGTCTCTGTGTGTGTTTTAACTTTTGAGATTGGTGGCAGTAGTGGGGAATATAAAAAGTATATAAGAGTGCTTCTATTTGTAATATTAAATATAAGATTGTAAACCTCTTTTCACATTGGAATTCATTTTGGACAACCCCATCAGATGTGGGGAGGCTACCCTCTGGCCTGCAATGATTCCAGTAGAGCTTATTTGAGTCTGGAAAATATAAATTAATTATACGTTCTTTAATTGACAAGCATATGATGGATGATGCTACCCATCCAAGGTCATAAATATCCTTGTGTCCCAGCAGATGAATAACAAGGCCCTGGCAGAGGCCAATAACCAACAAAAGGGATTGAAGCATTCAATGTTGGGGCTTCTGCAATGCCAGCAATAAAATTGACATAAATTTAAGGTATTGGAACAGTTCTGGTTCTGAAATATAGTCGACTTTACAGCAAGCGAGGGGAAAACACAATAGATGAAAATTGTCCAATATGGACAACAATACTTGCCTTTTTCATATAAAAAAGGATCTGTGATTGAGAAGAAAATGTTTGGTTGTTCAAAATTGGGAAGAGTGGAAGTAGCTGGTAAAAGAGCCAACATATGGATTTACAATCCCATATTATAAGGG
The DNA here is from genome assembly GCF_028390025.1 of Pseudophryne corroboree. Taxonomy (NCBI): domain Eukaryota; kingdom Metazoa; phylum Chordata; class Amphibia; order Anura; family Myobatrachidae; genus Pseudophryne; species Pseudophryne corroboree. Next base: position 671,551,944 of record NC_086446.1, read on the forward strand.
ACACCCTACAATTAGTGCCTTTTAAAATCAAGGCTCCTGCACTGAGAAGGAATCCAAAGGGAGGATGGAAGCAAAACCATATTGGTGAGTGCAGATTTGATAACCGCTAAAACACTAGTCCTGGAGTTCTTTTGCCGATACATCAATTGGTAATGCTAAGGGGCATACTCAATTATGCACGGGGTTTAACGGGCAGAAACAGCACTGGGTTTCCATTGGTTTTGCAAACCAACAATTTACTAAAGTCAATACCGATGGAAAAATGACCAAAACCCCACTTTAGAACATCAGAGCAATTGTGGGTATTTTTTTAACATAGACAATTATATGTGCCAAAGATTTACTAAGGGTTGGTTTGCAAACTGACCAAAAAAATAAAAACAGCCTAAACATGATGTTAAACCTGCCCAAACAATAGATCTGCCTATGGCAGGCGAGTTTGGGTGAAGCCCTGCACAGATTATTATGATCTCTGCAGGCTTTGTTACTGTAAAAAAGTAAATTAAAAAGATGGGCATTGACGTCTGCTTTTAAATGACAGTCAAAACTTATGCATAGTAAATGGTGTTTTTTAAGACTACAAACTGACGTTGACAATCATCAATACCCATCGGCTTTCAAATACTGTAGAACAAAAAGATGATCTTTAGTTAATTTACTCCGAAGTGCTTTTTGAAGACAAGAATCTCCCCTCACAATCACTTCTTTAGAGGGTATTCAATTAAGTCAGTTTTTATTGCCTAGGCAAAAAAGTGTGACTTTTTTCGCTATTTTTAGAGTGAATGGGGATGCACCCTTATCAACATCAGGGCCGTTTATTTACCTAGGCGAAAAATTCAGCAGTAGCGAAAAACATGAGGATCAGTGAATCCACATGTTTTCTCACCTGCACAGGCATTTTTTTCCAATGCCTTTTCACTAAAAAAAAAGGTGAAAAGGCATTGGCGAAAATGCCTTAATAACAGGTGAAAACGGGCCTCAGTTGAATAGGCGAATTCAATAGCTGTGAGATTACCAGAGCTAATTGAATACCTGAATTGTCTTCCTAATGAACATCATAAAAATCTACATTTTTGTGAATATCTTATTACCTCTATTAAAAGCACTATTATGTAAACCAGCATGTCTATTCCTTTAGCAGAACTACATGTGGTCTATAGATTGCAAGCTTTTAAGCATTGCCCCTTCACCTCCTTGTCTGTTCGTTTTATTACAGTGTTTGTTTCCAGTTGTAGAGTATGAATAAATGCTCATAACAGTGTGGTCCTCATTAGCTTTTACTCATTGAATTTTAACTTATGTGTCTAACGATAGACAAAACAAGGACAAACGTTCCATTGTGTCATTATTTTCGGCTCCTGTTGTTGTTTATTAGGTTACTTCCCAGATGCAATGACTTAGGGGGTCATTCAGATCTGATTGCTGAGCAGTGTTTTTTGCAGACCTGCGAACAGATAGTCGCCGCCTACAGGGGGAGTGTATTTTTGCCGGGCAAGTGTGCGATCGCATTTGTAGCAGGGCTACACAAACTGATTTTGTGCAGTCTCTGCGCAGCCCAGGACTTGCTTTTCCAGTGCGATAGAAACCTGCTGAGTCCACCTGCTATTTTTCCGGACACTCCCTGAAAATGGTAAGTTGCCACCCACAAACGTCCTCTTCCTGTCAATCTCCTTGCGAACGCCAGTGCGAATGGTTCCTTCACACAATCCCGCCCGTTGCAGCCGTGCGATGCGCCGGTGCAGTGCGGTGCATATGTATGCGCAGTTCAGATCTGATCACCCATTGTATGAAAATGTACAGCAGCGATCAGATCTGAATGACCCCCTTAGACAAGATGAATTTATTCCTATTATGTCAGGGGTATTTCCAGCGGTGCAAGTATGCGGGTACGCTCGGGTACGGAGTACCCATAAGAATTTGGCAGCGGGTACTCAGTACCACCTGCCACACACTTTGCCATTACCACAATTATAATGTGCCACAAAGCAACAAGACCATGGTGCTTGGCAGCATGACAGCTCCTCCCACTTTGCCAGGGTTACTGGGAGTGCGGCAGTGGCTGTATTTTCCTGTTATAATGGAGGCATTACTATATATTGTTATTAAATTGGGGGCATTACTATATATTTCTATTATACTGGAGGTAGCACTATATATTTCTATTATACGGGAGGCATTACTATATATGTTTAGCCTTGCCTCCAGATAAAAAAAATAAAATAAGGGGCTGTCGTGTGGCCACGCCACTAGTGTCATGTAGCCACTCCCACTAGCAGCATGTGGCCATGCCCCCTCACAACACATGACCACACCCATTTTTCGGCACTCAGTACCACTAAGAAAATATTTCTACTTGCACCACTGCGTATTTCTTAGGTGTGTGTGTGTGTGTGTGGGGGGGGGGGGGTCGTGCAGGGCATTTCCAAAATCATCAAATTATTCCTATAGTAATGGTTCAATTACATATTGGAAACTCACTGAAGAATGAAATATTTAAATATCTATTACCTGATAGAACCCAAGTGGTTACTTTTAGAAAGTAGAAAGTAGGTAGTCCGTTAGTGGGTCTATGGGCCTGATTCATGCTTGTAAGCACATGCCTACGCAGATGCAAATTTTTAGCAAATGGACTTGCTGATTATTGCAAGCTGCCGCCCAGAAAAAAATATAGACGCCCACAGGACCCATTGCACATTCCTCAGCATCTGCGCACACATATGCAGCATCGTCACAGTAATGAGGAACATTAACTCCCCAAGTGATGGTCATGCCATTTGGCCGCTGTAGTAGCGAAGCTGGCGCCATGTTTCTTTAGGTACATGATTGCAGCTGAAGGCAGATACACGCCCTGAAAATGGCAGCGACATGCCTGCATTTTTGCCACCACTCCCCGTTACCTTCGCCAAACGGTCCTTTCTTGTCAGTCACTCATTGAAATCCTCACTGTGAGCGGCATCACAAAGGTACCTTGGCACGTGCGCAGTGTGTTCGCGGTGCATGTGCAGTCTACTGATACTCAGTTGCGTGAAGATCGGCATTGCGTACAAACATGAATACAGGTGTGTGCTCCGGAATGAGAAGGTAGGGCTGCTGATTCATTAATGCTTATGATAAGTGTCATTCTGTATGCATTACAGTCATGAAGGTTGTACACATGGGGGATATTCAATTTGGCCCGAAGAGACATCGGGAGTAAAAAACCCCGATGTTTCTTTGGGTGCTGCGGTCGGGCTATTTAATTTGCTCGGCCAGTAACAAGTCCTCTTACACCCGAAAACACACAGGTTCAGTGAAACCTGTATGTTTTCGGGTGAAATAGCCCCGTTTTGAAAACGGGGCTGTTATCGGGCACTTTGCTTCGCCTGCTGGAGGCAGGTGAAGCAAAACCCCCGATAAGCCACGGCACGCCCGGGCTTATCAGGGCCAATTAAATAGCCCCCGCCGGTCGATACTTATCACCCGGCACCCCGGGCCAAATTGAATACCCCAGATAGCAAGACTGGAAGGCAATAATAAGAGTTTCGTTGCTGCATTGGTTAAATGTTAAATGTGGACTTACAGTATGATTGGTTGGGCATCGTGTTTCCACCAGGTGTGAGGGAGGTCTCTTGGGTTAGATGTTGGTCCTCTTTCTCTATGTAGGTCAGTAAAGATAGAAACATATAATTGACGGTAGACAAGAACCACTTGGCCCATCTTGTCTGCCCATGTACATGCACACACTAGGGTTAATTTTATTGTCAGGAGCAGCGGTTAAAGTGAGCCGGAACGGGGCGGAACTGCGTTCCGTCAGTTCCACTTGCGTTCCATTCCTCTGGCTCACCTCACCCCATGTGTCCCCGGCGCCGCAGCAGGGAGATGACGGGCGCCCGCTGAGATTGTGTTGCGAGCGGGCGCCCATCTCCCTGCACAACGGCAGCCGGAGGCAGGAGCTCAGTACTGAGCTCCTGCTTCCTGCGCAGTCACTGTGCGCTATGGGAGAGACGTCATGACGTCTCTCCCATAGTGCCAAGGAGCGGACGTCCAGATGACTGCAGTGGCCGGACACGGAGCGGGGCTTGGTAAGTATGGTGTGTTGTGGGTTTTTTTTTAAATTTGTGTAGCGGCGCATCTACTGGGGGGCAAACTACTGGGGGGGGGGGCATTACTACTGGGGGGAAAACTATTGAGGGGCATCTACTGGGGGCAAACAACTGAGGGGACATTACTACTGGGGCAAACTACTGGGGGCATTACTACTGGGGGGCATCTACTGGGGGCAAACTACTGGGGGGGCATTACTACTGAGGGTCATCTACTGGAGCAAACTACTGGGGGCATTACTACTGGGGGGCATCTACTGGGGGGCAAACTACTGGGGGACATTACTACTGGGGCAAGCTACTGAGGGCAAACTACAGGAGGGCATTACTACTGGGGGGCAAACTACTGAGGGGCATCTATTGGGGGCAAACTACTGGGGGCATTACTACTGGGGCAAACTACTGGGGGACATTACTACTGGGTGCAAACTGCTGGGGGCAAACTACTGGGGGCAAGCTACTGGGGACAAACTACAAGGGAGCTAACTACTGGGGGCAAACTACAGGAGGGCATTACTACTGGGGGCATAACTGCAGGGACATTACTACTGGGGGCATAACTACAGCGGCTAAACTACTGGGGGCATTACTACAGGCAACATTACTACTGGGGGCAATATTACACAGGGGCATTACTACTGGGGGCACTACTAATGAGGGCATTGTAAAGGGGGCACTTCATAAGGGGCATCACTCCTGGGGACATAAGGGGCACTGCTATTGCGGGCATTGCATAAGGGGCACCACTACTATGGGCTCTATATAAGGGGCACCACCACTGTGGGCATTGTATAAGAGGCGCTACTGCTGTGGGCATTATGTGTATTATGGGGTGCTACTACTGTGGGCATTATTACTATTGTGTAACACGCCCCTTTTTTTAGACCACGCCCCCACTGCGTGCGCAATACCTTTGTTACATTGGCGCTATGGGGAAGGGGGTGAGTTCCACCACCTCACTAGGACCACTTTAAGCACTGGTCAGGAGCCAATTAACCTATCATTATTTTTTGGGATTGTGGGAGGAAACCCACGCAGGCGCAGGGAGAATATACAACTTCACTCAGTTAGGGCCGAGGTGGGAATCAAACCCGTGACCTCTGAGTTGTGAGGCAGTAATGCTAACCATTACACCCTCCTTACTGCCACAGAGTGATGTAGTGAAGTCTACGTACTGTGTAATTGTCATTGTAAGTCAATAGATGGAGAAACCATGAATATATTAATGCAAAATAAAATAGGTGTAAATAGGATACTTTTATAAAGATGTGACGCTAATAAAATGTGGACATAAGACTGGGAGTAACAAGATAATGTTGAACAGAATATTATGTATGGATGAACATGAAATAGTTAAAGTATAACTCTGGAGTGTGGATGGTGTCAATATATGGAAAAAGGTAATAGGTAATTGTGATAGGATGAAAATAATACAGCTAAATGTATATGCTATGGGAAAAAATATACAATCCACAGCAACAAATAGGGTATGGAAAGGTATGTATGCAGACAGAATTGCTCCCATGGACACACTGTATGAGGCGTTCCTTTGCACATGCTCACTGAATCATATAGTTTCACTTTCACAAACTCGCTTTCAGGGAATAAGCATGACAAAATGTTCAGATGCCTGTAGTTCAAGCTCTGATTTATATCTGCCGTAACGGTATATATGACCTGGATGCAGTTTAAGTTTGTGCAACTTTATGGAAACTTCAGAAAAAGTTTTGAAACTACTGTACAACTATTTCTTCCTATTGTGTGGGCATTGCCTGCAAGCTGTTCTCCCACAGCACTACTCCTCCTGGTATGGCTTCTCCTGTACGTGAAGTAGCAGGCCAAGGTATGTTCCTGGCAGCTGCCAGTGGTATCTGTCTAGCATGTAATTGTAAGGGAGCTGTTCTTCACTTTCCATAATCTGTTATGTGCTGAGTGCCAGCAGTTTGTTTAGATTGCTTCAGCTTTGTAGCACCTGGATTGTTTCCCTTCTTTACATACTCTCCTGTGGGGATATTATTCTTAGGGTGTGTACACACGGTGAGATTTTTTCTTAAAATTTTGACTATATAGTCAAAATCGTAAGAAAAGTTAGTGCAGATCGCAAGGTGAAAGTCACCTTGCGATCCCGATGCGCGGCCCCGCCAGGTCGGCATCGCAAGAAAAGATAGACTGTGCAGGCAAGTCAATCCTTGCTAGATCGGTGTACTATCTAGTTCATCTCATATGTCAGTGACATCTCACATAAGCCAAAATCTCACAAAAAGCCAAAATCGTAAGCACACATAGTACAGATCTCAAGAAAAGTTAGTCAAAATCTGTCCTATCTGGCCTCCGGGGAGTTCAAGGGAAATCGCAAGTAAAAATAGGACATAGCAAGGATCTCACCGTGTGTACACACCCTATGTGTGCTTTATGCCTGGGCGCAGGCTGATACCACCTGTGTGGATGGTGTACCCGGAAATCCTAAGCATAGGTGATTATACTGTACAGTACATCCCCCTATACATTAATAATATTGGGGCAGATGTATTAACCTGGAGAAGGCATATGGAAGTGATAAACCAGTGATAATTGCAAGGTGATAAGTGCACTTTGGTCCCTTCACAAATAATTTGATAAGCCTTCTGGTCATTTTTGCAAGTTGATGCTGGGTTGTTGCATGAATCCTACCTGTCATTTGACCTATCAATTGTAAATAAGAATTATAGAAATGTGTATTTTAAGCTGTAACCCTTTTCCTGCCATCAGTCTGTGTTTAGGAAGCTGTATCGGCTTTGCTGGGAATAATATTTTATTATATTTTTATTTTAATCAAGAGAGTTTTGTATTTTTTTTTTTTGGAACAGATAGGTATTTAGGGTACCATAAATTAAATGTGTTTGTTAAAAATAGTGATTTGCACCGGAAATTTTTCGGGTTTTGGTTTTGGATTCGATTCCACGGCCGTGTTTTGGATTCGGACTTGTTTTGGCAAAAGCTCCCTGAAATTTTTTTGTCGGATTCGGGTGTGTTTCGGATTCGGGTGTTTTTGTACAAAAAAACCCTCAAAAACAGCTTAAATCATAGAATTTGGGGGTCATTTTGATCCCATAGTATTATTAACCTCAATAACCATAATTTCCACTCATTTTTAATCTATTCTGAACACCTCACACCTCACAATATTATTTTTAGTCCTAAAATTTGCACCGAGGTCGCTGGATGGATAAGCTAAGCGACACAAGTGGCCGACACAAACACCTGGCCCATCTAGGAGTGGCACTGCAGTGTCAATCAAGACAGGATGGCACTTCAAAAAAATTGTCCCCAAACAGCACATGATGCAAAGAAAAAAAGAGGCGCACCAAGGTCGCTGTGTGACTAAGCTAAGCGACACAAGTGGCCGACACAAACACCTGGCCCATCTAGGAGTGGCACTGCAGTGTCACCACGCAGGATGGCCCTTCCAAAAAATAGTCCCCACACAGCACATGATGCAAAGAAAAAAAGAGGCGCACCAAGGTCGCTGTGTGACTAAGATAAGCGACCCAAGTGGCCGACACAAACACCTGGCCCATCTAGGAGTGTCACTGCAGTGTCACGCAGGATGGCCCTTCCAAAAAATACTCCCCAAACAGCACATGACGCAAAGAAAAATGAAAGAAAAAAGAGGTGCAAGATGGAATTGTCCTTGGGCCCTCCCACCCACCCTTATGTTGTATAAACAGGACATGCACACTTTAACCAACCCATCATTTCAGTGACAGGGTCTGCCACACGACTGTGACTGAAATGACGGGTTGGTTTGGACCCCCACCAAAAAAGAAGCAATTAATCTCTCCTTGCACAAACTGGCTCTACAGAGGCAAGATGTCCACCTCATCATCATCCTCCGATATATCACCGTGTACATCCCCCTCCTCACAGATTATCAATTCGTCCCCACTGGAATCCACCATCTCAGCTCCCTGTGTACTTTGTGGAGGCAATTGCTGCTGGTCAATGTCTCCACGGAGGAATTGATTATAATTCATTTTAATGAACATCATCTTCTCCACATTTTCTGGATGTAACCTCGTACGCCGATTGCTGACAAGGTGAGCGGCGGCACTAAACACTCTTTCGGAGTACACACTTGTGGGAGGGCAACTTAGGTAGAATAAAGCCAGTTTGTGCAAGGGCCTCCAAATTGCCTCTTTTTCCTGCCAGTATAAGTACGGACTGTCTGACGTGCCTACTTGGATGCGGTCACTCATATAATCCTCCACCATTCTTTCAATGGGGAGAGAATCATATGCAGTGACAGTAGACGACATGTCCGTAATCGTTGTCAGGTCCTTCAGTCCGGACCAGATGTCAGCATCAGCAGTCGCTCCAGACTGCCCTGCATCACCGCCAGCGGGTGGGCTCGGAATTCTGAGCCTTTTCCTCGCACCCCCAGTTGCGGGAGAATGTGAAGGAGGAGATGTTGACAGGTCGCGTTCCGCTTGACTTGACAATTTTGTCACCAGCAGTTCTTTGAACCCCAGCAGACTTGTGTCTGCCGGAAAGAGAGATCCAAGGTAGGTTTTAAATCTAGGATCGAGCACGGTGGCCAAAATGTAGTGCTCTGATTTCAACAGATTGACCACCCGTGAATCCTTGTTAAGCGAATTAAGGGCTCCATCCACAAGTCCCACATGCCTAGCGGAATCGCTCTGTGTTAGCTCCTCCTTCAATGTCTCCAGCTTCTTCTGCAAAAGCCTGATGAGGGGAATGACCTGACTCAGGCTGGCAGTGTCTGAACTGACTTCACGTGTGGCAAGTTCAAAAGGTTGCAGAACCTTGCACAACGTTGAAATCATTCTCCACTGCGCTTGAGACAGGTGCATTCCACCTCCTATATCGTGCTCAGTTGTATAGGCTTGAATGGCCTTTTGCTGCTCCTCCAACCTCTGAAGCATATAGAGGGTTGAATTCCACCTCGTTACCACTTCTTGCTTCAGATGATGGCAGGGCAGGTTCAGGCGTTTTTGGTGGTGCTCCAGTCTTCTGTACGTGGTGCCTGTACGCCGAAAGTGTCCCGCAATTCTTCTGGCCACCGACAGCATCTCTTGCACGCCCCTCTCGTTTTTTAAATAATTCTGCACCACCAAATTCAAGGTATGTGCAAAACATGGGACGTGCTGGAATTTGCCCAGATTTAATGCACACACAATATTGCTGGCGTTGTCCGATGCCACAAATCCACAGGAGAGTCCAATTGGGGTAAGCCATTCTGCGATGATCTTCCTCAGTTGCCGTAAGAGGTTTTTAGCTGTGTGCGTATTCTGGAAAGCGGTGATACAAAGCGTAGCCTGCCTAGGAAAGAGTTGGCGTTTGCAAGATGCTGCTACTGGTGCCGCCGCTGCTGTTCTTGCGGCGGGAGTCCATACATCTACCCAGTGGGCTGTCACAGTCATATAGTCCTGAGCCTGCCCTGCTCCACTTGTCCACATGTCCGTGGTTAAGTGGACATTGGGTACAACTGCATTTTTTAGGACACTGGTGAGTCTTTTTCTGAGGTCTGTGTACATTTTCGGTATCGCCTGCCTAGAGAAATGGAACCTAGATGGTATTTGGTCCCGGGGACACAGTACCTCCAACAAGTCTCTAGTTGGCTCTGCAGTAATGATGGATACCGGAACCACGTTTCTCACCGCCCAGGATGCCAAGGCCTCAGTTATCCGCTTTGCAGCAGGATGACTGCTGTGATATTTCATCTTCCTCGCAAAGGACTGTTGGACAGTCAATTGCTTGGTGGAAGTAGTAAAAGTGGTCTTACGAGTACGACTTCCCCTCTGGGATGACCATCGACTCCCAGCAGCAACAACAGCAGCACCAGCAGCAGTAGGCGTTACACGCAAGGATGCATCGGAGGAATCCCAGGCAGGAGAGGACTCGTCAGAATTGCCAGTGACATGGCCTGCAGGACTATTGGCATTCCTGGGGAAGGAGGAAATTGACACTGAGGGAGTTGGTGGGGTGGTTTGCGTGAGCTTGGTTACAAGAGGAAGGGATTTACTGGTCAGTAGACTGCTTCCGCCCAAAGTTTTTGAACTTGTCACTGACTTATGATGAATGCGCTGCAGGTGACGTATAAGGGAGGATGTTCCGAGGTGGTTAACGTCCTTACCCCTACTTATTACAGCTTGACAAAGGCAACACACGGCTTGACAAATGTTGTCCGCATTTCTGTTGAAATACTTCCACACCGAAGAGCTGATTTTTTTGGTATTTTCACCAGGCATGTCAATGGCCCTATTCCTCCCACGGACAACAGTTGTCTCCCCGGGTGCCTGACTTAAACAAACCACCTCACCATCAGAATCCTCCTGGTCAATTTCCTCCCCAGCGCCAGCAACACCCATATCCTCCTCATCCTGGTGTACTTCAACACTGACATCTTCAATCTGACTATCAGGAACTGGACTGCGGGTGCTCCTTCCAGCACTTGCAGGGGGCGTGCAAATGGTGGAAGGCGCATGCTCTTCACGTCCAGTGTTGGGAAGGTCAGGCATCGCAAACGACACAATTGGACTCTCCTTGTGGATTTGTGATTTCGAAGAACGCACAGTTCTTTGCTGTGCTTTTGCCAGCTTGAGTCTTTTCATTTTTCTAGCGAGAGGCTGAGTGCTTCCATCCTCATGTGAAGCTGAACCACTAGCCATGAACATAGGCCAGGGCCTCAACCGTTCCTTGCCACTCCGTGTGGTAAATGGCATATTGGCAAGTTTACGCTTCTCCGACGACAATTTTATTTTAGATTTTTGAGTCCTTTTTTTACTGATATTTGGTGTTTTGGATTTTACATGCTCTGTACTATGACATTGGGCATCGGCCTTGGCAGACGACGTTGCTGGCATTTCATCGTCTCGGCCATGACTAGTGGCAGCAGCTTCAGCACGAGGTGGAAGTCGATCTTGATATTTACCTATATTTGGAACCTCAACATTTTTGTTCTCCATATTTTAATAGGCACAACTAAAAGGCACCTCAGGTAAACAATGGAGATGGATGGATACTAGTATACTTATGGATGGACGAGCGACTGCCGACACAGAGGTAGCTACAGCCGTGGACTACCGTACTGCGTCTGCTGCTAATATAGACTGGATGATAATGATATAAAAAATATATATATATCACTACTGCAGCCGGACAGGTATATATTATATAATGACGGACCTGCTGGACACTGTCAGCACTGCAGACTCCTAATGTAAGCTACTAGTATCAAGAAGATAGAAAAAAAAAAAAACACCACAGGTAGGTGGTATACAATTATGGATGGACGAGCGACTGCCGACGCAGAGGTAGCTACAGCCGTGGACTACCGTACTGCGTCTGCTGCTAATATAGACTGGATGATAGTGATATAAAAAATATATATATATCACTACTGCAGCCGGACAGGTATATATTATGTAATGACGGACCTGCTGGACACTGTCAGCACTGCAGACTCCTAAAGTAAGCTACTAGTATCAAGAAGATAGAAAAAAAAAAAAACACAACAGGTAGGTGGTATACAATTATGGATGGACGAGCGACTGCCGACACAGAGGTAGCTACAGCCGTGGACTACCGTACTGCGTCTGCTGCTAATATAGACTGGATGATAATGATATAAAAAATATATATATATATCACTACTGCAGCCGGACAGGTATATATTATATAATGACGGACCTGCTGGACACTGTCATCACTGCAGACTTCTAAAGTAAGCTACTAGTATCAAGAAGATAGAAAAAAAAAAACACAACAGGTAGGTGGTATACAATTATGGATGGACGAGCGACTGCCGACACAGAGGTAGCTACAGCCGTGGACTACCGTACTGCGTCTGCTGCTAATATAGACTTGATGATAATGATATAAAAAATATATATATATCACTACTGCAGCCGGACAGGTATATATTATATAATGACGGACCTGCTGGACGCTGTCAGCACTGCAGACTCCTAAAGTAAGCTACTAGTATCAAGAAGATAGAAAAAAAAAAACACCACAGGTAGGTGGTATACAATTATGGATGGACGAGCGACTGCCGACACAGAGGTAGCTACAGCCGTGGACTACCGTACTGCGTCTGCTGCTAATATAGACTGGATGATAATGATATAAAAAATATATATATATCACTAATGCAGCCGGACAGGTATATATTATATAATGACGGACCTGCTGGACACTGTCAGCACTGCAGACTCCTAAAGTAAGCTACTAGTATCAAGAAGATAGAAAGAAAAAAAAACACAACAGGTAGGTGGTATACAATTATGGATGGACGAGCGACTGCCGACACAGAGGTAGCTACAGCCGTGGACTACCGTACTGCGTCTGCTGCTAATATAGACTGGATGATAATGATATAAAAAATATATATATATCACTACTGCAGCCGGACAGGTATATATTATATAATGACGGACCTGCTGGACACTGTCAGCACTGCAGTCTCCTAAAGTTAACTACTAGTATGAAGAAGATAGAAAAAAAAAAACCCACCACAGGTAGGTATACAATTATGGACGAGCGACTGCCGACACAGAGGTAGCTACAGCCGTGGACTACCGTACTGCGTCTGCTGCTAGTATAGACTGGATGATAATGATATAAAAAATATATATATATCACTACTGCAGGACAGGTATATATTATATAATGACGGACCTGCTGGACACTGTCAGCAGAATGCGTTTATAGAATAAAAACACCACACGACGAGTGTTTAACTTTTCAGGCAGACAATCACAATATACTGGTGGTCACTGGTCACTGGTCAGTCACACTGGCAGTGGCACTCTGGCAGCAAAAGTGTGCACTGTTAATGTACTCCTGCTATAACTGCTCCCCAGTCTCCCCCACAATTAAGCTGTGTGAGCAGTGAGCACTCAGCACAGTCAGATATACATAGATGATGCAGCACACTGAGGCGAGCACAGATATGGTATACTGTGTCACTGTGTATCGTTTTTGTTCAGGCAGAGAATGGATTATATTAAATAATAATAAAACTGCACTGGTGGTCACTGGTCAGTCACTAGTAAACTCTGCACTCTCTGAGTACTCCTAAGCTCCAGTAAATCAAGTGTCTCACTCTCACTATCTATTTCTATTCTAAACGGAGAGGACGCCAGCCACGTCCTCTCCCTATCAATCTCAATGCACGTGTGAAAATGGCGGCGACGCGCGGCTCCTTATATAGAATCCGAGTCTCGCGATAGAATCCGAGCCTCGCGAGAATCCGACAGCGGGATGATGATGTTCGGGCGCGCTCGGGTTAACCGAGCAAGGCGGGAAGATCCGAGTCTGCCTCGGACCCGTGTAAAAAGCGTGAAGTTCGGGGGGGTTCGGTTTCCGAGAAACCGAACCCGCTCATCACTAGTGAAAATACGAACGCTGGAATCCCGACCGTCACTCTGCCGGCAAGGGTGCGAGTGGAACAAAGCCCCTTGTGGGCTCGGTGGCTTGCTTCGCTCGCCACAGGTTCTATTGTCGTGGACAGCCAGGAGTGGGAATAGCTGCTGCGGCGCTGCCGGCATTCTGGTGGTCAGGATTCTGCCTGCCGGTATTCCAACCATATCCCCACTAAAGAACAGCAGTACGGATGCTGATAGGTTAATTGGATCCCAACAAAATAAGCCCTAGCGTGAATGTGTGTGCATGTACATGCGGTAGGGAATATAGATTGTAAGCTCCACTGGGGCAGGGACTGATGTGAATGACCAATATTGTCTGTAAAGTGCTGTGAAATGTGCGTGCGCTATATAAATAACTGGTAATAATAAAAATAATAATAATAATAATAATAATAAAAAACAGCCATTGTGCATCTGACTTGATACTGTACTATATATATATATATATATATATATATATATATATGTATATATATTGATAATGCTGATTTAAATTACCTTATAAGCTTCACAAAAATGGGTAAGAGACAGAGTACGCAATTGGCGTATGGGGTACCGTAAGGGTACGCACTTAGCGTAGCATACGCTCGGCCGTGATCGAGACGCACATGCGGCACGCTCGCTCACAGCTTAATGCGTGGTGTCGAGCACGCTATAGGCGAGCGACTACCGTAATGCTACGCTCGGGACCACGAGGAGATCACGAGCGGCGCAGACGCTTACAAGATGACAATCAATAAACCTTGAATGTAACACACAGAAAGGATACTCTTATACTGTAAACCTTGTACTGAAACACTGTAGCGATATAACGCTGCTTAACCTTGTTAACACTAAAGCTGTTTGAGCGATCGAGACGCTCCTATTACCCACTGCAATGTAATGAACACACGATACCGTGCTAAGGATCCAACACCTTTACTAACAAGCTTTTAGTTATATTGAAAAAGGTAAACAGTTACAAGTCATACACTACAGACTAACATATAATTCTAACAGATTATCTAGACAGAAATATACAATATTGTTACAATCTTATACTAAACAGAGAGAGAGAGAGAATGTGGCCAATACAAACAAAGAGCGAGATGATTACAGAGAATTACTTACACACACTGGGAACGATCGCTGCGCAGTCTGGCACCAGCTCCGAGTTAGTCAATATGAAAACCGTTTGTGGAGTGAGGGGGAGCTGCTCAGGCTGGCTGATCTTATATACACTGAGTACAGTATACTACAAAGGGACCTACAATCTCATTGTTCATTGGACACAGGAATGTCTCCCCGCATCATATCAAAAGGTCATAGGTTAGTTTGAACAGGTGGGCTGTGACTATTTCAAACAGCTCAGGTGGGTGGGAATCTCCGGATTCCCGCCGCATGGATAATGAACTGCAAATATAGAATATGTCCAGAAACTACTAATGGCCATAACTACACGCAGGAGCGATTAATCTTTACCTAACCAACACCGGATTATTGCTATTAAAATACTCTTCGGTTAGGTACCAGACACCACTGTTCAACCTTAAACAGACCCTTTGTACCACGCAAAGAGGGATTCCCAAGTCCGTGAACAAGTCACATTAAACAAACTTACAGTTATTACTAAAGGGAACATTACCTATAAAACATGCTATTTGGTTCTATCATTAAACGATTGAGTCGCCCGCTAGATGCACACAAACTCTACCGTAAATGCACATACCACACGCTCGAGCGCATGGCCGAGGCGCCATCACGCGGCTGCGTATATCCGCACGCACGGGAGAGAATGTGCACATGCAGCAGGCACGCGCATGAGGTGAATATATGGCAACGTGTAGCGTGATATTTTTCTGACTTTGACAGTCCACCCTTTGGCAGTCACCAATAACTGCCACTTCCTAAAACAGTTCAAAAAGAGAAAAATATATGTCATGTATAATACATTTCTATGATTGGGTAAGGGAGAAGAGAAGAAGGTGGGAAAAAGGTATGACCTAGTGAGATAGTAGAAGCATGTGTGTATGAGTCCATGTTTGAGGGGTCATGTATCATTGTGCCGTACGTGTTTTAAATCAAGCTTCGAGGTATTGCGAAGTATACATTTGAATTCCTTCTTATCCCGTATTACGGGCCTGTGGAATGGCTGTCAAACTTTACTGAGCTCTTTTCGGCTTTTGGTTGCAACAAAATGGGGGAGCACATTTTAGTTGATGATACATGAATGGGGGGATATGTGAGTGCTGATATCTGTGTCTATATTCCCTATTGACTATGTGTGTCATTACCTGAAGGTTGTAGAAATGAAGATAAGAAGCAATTATGGTAAATGCAGTCATAAACTATGTGAGTTTAATATACATTTGCCGATTGAGGTCTTGTCTGATGTCTTGTCTTGATGTACATGTTGACTGTAGTCTCTTTGGGCTTTTGCTATAATGCGAGCAAAGCCGTTTCAATGTCCATAAAATTTTAAATCACTAAAGTTCTGGGCTAGCGTTTTCATTAAAGTCACTAGGGATATTTGGGGCCGGCAACATAGTCCATAAAAAAAATCTTTGTATAAATGTGGTCTTCAAATCCTTCTTCCAAGCGGGTCTTTGTACCTTGGAGAAAAACAAAGGAGAAACGGGTGAAAGAAACGGACTGTGGAATCACATTTTCATCACAACATTGTCT
This sequence comes from Pseudophryne corroboree, assembly GCF_028390025.1. NCBI lineage: Eukaryota > Metazoa > Chordata > Amphibia > Anura > Myobatrachidae > Pseudophryne > Pseudophryne corroboree. Next base: position 671,568,118 of record NC_086446.1, read on the forward strand.
CTATCGTTGGGTCATAAATCAAATTAGTCGTTGTTATTGCAGTATCTTCACTTCTTAAACTCATCACTCGGGCACTATGTTTACACTTCGTTAAAACCCGAACGCATCTAAATATCAGACCGACCAATATGATGACACCCAGAATACACAAAAGAAATTTCCCTACATCCATGATAATACCTTGGGCCCATTCTCCTAAACCAGAGAACCAATTTCGTGGGTTCAACCATGACACCCAACTGGTCAGCTCATTACCCACAGCGGCAAGGGTGAGATTGTGTTTCCTTCGGAACTCCCATTTTAATTGCAAGATGTCATCCATCTTTTGGTCTATGACCTCGGCTGGGTCCTCCGTGCTGTTTGTAATATACGTGCAACACTTTATTCCATATTGAGTCGCTAGGGTAACACAATACCCGCCTGTCACAGCTGTGAGATAATTGAGAATCATCCTATGCTGAACCAGTTCTGTTTTGTAGGCTTGTAACTCTCTCCCCGTATACCTGAATGTGTCGTCATACATTTCAGTGATACTTGTCCACTTAGCTCAAGTACCTCTCCTACCGTTAAAGGGAATGGTACTAGTCCTGATTTGCTATGGCCTTGAGGTACTTGAGAGCATACCCAACAGTCTGTCTGATTTAATACTTTACCCACTAAGGAGTGATAGTCACTCAATGGATGCCGATCCATATGGATATTAAAACTGGACTGACATTTCTTTATGCACCCATCCTCAACTAAGTTATTACAATGCCTACGGATGCAATTTTCTTCAGCTAACAATCCTTCACATTGTCTACAAATAACATGGCTGCTAGATCGTTTTCTGGTACTCGCCTTTGCTTGGTGATTGTGTTGCTATTGGAAATTTACGCCTCCGTCTCAGTCATCAGAAACCCATTCTGGATCCTTTCTCGACCTCACTGGTACTCTCACCGAAACAGACTGCTCTGGTCAACATCATGGTCAACAGGAAAATCCGGATCACAGTCTCTTGGGGCGAGTCCATCTTACAGGAGGAGAAAAAGACATTTGTAATGGGGGTACAAAAACAGTTTGAGGGGGAGAGAAACTTGTTACGATAATTAGTTCTCTAGTCTTTGTTGTTCTTCTTGTTCTGTTGTCATCTCAAAGGTGCTGTCTCTCAGTCTTCCAAACGAACACTCCGGTGATACAATATTCCTTCCAAATCAGCGATCTCTCTGTAAGGAGCAAAAATCTTGCATTACCATTTGTCTATCTGATGTGTGACATACCATCTTTAAAACATGAGAAAGAGAAAGAAGAAAAAAAAAAACAAAAGAGAGAGAGAACAATTCATATATATGTGTTACATAAACCAACAATAAACAACGAAACATTGTCAGATCTTCCGTTCACCATCAGGCTGTCACATCTACATGTCCAATGGTATCTTTGCATAGTCTCTCCCACCAGTATTTCCATACTCCACCCTTTGTATCTGGCCAGGATACATCGATGCTGGTTGGTCATACTGGGGTTTGGTAGACTTCTGAAAAGGTCAGGTAGTCAGGTGATGTTGGAGCTGTTGTGGTGAACGTCAGAGATGGGGAAAAAGAAACATTTTACAGATACATTACAATTTTTACCCGGTCATTCCTGTGTCTTCAAGGAATGACCTCCCAATTTCATTAACTGTTACCTCAGGCTTTATCAAGGTTAATGATCAACTTTCCTAATCATAAATTATATGTGTGGACCAAAATTTGACATGCGTGATACCTGATTATAATTCCAAGTGTCGTAACTCTGCTCGTGTTCTTGTCTAGGGGGTCTGACTTTATGTGAGCTGTTACAGTTGCTGGCATAATGCCCTTCTCTTTTACAAATGTAACAAGCCTTGGGCTTCCTCCAAGTGCCAGTGACCTGAGGTCTTGGTTGATTTGATGCCTCCTCAAACGCTTGGATGCTCATCACCATCAACCGCTTTCCCTGTACTTCCCTGATTCCTTGGATACCATGGTTATGTTGTTGTCTAGGGGGTTGATATACCTTCTGTAAATTTCTTGATCTACAATCTCTTGCATAATGGCCTTCCTTCTGGCAATTATAACACCTTATCACCTTGGACTTAACCACAGGGATCTGAGGCTCCTTACGTCTCTGTGTTTCCCTGTGCTTGCTGATGTTTTGCTCATGCCCAACAGCGGACTTTCTTAGTGCAGCCACCGAGATATTTCTCCAGTTTGGGTTGGTGGTCTGTACCTTTGTTCTCAACACCTCCTTTAAACCATTCATTAATAACTTAACCGCTACTTCTTTATGCTGTGCATTTGTTTTGATGTCTGTGATCCCAGTGTCTCTAGCCATTACTTGCAGTGCTCGTTCGAAATAATTAGAAATACTTTCCCCTTCGTTTTGTCTTATGGAGAAGATTTCTTTCCACTCGACAACGGCTGGGAAATATACTCCTAACTGTCGAATGATCTGCTTAATACATTCCTGATTGTGTTCCTCCGTACGAGGTACCTCTGTGTCTAATTTACAATCAGCAATAAATTTCGCAGGGTCAACGCTGGAGGGCTAACATGCCCTCAGCACTGTCCGCCAATCTTTGTTGGTGGGTTCTGTGGAGTTTCCTAGTTCTTTAATAAATCTCTGACATGCAACTAGATCTTTCCTAGGATCAGGGAATTCAGACATAATTGACCTTAATTCTGTCCGAGACCAGGGACGGCGCATTGCACTGTCCTTGACGGGAATGATTCCCTGAGCGTCAGTCTTCCCATTGGAGACTGTGATCACCCTGACAGGACTAAATTCAATGACATCATCTTGTGTTGGTTCTTCAATATGAGGTACATTTGTTTGTGCATGATATATAACACCGTACGTACCTGTGGACACGACCTCACCTGACCCTCCGTTAGGGGGTTTGATTATTGCCTTTACCGAATTGGTCGCGTCCACCTGGATGTCTTGTGTGGTGGCTGCTGGAAAAGGTGCCGACATCGTTCTGGGCTCACTTTCTTGCTGGTAATCCTGAGGGAAGTTTAACATGGGGTGCGACTTGCACAGGTTAACAGTTGTACATTGAACAGTATTGCAATTATCATTGTTACGTTTATTACAATTATTCTTATCATTTATAATACAGTTGCTAAGTGCATTTTTATCATACACCAGTGTGCCATTCTCTGTAACCACCTTCTCTCCCATTGCCACATTTCTCTCACCAAGGTGAGAGTCAGCTGTATGAGCTAATTCTCCTTGTATTTCACTTTCCCGTTGCCATAACTGTGAACAATCATTTTGTCTAATCCTCTGCTTGGCAGATTTTATTAGACCTATCCTTTTTCGTAGGTTCTGTAATACCTCAGGGTTCAGACTGCCTACCCGGGGAGACTGTTCCCCATCATCCTCTGTCATTCGTTCCCATTCTTTGAATACCTGATACCTTGCGGACCCTTTGGGCCAGCAACTACCAACGTGAACCCTTGTTGGACGTCCCTTCTTTGAACAACTGGCCCCCATCGTTTGTAGATATTGCTGTCTTAGCTAATTCTCACAAACAGACCAGATTGCCCGCGGTAAGGCGACGGTGAAAGTTCAACTAGTGCCTTCACTCACTCTGCGCCCCAATTGGCCTATCCAATCCGTGGGATCTTTTGTAACCTCTATTTACTGGGGCGCGTGGGAGTATGCGATCCCTCCCCAGTAAGTATTGGTTGTTGGAGATTTCCTTAGTGAACAGCGAAACTCCCTTAAAATAACAAAAACCTACACAAATCACGTTAGAATGTACAAATAGCGTTTATGATCCCACAATAAATTTTTAATGGGTATCAAGGTAACAAACTAATGCACACAATTACGTGCGGTCCAGTCGCACAGCGCATAAATAACTACATATTTATACGCTTTACGACCAATGGAATCAGTTGTTTAGGCTGCGAAACCTTCAGCCGGAGCTTTTAACTTGACTATATGGGTGCTACGCCAAACCCCTCGGGCTGCGCTTAAATACCTCGCAGTCCTTTTGTCTGCGGAAACTACTTGCTCCTTTTACCTTCTACAATGTTAACGCGGGCAAGCCAGTCCACGCCACCAAGTGTCCACTCACCTGATGTGGTCTCCGACGGGATCCCGATTTGTGGGTTCACAAAAATAATACCTTAAGTTCCACACTCACTCCTACTCACTCATATGCATACTGATCTTTCTGTACAGAAATTCCTTTCATACAGGCAGGAGTCCAATCCCTGGGTTTTGCAATAGAAAAAGGTTTTCTTTTAACTAATACTTTTTGGAAAAACTGAACAACCGTGTGCTATTATCAGGTGGCTATACTATACCGCCCACCCTAAACAAGGTTATTGTGTGATTTGAGTCTCAGTGGGCGTATCCATACGCTCCGTTGCGTAAAACACGCCGCGTGCGTATGCCTTTGCGTCACGTACGTGATCTCGCACGTTGTCCGAGACACGTATGCACAAAGTGCAGATATGCCCACAGCGACACAATCAACACGCTTCTATCAATGTAAACGATATTCAACTATGATCGCTTACCGTACACCACACAGTATTTGCTATGCTGTGTGCGTGTCCTTTACAATTATTCCCTTAAAAATTATCCTATTTAATCTCAACTAAATAGCACCAGATTTCTTCAGCACATGTCTAATAATCAATTCTAATGGCAACAAGAAAGTGAGCTGCAACAATGTAGATGTGTGCGTGCGTGTGTGCGTATGCAAAAACAGAAATAAACAGTTTTAAAAGATACTAATGTATTGTTCTTACCTCCGGTTCCGGATTTCACCCCAGCACTCCTACAGCGTAGCGTAACAGACGCTTATCTAGTCAGCACCACTGTATCCCTCACCACCAATACGGATACGAAGGGATACTGCGTTCCCGCCCTTTGCTGACAGATAAAGTCTGATTACAGTAGTGAGGATATGTGGAGGACGGACGAGCCCTCAATTGATAATGCTGATTTAAATTACCTTATAAGCTTCACAAAAATGGGTAAGAGACAGAGTACGCAATTGGCGTATGGGGTACCGTAAGGGTACGCACTTAGCGTAGCATATGCTCGGCCGTGATCGAGACGCACATGCGGCACGCTCGCTCACAGCTTAATGCGTGGTGTCGAGCACGCTATAGGCGAGCGACTACCGTAATGCTACGCTACAAGCGTAGCAGACGCTCGGGACCACGAGGAGATCACGAGCGGCGCAGACGCTTACAAGATGACAATCAATAAACCTTGAATGTAACACACAGAAAGGATACTCTTATACTGTAAACCTTGTACTGAAACACTGTAGCGATATAACGCTGCTTAACCTTGTTAACACTAAAGCTGTTTGAGCGATCGAGACGCTCCTATTACCCACTGCAATGTAATGATACCGTGCTAAGGATCCAACACCTTTACTAACAAGCTTTTAGTTATATTGAAAAAGGTAAACAGTTACAAGTCATACACTACAGACTAACATATAATTCTAACAGATTATCTAGACAGAAATATACAATATTGTTACAATCGTATACTAAACAGAGAGAGAGAGAGAATGTGGCCAATACAAACAAAGAGCGAGATGATTACAGAGAATTACTTACACACACTGGGAACGATCGCTGCGCAGTCTGGCACCAGCTCCGAGTTAGTCAATATGAAAACCGTTTGTGGAGTGAGGGGGAGCTGCTCAGGCTGGCTGATCTTATATACACTGAGTACAGTATACTACAAAGGGACCTACAATCTCATTGTTCATTGGACACAGGAATGTCTCCCCGCATCATATCAAAAGGTCATACGTTAGTTTGAACAGGTGGACAGTGACTATTTCAAACAGCTCAGGTGGGTGGGAATCTCCGGATTCCCACCGCATGGATAATGAACTGCAAATATAGAATATGTCCAGAAACTACTAATGGCCATAACTACACGCAGGAGCGATTAATCTTTACCTAACCAACACCGGATTATTGCTATTAAAATACTCTTCGGTTAGGTACCAGACACCACTGTTCAACCTTAAACAGACCCTTTGTACCACGCAAAGAGGGATTCCCAAGTCCGTGAACAAGTCACATTAAACAAACTTACAGTTATTACTAAAGGGAACATTACCTATAAAACATGCTATTTGGTTCTATCATTAAATGATTGAGTCGCCCGCTAGACGCACACAAACTCTACCGTAAATGCACATACCACGCGCTCGAGCGCATGGCCGAGGCGCCATCACGCGGCTGCGTATATCCGCACGCACGGGAGAGAATGTGCACGTGCAGCAGGCACGCGCATGAGGTGAATATATGGCAACGTGTAGCCTGATATTTTTCTGACTTTGACAATATATATATATATATATACATATCCAGTGGCGGAACTAGCGAGCGGTGGGCCCAGGTGCGACAAAATGCTTTGGGCCCCCCCCCCACATCCCCCCACATCCCCCCCCCCACATCCACCCCCACACACATACCATCCAAGTCCACCCCTCACCCCTGGAGAGGATCTGGTGAGGGGGACCTGCTCAGGGCCAGAGAAATGGATACCTAGCAACAGTGCCGTAACTAGACATTTTAGCACTGTGTTCAAGAAACGGCATTGGAGCCCCACCCCTGCATGCAAAACAGGGGCAGTGCGCGCCGTAGGCGCGTGCAAAAATACATAGTGGCGTGGCTTCGTGGGGAAGGGGTGTGGCCACAAAATAATACCAATTCATAAAACTGTACACAGTAGTCTCCATTATTCAAATTACGCCGGACAGTAGCAGTAGGACAGATTCCTCTTTTTTTACACATTACAGCAGACAGCGTGCCCTTTTTACACATAACGGCAGACAGCGTGCACTTTTTACACATAACGGCAGACAGCGTGCCCTTTTTACACATAACGGCAGACAGCGTGCCCTTTTTACACATAACGGCAGACAGCGTGCCCTTTTTACACATAACGGCAGACCGCGTGCCCTTGTTACACATAGCGGCAGACAGCGTACACTTTTTACACATAACGGCAGACAGCGTGCCCTTGTTACACATTACGGCAGACAGCATCCCCTTTTTACACATAACGGCAGACAGCGTCCCCTTTTTACACATTACGGCAGACAGCGTGCCCTTGTTACACATTACGGCAGACAGCGTGCCCTTGTTACACATTACGGCAGACAGCGTCCCCATTTTTACACATTACGGCAGGCAGATTCCCCCTTTTTACACATTGCGGCAGGCAGATTACCCCTTTTTACACAGAGCGGCAGGCAGATTACCCCTTTTTACACATAGCGGCAGGCAGTCCCCCATTTTTACACATTGCGGCAGGCTGATTCCCCCTTTTTACACATTACGTCAGGCAGTCCCCCCTTTTTACACATTGCGGCAGGCTGATTCCCCCTTTTTACACATTACGTCAGGCAGTCCCCCCTTTTTACACATTGCGGCAGGCTGATTCCCCTTTTTACACATAGCGGCAGGCAGTCCCCCATTTTTACACATTGCGGCAGGCTGATTCCCCCTTTTTACACATTACGTCAGGCAGTCCCCCCTTTTTACACATTGCGGCATGCTGATTCCCCCTTTTTACACATTACGTCAGGCAGTCCCCCCTTTTTACACATTGCGGCAGGCTGATTCCCCTTTTTACACATAGCGACAGGCAGTCCCCCATTTTTACACATAGCGGCAGGCAGTCCCCCATTTTTACACATAGCGGCAGGCAGGCCCAAGAAAAAAGAAAGAGAAAGAAAGAAAGAAAAAGAGAAAAAGAAAGAAAGAAGAATTATACTTACCCTCTCCGCCGGCTCAGGCTCCTTGGTGCAGCCGCGTCAGACGATTCCCGGGCAGTAGAGGAGGTGGAGGACGGAGGTGAAGAAGGGAGCCGCAGCAGCGCTTTGTTACTGGTGGAGGCGCTGCTGCTGCTGCCCCTCTGCTTCCCTATAGGCTGTTCTCGGAAGACAGCCTATAGTGAAGCAGAGGGGCAGCAGCAGCAGCGCCTCCACCAGTAACAAAGCGCTGCTGCGGCTCCCTTCTTCACCTCCCTCCTCCTCCTTCCCCCGTCCGTGCTGCTGCTCCTCTCCTCTCCTCTCCGGGCGGCTGATCGCTGCGGGCAGCGGTTGCCTGCAGCGCACAGCGGCATGTAATGAGTCAGTTTGACTCATTACATGCTTGGGCCCCTGGACAGAGGCGGGCCCCAGTGCAACGCACTGCTTGCACTGCCGGTAGTTCCGCCTCTGTATATATCAATTTCCATGTAATTTTTTGCGTAGAATTCAAATATATTCTCAGACATTTGTGGGGGAATGTAATAGGTTGTGAGAATCAGGAAGTGAGTAAAAAAGGAGAAGAACTCTCACAAAATCTCTCACTTCCTGATTCTCACACCCTATTAAATTCCCTCCTTGATATCACATAAGTTTTTTTTAGATATTTTGAAAATTTTAAATACGAAAAGTAAAGTATTTATCACAGTAAGTGCTTGGCAAGACTCCCTTCTGCCTACGCTATGGGGTACACATCCTTCCCAGACTCCTCATCATCTATGTCATTAGAATCCCTCTCCTCATCTTCCTCATTCTCCTCCATGTGGTGGTCCTGGGGAAGAACCTCCTGTTAGTGCTGGATGCCATTTTGTTTACTTGCTCCTGTTGCAGCTATTGTCTGGCATGCAGAGGGGAAGTAACCAGGAAGCTTCGCGGACTGTACTATTATAATCAGTAACCAGGGAATATTCTCATAGTGGGCTGCTTTGTGACGGAGTCTCTGTCTCTGTGTCCCAGCACTCTGGCTGATCACCATAAGGAGATATGTGGCCCTCACAACCACTGCCAGTGACCAGTGCAAGTGGCAATTTTACCTTTGTTTTAATTTCTCAATTTTAAATCAGTTGTATTCTTAGCTTGTGTTCCTTATTTTGTGTCTTCATTGAGTACATTTTTTGCACAGCCGCTAAAATTGGTGGGTGTGTAAAACTATCATGATCATTTTTGTTATGTATGCAGTTAGTTCACACCAACAATTCAAAGAAAGCCTTTTAGCGCCTTGATAAAGGAGGCTTATAAAATGTACTTTGACTGTGCTCTTGGTGACCAGGATAAAATCTGAGCACGCCATATTTCTTGCAGAACCTGCGCAACTAATCAGACAGAATGGTTGAAAGGAAATCATTGTATGAAGCTGGTCCCAATGGTATCGCACGAGCCTAGGGACCACTGTGCTGTTATTTTTGTCTGACTACTGTAGTATTGCTGGGCATTCCAGTAGATCTAAGCACACTATAAAATATCCCAAAATGTCTTCAGCACTAAATCCTGTGCCTCATGGGGAAGGGCTGCCTGTTGCTGTACCTCACATATCAGTGAATTAGGGAATCATCTCATATCACAGAACAGAAAAAATTTGGTTCCTGACTTGGAATAAGCTAAACGTTTAGGTTCTAGGCTGCAACAATGGAACCTTCTGGCTAAAGGTTACATGGGCAGACTAGATAGGCCCAGTGTCGGACTGGGGCATGAAGGGCCCACCGGGGAATGCAGTGATAGGGGCCCATACTTAGGGGTGTGGCCAGCCTCCACAGAGGCTTGAAATACACAATAGTTTAGTGCAGTGTAATGGAACATATATCTACCATGTATAATACAAGTGCACAGTCTGGAACCTGATCCCAAGAGGAAGGAGTGGGGCCTACCGTTGGTTTCCCTGGTACCCTTGTGGGCCAGTCCAACCCTGGATAGCCCAAGCCATTCTTATCTGCCGTCAAAATTCTATGTTTCTAAGGTATGATAATTTCAAATTTTAAAACAAGAAACTTTTCTTTGTCCACATTTTTTTAAAATAAATAAATAAATAAATGTGTGTGTGTACTGATGTTAATGGTTTAATGATTGAGTTTGCTGTTCAATATGAGTGAGTGGCAACTGTTTATACACGGTTGATTCTATTTCGGAGTGAGAGAAGGGACCTTCTGACGTATCTAGGGGAGGAGACACGTCACCAGGGGGAGGAGCTACGGGCGAACAGAGTACCCGAAAAGTACCCTCACGGGCTCGCTTCGCTCGCCACCTGATTACTAAAGGTAATAGTTGGTGGCGTGGATAGTAGAGGAACTGTCCCGCTGGCCTAGCTCCTCCCCCTTGTGTCATGGCTCCTCCCCTTACGGAAAAGGTCCCTTAGCCCACTTGATTCTAGCATCTACCGTTTATACACTGGCCTATGCAGCACACCTCAAACACACTTATGAAAGTATGACTGTGTTATAGGAGGGAATCAAGTATAAGGATCATGGGTGACGTCTTTGTTGTTATTGCTGTTAGGTTAGCAAGATGGGTTCACAAAGTTCTGGGCTGAGGCTTAGGCTGTGCACTTCTCCAAGGAGTTCAGTTCAATGTACTGGGTGGCAGGACGTAGTGCATCGGCCATCTAGGGTTATCACGGGCAGTATAATCAGGACAATAATTAACTTTCTGGCTGCTCCACCTCCTCCCTCCCCACAACCCTTCTCCGCCCTCGTCCCTCTAGCACCCAACTCCAGCTTCTACAGTGTGTGGCTCGTTACTGTGGACTGGCCCCTACTATGGAACCAGCCCTGCGCCCTTTTCAAATGTTCCTCCCCTATTCCCACCAAAGCTACCCCTTCATCCTTTCTCTTTGCCATTTTGGACCCAAATGCTCCCACCTGCCCCTCGTGGCACTGATACTGTAGATAAAGATGTCTATAGAAGTCTCGATAGATATATCTCTGTCGTCAGGTAGTTGGTGTGGCTGGTAACTCCAGCTGCCCCTGAGGGCACTGCATTCAGCAATTTAGGGTCACCAAAACAAAATTAAATCTTGGAGCCCCCCCCAAAATAAATAAATAAAATAAAATAAAATAAAAAAAATATATATATATTATGGCGCACCTGGGGTTGAAGCAAGCCTCTTTACTAATTAATTAAGCTGTATGGTACTTTATTCCACCCCTACCACGTTAACATTTGTATTTATTTATTATTCACAGTTTCTTACTGTATATAGCGCAGCAAGTTCTGTTGAGTTTTACAATTGGAAACAACAGTGATAAAACAAAAATAGGTAATAACAGACAGTCATAGAGGTAGGAAAATCATTGAATCCCCGTTATGAATCTGCAAGTAATACTTTCAAATTATATCTACTAGAAGATGTGGAAAACTACATATCCAAAAATCTGATTGATGGTAGAAATAGTCATCAAGGCCTTGTTAGCAATAAAGTTACAAATCATTGTTACATTTAGTTTCCAGAATTAATTTGATACTGTACTGTATTGGAAAAGGAATCACATAGACCAGGTAAAACTTCACCAGTTTCTTTTATTTCTTTAGGCTGCACAGCACAGGAATCTCTTAGCATAGCAGTGCAGGTTTACATCAGCAAAAATTCATAGTAGTACATGATCACATCAGTACCAGCCCTGACATCCCCACAACCCCTTCTGGATGCTTGCCACCATCAGAAGCCCTGTGTCTGTGCACTGAACACATACTTAAAATAAGATTTTAAACCTACCGGTAAATCTTTTTCTCGTAGTCCGTAGAGGATGCTGGGGACTCCGTAAGGACCATAGGGTATGGACGGGCTCCGCAGGAGACATGGGCACTTTAAGACCTTTTAATGGGCGTGAGCTGGCTACTCCCTCTATGCCCCTCCTCCAGACCTCAGTTATAGAACTGTGCCCAGAGGAGACGGACAGTACGAGGAAAGGAATTTTGTTAATCTAAGGGCGAGATACATACCAGCCCACACCACACACACCGTACAACATGGTATATACTAAACCAGTTAACAGTATGAAGAAACAGTATCAGCCAGAGACTGATCTCAACTGTATCATAACCCTTATGTAAGCAACAACTATATACAAGCCTTGCCGATTTAGGGGTACATTTACTAAGCAGTGATAAGAGCGGAGAAGTGAGCCAGTGGAGAAGTTGCCCATGGCAACCAATCAGCACTGAAATAACATCTATAATTTGCATACTATAAAATGATACAGAGCTGCTGATTGGTTGATGGGGAAATATCTCCACAGGCTCACTTCTCTGCTCTTATCACTGCTTAGTAAATGTACCCCTTAGTCCGCACTGGGACGGGCGCCCAGCATCCTCTACGGCAGGCTTTTTCAACCAGTGTGCCGTGGCACACTAGTGTGCCGCGACCAGTTGCAAGGTGTGCCGCGGAGTCAGAGTCGCTGCCTGCACCTTCAGAGCTAACTGTGGCCCAGTCTCTTCTTAGAGGATCAGTCGTGCCCCGCCTGTGACCTATGCCTTGATGACGCGGCGGTGTGATATCATAGGTCACGGCCACCGCGTCTCACCACCCAGCCAGCCCACTTGCCTGCATACACATCTTCCAGTTCCCGCCCACATCCACAACTTTCCCTGCCCACCCACATCCACACCTGCCCGACCGCCCGCTGCTCAGTATTCGCAGCACTCCACTATGAACAACCCCCGCCACTGGGGGACAGGGAGGAGGACAGCTGACAGGAAGGGGCTAATATTTGTTATTTTATTTCTCCTGTGGGGAGCAAAAGGATTTATGGGGGGAACACTGTAAATAATTTATGTTGGGAGCAATGGGACTAATTCATATGGGGAGCAATAGGATTATGTGGGGAGCAATGTGATTGATTTATGTGTGGAGCAATGTGATTGTTTTTTCTGTGTAGGCCAATGTATGTGTGGATTATATTTTTTTACTGTGAGGGCCAATGTGTGTGGGGGTTTTTCCGTGGGGAACTGATGGTGTGCTTTAGCAATTTTAAAATATTGTATGGTGTGCCGCGAGTTAAAAAAGGTTGAAAATCACTGCTCTACGGACTAGGAGAAAAAGATTTACCGGTAGGTTTAAAATCTTATTTTCTCTTACGTCCTAGAGGATGCTGGGGACTCCGTAAGGACCATGGGGATTATACCAAAGCTCCAGACCGGGCGGGAGAGTGCGGATGACTCTGCAGCACCGATTGAGCAAACATGAGGTCCTCATCAGCCAGGGTATCAAACTTGTAAAATTTTGCAAAAGTGTTTGAACCCGACCACGTAGCTGCTCAGCAAAGCTGCAATGCCGAGACGCCTCGGGCAGCCGCCCAAGAAGAGACCACCTTCCTAGTGGAATGGGCCTTTACTGATTTTGGTAACGGCAATCCAGCCATAGAATGAGCCTGCTGAATCGTGTTACAGATCCAGCGTGCAATAGTCTGCTTAGAAGCAGGAGCGCCAACCTTGTTGGCTGCATACAGGACAAACAGTGCCTCCGTTTTTCTAACCCGAGCCGTTCTGGCTATATAAATTTTTAAGGCCCTGACTACATCAAGGGACTTGGAATCCTCCAAGGCATCCGTAGGCCGACACCTGATTGGATGGATATGTGGAAGGTCTTTTTTTTGTATATTCTGTTTTTATTCAAGAAAATCAAAAATTACATCACATTTAAGTTCAGAAAGCTATTATAAATGCAGTTAGGATTAAGTACATTCCAATCTTATGGCATCAAAATAGTAAGCTGTCACAGGTTCCGAAGGTCATTACAAGTAGAGTCGTTGATATATCATCCTGTAACATTTAGTACATTATCCATTTGCCTCTGTTTATACAATAAATCTAATCATAGCATCGAGATAGTAATAGTAAGGTAATTAGAGGATGGGGGGTTGGGCGAGGTAAGGAGTGGAGGGGGGGGGGGGGGAGGGTCAGGGACCGGGGTTGACCAATACCAGGGGATTCGTGAATTATGAGGAGGGTGTAATGCCTCCAGTATGGGAAACTGATTACATTGCTAGTTCACTTGGTTGCATAGAGGTAATCTTTGTACTCTTTGGAAGATGTATATTCTATCCATGGCAGCCACATGGCCATGAATTCCGAGAGTTTATCTCTAGATGCCAAGAAAATGTTTTCCATGTTCATGTAGTAGTTAATCCTCTCAAACCATAGTTTTCTCGTGGGTGGATTTGGGGACCTCCATAGTGTGGGGATGATTGCCCGCGCTGCGTTGGATAGGTGTCGGAGCAGTGACGATTTGTGTTGTGCCAGTGGGATAGGGGAGTGGGAAAGCAACCAGAAGGCCGGGTCAGTATGGACAGGTGTGTGGAGTATTTCTTGAGAGATAGAAATGACTTCTGCCCAGAAAGGGCGTATTAAGGGGCAAGTCCACCAAATATGCATTAGGGAGCCTGTTGCACCAAGGCATCTCCAGCATTTGTCCGTCACTCCCGGGTACATGTGGTGAAGAAGGGAGGGGTGTCTGTACCACCTCATTATCAGTTTGTATTGGGTTTCCCTAACTTGTATGCACACTGAGCTTTTGTGGGTTTTGAGGAATATCGTTCGCCACTCTTTGTCCGTCAATCGAATTTCCAGGTCCCTCTCCCATGCCTTTTGAAAGGATGTGTGTGTTTGGGCTGCAGTGTCTTGTATTAGTTTGTAGAGTGTAGAGACTGTATGTTGGGTGGTGCATCTGGAAACACACAACCTCTCAAACTGTGTTAGTTCCCTTGAAGCTTGGGGGTGTCTATGCCCGGAGTGTATGTAGTGCCTAAGTTGTAGGTATTTCCAAAAATCTTGTTGTGGGATGTCCCACTTTAGTCGCACTTCTGAGAACTGTTTGACCCCCGTGGAGGTTGTTAGTTGGCCTACCCTAAAGAGACCCGCGAGGGCCCAATTACCGAAGTGGGATGGCGTTAGGCCGGGTTGAAAGTCGGGGTTGGCTAGAAAAGAAGTCATTGGGCCAAAAGCGGATGAAATGTTTGGCCAGTTGCGTGCTTTTTTCCAGAAGGAGAGGGTTGCGTTGATAGTTGGGTGGGTGGTAGGGGTTTTGGGCAGGGAGGGGAGCCACGGGAAGATCTCTGGGAATTGCTGCATGTAGAGTCCCTCTAATGCCACCCATTGTTTAGTGTCCCGACTCCTCGTCCAGTCCAAAACTCTATTGAGCAATATTGCCCAGTAGTAGCCTCTGATATCTGGTAATTGAAAGCCACCGCTCCGAGTGGGGCGGATCATTGTGGATCTGCTAATTCTAGGTCTTCTCCTAGACCATATGAATTGCTGTGTCAGGAGTTGTATGGACCTGAACCAGGAGTCTGGGATTTGTATTGGGAGAGTTTGCAATTTGTACAGTAATTTAGGGAGCGTATTCATTTTTACAACGTTTACTCTCCCCAACCATGAGAGTGGCTTAAGATACCATCTGCTATAATCAGCTCTGATCATCCGGAGCAGGGGGGTGAAGTTCAGGTTAAACAAACGGGATAAGTCTTTCGGCAGCAGTATACCCAGATAGGGCAGGTGTGAGGTGTTCCAAGTAAAAGGGAAGGATCGTTTAAGTATATTCACGGTATCGGGGGGCGAGGATATGTTCAGGGCACAGGATTTAGACATGTTTATCTTAAAGTTGGAAAGTTGTCCAAAGTGAGTCAGTTCCTGCATGAGGGTGGATTTGGGGACCTCCATAGTGTGGGGATGATTGCCCGCGCTGCGTTGGATAGGTGTCGGAGCAGTGACGATTTGTGTTGTGCCAGTGGGATAGGGGAGTGGGAAAGCAACCAGAAGGCCGGGTCAGTATGGACAGGTGTGTGGAGTATTTCTTGAGAGATAGAAATGACTTCTGCCCAGAAAGGGCGTATTAAGGGGCAAGTCCACCAAATATGCATTAGGGAGCCTGTTGCACCATGGCATCTCCAGCATTTGTCCGTCACTCCCGGGTACATGTGGTGAAGAAGGGAGGGGTGTCTGTACCACCTCATTATCAGTTTGTATTGGGTTTCCCTAACTTGTATGCACACTGAGCTTTTATGGGTTTTGAGGAATATCGTTCGCCACTCTTTGTCCGTCAATCGAATTTCCAGGTCCCTCTCCCATGCCTTTTGAAAGGATGTGTGTGTTTGGGCTGCAGTGTCTTGTATTAGTTTGTAGAGTGTAGAGACTGTATGTTGGGGGGTGCATCTGGAAACACACAACCTCTCAAACTGTGTTAGTTCCCTTGAAGCTTGGGGGTGTCTATGCCCGGAGTGTATGTAGTGCCTAAGTTGTAGGTATTTCCAAAAATCTTGTTGTGGGATGTCCCACTTTAGTCGCACTTCTGAGAACTGTTTGACCCCCGTGGAGGTTGTTAGTTGGCCTACCCTAAAGAGACCCGCGAGGGCCCAATTACCGAAGTGGGATGGCGTTAGGCCGGGTTGAAAGTCGGGGTTGGCTAGAAAAGAAGTCATTGGGCCAAAAGCGGATGAAATGTTTGGCCAGTTGCGTGCTTTTTTCCAGAAGGAGAGGGTTGCGTTGATAGTTGGGTGGGTGGTAGGGGTTTTGGGCAGGGAGGGGAGCCACGGGAAGATCTCTGGGAATTGCTGCATGTAGAGTCCCTCTAATGCCACCCATTGTTTAGTGTCCCGACTCCTCGTCCAGTCCAAAACTCTATTGAGCAATATTGCCCAGTAGTAGCCTCTGATATCTGGTAATTGAAAGCCACCGCTCCGAGTGGGGCGGATCATTGTGGATCTGCTAATTCTAGGTCTTCTCCTAGACCATATGAATTGCTGTGTCAGGAGTTGTATGGACCTGAACCAGGAGTCTGGGATTTGTATTGGGAGAGTTTGCAATTTGTACAGTAATTTAGGGAGCGTATTCATTTTTACAACGTTTACTCTCCCCAACCATGAGAGTGGCTTAAGATACCTTCTGCTATAATCAGCTCTGATCATCCGGAGCAGGGGGGTGAAGTTCAGGTTAAACAAACGGGATAAGTCTTTCGGCAGCAGTATACCCAGATAGGGCAGGTGTGAGGTGTTCCAAGTAAAAGGGAAGGATCGTTTAAGTATATTCACGGTATCGGGGGGCGAGGATATGTTCAGGGCACAGGATTTAGACATGTTTATCTTAAAGTTGGAAAGTTGTCCAAAGTGAGTCAGTTCCTGCATGAAATGGGGAAGGGAGGTGGTCGGGTACGTTATTGTGGCCAGGAGATCATCAGCAAATAAGGAGAGTTTATGTTCTGTATCCCCTACTATCAAGCCTGTGATGTGGGTATTAGCCCTAATGGCCCTTGCAAAGGCCTCAATGCATAGGATAAAAAGTAGAGGTGATAAAGGGCATCCCTGTCGTGTCCCGTTGTTTATACAAAAGGGTTCGGACAATGTCCCGTTAATTCGGACCCGGGTTGTGGGTGATCTATAGAGTCCCATGATTCTGCCAAGTGCCAGGGGACCCAGTCCTATGTGCCCCAGGACAGACCTCATAAAGCCCCAGCTGACTCTGTCGAAGGCCTTCTCAGCGTCAGTAGACAGTAGTACAGTAGGAGGGCCTCCCTGGGACGCTATATGGATTAGGCTTAGGACCTTAGTGGTATTGTCTTTGGCTTCGCGGTTCAAGACAAAGCCCACCTGGTCATTATGGATCAGGGATGGTAGTAGGATGTTTAGTCTGTTTGCCATTAATTTTGCAAACAGCTTGGCGTCAATGTTTAGAAGGGATATGGGCCTGTAGCTGGAGCACACCGAGGGGTCTTTACCGGGTTTAGGCAGTACCGATATGTGGGCTTCCAAGGATTGGGTCGAGAAATGGGTGTCTGCAGAGATTGAGTTGAAGGCCTGGAGAAGGTAGGGGGAGAGTAGGTCTTTGAATTGTTTGTAGTATGTAAGTGTGAAGCCATCTGGCCCCGGACTTTTACCAATGGGAGTCGAGGCTAGGGCATTTTCCAATTCTAACTGGGTGAAGGGTTGCTCTAGTGTTTCTCTATCTTCTAGGGTTAGAACAGGGTAGGATACTTTTTCTAAGTATGCTTTTGCCTGTAAGAAGTTGTGGGGGGTGGATGTATTTTCGTCTCGGTTCTCTAGGTTGTATAGGAGGGAGTAATATTGTTTAAAGCACGCGGCTATTTCAGGGGTCTTGAATCGGGGGGTTCCGTCTCGGTCTATTATGCTATTGATGTACAGGGATGAGCGTTGCGCTTTGAGGGCTTGGGCAAGGAGGCGGCCAGGTTTGTTACCCCACTGGTAGTATTTGGAGTTACATTTATGGACAGAGAGTTGGATACTATCTGTGAGAGCTTTTTTCAATTGGGCACGAGTGTCTATCAGGTCTAAGTAGTCAGGTTCTGAAAGGGACATTTTGTGTGAGGACTCGAGGCGGTGGAGACGTTCTAGTAATTTAGTGATATGAGCTGACCTCTGTTTTTTCATGAAAGTCCCCAGCTGTATGAGTTTGCCTCTTATGGTGCATTTATGTGCTTCCCACAGAGTGATCCTGGAGACCTCGTCAATGTCGTTAAAGGAAAAATATTCTGTCAGGGCCTTTTCTAGTTCGCCTTTGCAGTATTGGTCTTGTAAAAGTAACTCGTTGAGGCGCCAGGTCCATTGGCCCGGGGCGGATTGGGGGGTTAAAAGGGTCATATGTATTGGGGCATGGTTCGACCAGGTTATCGAGCCTATGGAGGAGTCTATTAATTGAGGGAGGTGTCTGTGGCTCAAAAATATATAATCAAGACGTGAGTAAGCATTGTGCGGGTTCGAATAAAAAGAGTAGTCTCTGTCAGAGGGGTGGAGTATTCTCCAGGAGTCTACCAACTGTAAATCGTGGAATAGTCGCTTAGCCTGTCGGTGTTGACGTTGGGATGTTCGGGGTGAGCCAGAGGATGAGTCTAAGGATGGGTCCATTGTCCAGTTCAGGTCTCCCCCCATAACCACAACCCCCGAGAGTAGAGGCTCAATCAGGGAAAGGGCCGAGCGGAAAAAAGGGATCTGGTCCTTGTTTGGGGCATACAGAGCCACAAATGTGTACGGACACATACATAGTTTGCAATTGACTACCAAGAGGCGTCCTGGGATCGGTTTGTGGACAGTTATATCTGATAGTTGGAGAGTCCTAGAGAATATTATCGCTACTCCCTTAGACTTGGTGCCTGGGTTGTTGCTGTAGTAGGCCTGTGGGAAGCGAAAGTTAGTCAAGGGTGGGTTTTTAGCGGAAATTTTGAAATGTGACTCTTGGATTAGCGCGACATCTACTCTGTCAGCCCATAGGGACCGCAATAGAGATGATCTTTTCTCTGGGACATTAAGGCCTTTCGCATTAATTGATGTTATTTTAATTCTTCCGGGGGGGGGTCATGGTGGGTATGAGTCATGAAGGGGGGTTGCACGTCTGGAATGGTCAAGGAGGGGGGGGGGGGTATGGGGAAGGCGTGAAAAGGGTAAAACATGGGAAAAAGGTAAACAACAACATTAACATTTAGATAACCCGCATTGAGGACACCAAGCCAATTAAGGGTTGGTGACCTAAGAGGCATTTCTGCCAAGGGCGGGTGAAGGGCGGTTAAGGGAGCTTCCGCCAAGGGCATTTTGTCAATAATCAAAAGTTGAGCTAAAGTAAACAAACATACATAATGTTAGATAATTGTAAACTGTTAAGTATAATCTATAAATTGTAAACTGTAAACCTCGCTAAACTGTATGTTGCACCGAGTGGTTGGTTGCAGTAAGTCTCATGTTCAGTGAGCTTCGTTTTGCAGTCCGTACCTCAAAGTGGAGTAAGGGGTCAAGACCCCGCAACGGCTAAATGTCGAATAAAGGTCCACCAGAGGTATAAGGTAATCCCACACTGCGTACATGAAGCCGTGACCCTCCTTTATTGTTCCATCGGATGGCTCGTGAATCCTCACCTAGGGGGGGATCCTTTGGAGTTTCTTTTGCTGCAAGGGATCTCATGATCAAAAAGTACGCATTTGCAATCGATGACTCGTGACATAACAGGGGAGGGGGACATGGCCCCAACGACAGCGAGATGTCGGTTCAGAGGTCATCAGTGATGTGAAATTATATCACGCTATGATCTAGGAGACTTTGTCCATTCGCCATTTTTCTGTCAGGTATCGCGTAAGTCCCTGTCGGGGGGGGGGGGGTCCGTTGGAGTTCCTTTTCCCAGCTCTCCGCACCTCTGTCCAGGGTGCCCCAGTGCGCAAGGGTTGAAAAGATGGCAGCTCTGGGGTGGGAAAGTCCCAGTCACGTAGATCTGGTTTCGGAATGCCCAGTCCTGTACAGAATTCCGGGAAATCCGAAAATGAGTTAAGGGTGTGGGTTTTCCCCAATTGGGAGACTTGGAGATTGAAGGGAA
Organism: Pseudophryne corroboree; assembly: GCF_028390025.1. NCBI lineage: Eukaryota > Metazoa > Chordata > Amphibia > Anura > Myobatrachidae > Pseudophryne > Pseudophryne corroboree. The sequence continues at coordinate 671,588,222 of NC_086446.1, forward strand.
AGCCCCATCGATATTTCAACTGGCGTTTACGGAGTTCATCCGTTAGGGGCTTTAGGGCCTTCCGCTGTTGGAGTGTGTGCCAGGACAAATCTTGGTATATCTGGATCATTAAACCGTTGAAATCAACTCCGTCGAGTTGGCGGACTTTGCGCATGATGTCATCCTTTTGGGAAAAATAGTGCAATCTGCAGATCACATCCCGTGGTCTGTCCGCAGAGAGACCTCTTGGTTTTAGGGCTCTGTGAGCTCTATCGAAAGTAATGGTATCGTTGGGATCATTGCCTAGGATCTCGTTAAAATTTTTTGTGAGGGCGTCAATCAAGCCCGTCTGAGGAACATCTTCCGGCAAGCCCCGTATACGGATATTGTTTCTCCTCCCTCTGTTATCCAAATCTGTTAAACGAGTTTGGAGTGAGCGGATCTCTGAGGACTGAGCATCAATGATGGTAGTCAGCGACTTTAAAAATGTGTCGGAGGAGTCCTGATGGTCTTCTAGGCTCGTCACCCGGTCCGAAATGTGGGAGATATCTTGTCTCACGGCCGCCAGCTCACGCCTCACTGTATCTTGTAGATCTTGCTTGGTGGGTAGGTTCATCATGTAAGCTAAGATGTCCTGTAAGTCCCTGTTTCCTGGGGAGCCGGTGCGTGACGCTTCCTCGCCTAGAGGAGGTGGGTGGGGGGTCTGTGGGGGTGCGAGGGCGTCTGCAGCAGGTGAGCTACCAGCCAAGGCGGGTGGGGTGGGTTGTAGAAAGGATCTCATGGCGGATTGTGATATGTTTCCTCGCGGAGTTGATGTTTCGGCCTTTTTGGAGGGCCTTTTGTTCCTGGTCATCACTCAATCAGCAGTGGTGGGGTTAGTTTCTCTAACTGCAAGTCAACGAGGTTAGATTTGTTTACATAGCTCACATAAGAATGCCTTCAGTGGAGCAGCTCCCTGTGGGTTGGCATCAGCAGGGCATTACGGTGGTCGCGACAACGACATCCAAGTGTGATATACGTCTGGAGGCGTCATTCACTCAGGATTCTGGAGAAACATTCAAATGATTAAGTGTGTTTAACTGTATTTCTTCGGTGAATTATCTTAAGGTAGCCACCAGGGGGAGCTTTCACTGTGGGTTATGGATCAGGGTCTATGCAAATGTCTGTCTCAGAGTCTCTCAGGTGCATAGATTAATTGAGTCCCCAGCTCCTGAAGAGTAGCTAGGCCGTGGCCCGCAGTGGGGGCTCCAAGGCCTCTCTCGGCTCCGCAAAATCCAGCCTCTGTGTTTCTAGTGGTGCCACTGAACAGGTAGGATTTGAGTGGGTACTGGGTTAGTTATAGTGGGCCTCAGTGGAGGTATTATTAATTGTATTAGGGCAGCAGCCTTTTGTATCAGAGGATGAGGCCTCTCAATATAGCAAATCAGGGGGTATTGTGTGGGCTGTAGTGCCCGCAGGACGGAGGGAGCACGGGCGGACACAGCCGCTGGCGGTAGTATCAGGCAGTCCGGGCAGCCGGACGTGTCGTGCCGTGTTGCAGGGCCGTGTGTGCGTCAGCGGTGTCGCGGGAGCCGCGGCCGCCTGGGGCCAGATCAGCAGCGGTGTCTCGGGCTCTGTACGTGGAGCAGACTCACCAAATGATGTAGTGTCGCCTCTCCGCTGTCCCGCTGAGGTCCAGGGGTATCAGGTGAGGCGTGTAGGGCCGCCAGGCGCCGTCGGGCTGCGAGGTCCACCTCCGGATATAGCGGTCCGGGCTCCTCTCCAAATCCAGGCCCCGGCTTCTATCCGGGGAGAAGGCCGCAGTCCGCAGAAGCGCTTATAAGCACTCCCCGACTCCGCGGGTCTCCCCAGGCTGTAGTGGTGGGATAGGAGGTGCTGTTGTGATACCTCCTGGCTGTGTGGAGGTTGATGAAAGGGGGTTTTCAGGCTTTAGTGGCGTGTTTACTTGGGGAGCTGAGGTGAAACACAGCCACCTTCCCTGCCAGCCAAGCCACGCCCCCTATGTGGAAGGTCTTAACCGACAGTGTCAACTCCTTACATAAAAGGTTCGATGACGCAGCAGCCTTGGGACAGCCGGGGTCTCAGCCCCCGCCTGCCCAGGCGACTCAGAAGCCGTCAGGGGCTCATAAACGCCCGCTAGCTCTGATGGTAGACACAGATGTCGACACGGAGTCTGACTCCAGTGTAGATGAGGATGAGACAAATGTACAGTCTACAAAAGCCATCCGATGCATGATTACTGCAATGAAAGATGTATTGCACATTTCTGATATTAACCCGGTTACCACCAAAAGGGGTATTATGTTTGGGGAGAAAAAGCAGCCAGTGACCTTTCCCCCATCTGATGAATTAAAGGATTTGTGTGAAGAAGCGTGGAGTTCCCCTGATAAGAAACTAGTGATTTCTAAGAGGTTACTGATGGCGTACCCTTTCCCGCCAACGGATAGGTTACATTGGGAAACATCCCCTAGGGTGGACAAGGCGCTAACACGCTTATCTAAAAGGGTGGCACTGCCGTCTCAGGATACGGCCGCCCTAAAGGATCCTGCGGATAGAAAGCAGGAAGCTATCCTGAAGTCTGTGTATACACACTCTGGTACTCTACTGAGACCTGCTATTGCTTCAGCCTGGATGTGTAGTGCTGCAGCAGCATGGACTGATACCCTGTCAGACAACATTGATTCCCTCGACAGGGATACTATTTTGCTAACCATCGAACATATAAAAGACGTCGTCTTATATATGCGGGATGCACAGAGGGACATTTGCCTGCTGGCATCTAGAATTAATGCAATGTCCATTTCTGCCAGGAGAGTATTATGGACTCGGCAGTGGACAGGTGATGCTGATTCTAAAAAACACATGGAGGTTTTGCCTTATAAGGGTGAGGAATTATTTGGGGGCGGTCTCTCGGACCTCGTATCCACAGCAACTGCTGGGAAGTCGACTTTTTTACCTCAGGTTCCCTCACAGCCTAAGAAAGCACCGTATTATCAAATGCAGTCCTTTCGGCCTCAGAAAGGCAAGCGGGTCAGAGGAGCATCCTTTCTGGCCAGAGGCAAGGGTAGAGGAAAGAAGCTGCACCAGGCAGCCAGTTCCCAGGAACAAAAATCCTCCCCTGCTTCCACTAACTCCGAAACTTCAGCAACCAGTGGGTTCGCTCACAAGTGGATCTCTGGGCTGTACAAATTGTATCTCAGGGATACAAGCTGGAGTTCGAGGCGACTCCCCCTCGCCGTTACCTCAAATCAGCCTTGCCAGCTGCTCCCAGGGAAAGGGAGGTAGTACTGGCGGCAATTCATAAGCTGTACCTCCAGCAGGTGATAATCAAGGTCCCCCTCCTTCAACAGGGCAGGGGTTACTATTCCACAATGTTTGTGGTACCGAAACCGGACGGTTCGGTGAGACCCATCCTGAATTTAAAATCCTTGAACACTTATATAAAGAAGTTATTGCAAGCCTGGAAGAGGGGGATTTTATGGTGTCGCTGGACATCAAGGATGCTTACTTGCATGTCCCCATTTACCCACTTCACCAGGAGTACCTCAGGTTTGTGGTACAGAACTGTCATTACCAATTCCAGACGTTGCCGTTTGGTCTCTCCACGGCTCCGAGAATATTTACCAAGGTAATGGCCGAAATGATGATACTCCTTCGAAGAAAGGGAGTTATAATTATCCCGTACTTGGACAATCTCCTCATAAAGGTGAGGTCCAAAGAGCAGTTGTTGGTCAGCGTAGCACTCTCTCAGGAAGTGTTGCAACAGCACGGCTGGATTCTGAATATTCCAAAGTCGCAGCTGATTCCTACGACGCGTCTGCTTTTCCTGGGAATGATTCTGGACACAGAACAGAAGAAGGTGTTTCTCCCGGAGGAGAAGGCCCAGGAATTGTCATCTCTGGTCAGGGACCTCCTGAAACCAAAACAGGTGTCGGTGCATCACTGCACGCGAGTCCTGGGAAAGATGGTGGCTTCTTACGAAGCAATTCCCTTCGGCAGGTTCCATGCAAAGATCTTTCAGTGGGATCTGTTGGACAAATGGTCCGGATCGCATCTTCAGATGCATCGGTTGATCACCCTGTCCCCAAGGGCCAGGGTGTCTCTGCTGTGGTGGCTTCAGAGTGCTCATCTTCTCGAGGGACGCAGGTTCGGCATACAGGACTGGGTCCTGGTGACCACGGATGCAAGCCTCCGAGGATGGGGGGCAGTCACTCAGGGAAGAAACTTCCAAGGACAGTGGTCAAGTCTGGAGACTTCTCTACACATAAATATATTGGAACTAAGGGCCATCTACAACGCCCTGAGTCAAGCAGAGCCCCTGCTTCAAAACCAATCAGTACTGATTCAGTCAGACAACATCACGGCGGTCGCCCATGTAAACCGCCAGGGCGGCACAAGAAGCAGGATGGCAATGGCAGAAGCCACAAGGATTCTTCGATGGGCGGAGAATCACGTGCTAGCACTGTCAGCAGTGTTCATTCCGGGAGTGGACAACTGGGAAGCAGACTTCCTCAGCAGGCACGACCTCCACCCGGGAGAGTGGGGACTTCATCAAGAAGTCTTCACACAGATTGTAAATCGTTGGGAACTGCCACAGGTGGACATGATGGCGTCCCGCCTCAACAAAAAGCTAAAAAAATATTGCGCCAGGTCACGGGACCCTCAGGCGATAGCTGTGGACGCACTAGTGACACCGTGGGTGTACCAGTCGGTTTATGTGTTCCCTCCTCTTCCTCTCATACCCAAGGTACTGAGGATAGTAAGAAAGAGAGGAGTAAGAACTATACTCATCGGTCCGGATTGGCCAAAAAGAACTTGGTACCCAGAACTACAAGAAATTATCTCAGAGGACCTATGGCCTCTGCCTCTCAGACAGGACCTGTTACAGCAGGGGCCCTGTCTGTTCCAAGACTTACCGCGGCTGCGTTTGACGGCATGGCGGTTGAACGCCGGATCCTAACGGAGAAGGGCATTCCGGATGAAGTGATTCCTACGCTGATAAAAGCTAGGAAGGATGTGACAGCAAAGCATTATCACCGCATATGGCGGAAATATGTTGCTTGGTGTGAGGCCAGGAAGGCCCCAACAGAGGAATTCCAGCTGGGTCGATTTCTGCACTTCCTACAGTCAGGGGTGACTATGGGCCTAAAATTGGGGTCCATAAAGGTCCAGATTTCGGCCCTATCTATTTTCTTTCAAAAAGAACTGGCTTCACTGCCTGAAGTTCAGACGTTTGTTAAGGGAGTGCTGCATATTCAGCCCCCTTTTGTGCCTCCAGTGGCACCTTGGGATCTTCACGTTGTGTTGGATTTCCTGAAATCACACTGGTTTGAGCCACTTAAGACCGTGGAGCTAAAGTATCTCACATGGAAGGTGGTCATGCTGTTGGCCTTAGCTTCAGCTAGGCGTGTGTCAGAATTGGCGGCTTTGTCATGTAAAAGCCCATATCTGATCTTTCATATGGACAGGGCAGAGTTGAGGACTCGTCCCCAATTTCTCCCTAAGGTGGTATCAGCGTTTCATTTGAACCAGCCTATTGTGGTGCCTGCGGCTACTAGGGACTTGGAGGACTCCAGATTGCTTGATGTAGTCAGGGCTTTGAAAATCTATGTAGCCAGGACGGCTGGAGTCAGGAAAACTGACTCGCTGTTTATCCTGCATGCACCCAACAAATTGGGTGCTCCGGCTTCAAAGCAAACTATTGCGCGCTGGATCTGTAACACGATTCAGCAAGCTCATTCTGCGGCAGGGTTACCGCATCCTAAATCAGTAAAAGCCCATTCCACAAGGAAGGTGGGCTCTTCTTGGGCGGCTGCCCGAGGGGTCTCGGCTTTACAGCTTTGCCGAGCTGCTACTTGGTCGGGTTCAAACACATTTGCTAAGTTCTACAAGTTTGATACCCTGGCTGAGGAGGACCTTGCCTTTGCTCATTCGGTGCTGCAGAGTCATCCGCACTCTCCCGCCCGTTTGGGAGCTTTGGTATAATCCCCATGGTCCTTACGGAGTTCCCAGCATCCACTAGGACGTCTGGGTAAAGGGACTATCTGGGTAAAGGGACGTTTATGGGACCCTGAAGGGTCTTGTGACACCGTAAGAGCCATGGATTGACTCCCTGCTTGGTCTTTGGACTCTGCCCTGTCCAATCTCTTATGTCAGGGGTGGGGAACCTTTTTTCTACCGAGGGCCATTTGGCTATTTATAAAATCCTTCGGGGGCCATACAAAAATTCTCAACTTAAAAAATGACCCTGCCCCCCAGCAGGTCTGCCCCATAGAGGTACTGTGTGCCCAAAAATTGGGTGTGGCCAGTTAAAATGGGACGTGATACACATATGCCCCCAATAGTGCAGTGCCAGATCCACAATTGCCCCCACAGTGCCAGGTATACAAATGCCCTTCACAGTGCCAGGTATACAAATGCCCCCACAGTGCCAAGTATACAAATGCCCCTCACAGTGCCAGGTGTGCAAATGCCCTTCACAGTGCCAGGTATACAGATGCCCCCACAGTGCCAGGAATACAGATGCCCCCCACAGTGCCAGGTATACAGATGCCCCTCACAGTGCCAGGTATACAGATGTACCCACACTGCCAGGTATACAGATGCCCCCACAGTGCCAGGTATACAAATGCCCCACAGTGCCAGGTATAGAGATGCCCCTCACAGTGCCAGGTATACAAATGCCCCTCACAGTGCCAGGTATACAGATGTCCCCACAGTGCCAAGTATACAGATGCCCCCACAGTGCCAGGTATACAAATGCCCCCACAGTGCCAGGTATACAGATGACCCCACAGTGCCAGGTATACAGATGCCCCCACAGTGCCAGGTATACAAATGCCCCTCACAGTGCCAGGTATACAGATGCCCCCACAGTGCCAGTTATACAGATGCCCCCACAGTGCCAGGTATACAGATGCCCCCCACAGTGCCAGGTATACAAATGCCCCCCACAGTGCCAGGTATACAGATGCCCCCACAGTGCCAGGTATACAAATGCCCCCTACAGTGCCAGGTATACAGATGCCCCCCCCCCTTCCGTGCTACTTACCGCTCCTTTCGGCGGGACACGGAGGAGAGCGCGGCTATGTTGGGCAGCGGCGTCTAGAGCTCCTGATTGGCTGCCGGTCCGCGAGCTCTGATTGGCTCACGAACTGGCGGCTGGTTTCAAGTTCTACACGCCGCCGCGCTCTCCTCCCTGTCCTGACACTGACAGCTGAGACACGCTGCCGCCGGACTGAGCGGCGGCCTGTCTCACTGGGAGAAGCGGGTGGGCCGGAGCAAACGGCTTCGCGGGCCTTATACAGCCCGCGGGCCGGAGGTTCCCCACCCCTGTCTTATGTAATAAAGCCACACTAGCATTCAAAACATTCCACATGTCCACTAAATCTGCCGTCGGCTGTGCCGACGGAGACACTACCACCATCTGCTCTGCTTCCTCCCTAGACAAGCCTTCCGCTACAGACATGTCGACACACGCATACTGAGACCCCCCACACACACTGGGATTTATGGATATGGGGACAGACCCACTATAAGGCCCTTTGGACAGACAGAGAGAAAGTGTGCCAGCACACACCCAGCGCCACTTCGTTCTGAAACAAGGTCCCAGACCTGTAAGCTCTTTTTATAACAAATTTAGCACCAAATCAATGTGCCCCCCCCCCCCCTCGTTTTTGCCCCATGTTACTTGTACAGCAGGGGAAGAGTCCGGGAGCAGCTTCTCTGCAGCAAGCTGTGGAGAAAATGGCGCTGGTTAGTACTGAGGGATCAAGCTCCGCCCCCTCGATGGCGGGCTTCGGTCCCGCTATTTGTTTATACTGGCGGGGTTTTTATACATACTGCCTCTGCAGTGTCTATATATCTGTGCCAGTCTAATATGAGGCCATAATTGCTGCCCAGGGTGCCCCCCCTGCACCCTGCACCCTTGCTGTGCCTTGTGTTTGTGTGGGAGCAATGGCGCACAGCGCAACCGCTGCGCAGTACCTCATGAAGATCTGAAGTCTTCTGTCGCCTTTGATGCCTTCTTGTTTCCTATACTTACCCGGCTTCTATCTTCCGGCGCTGTGAGGAGGACGGCGGCGCGGCTCTGGGACGAACAGAAAGGACGACACCTGTGTTCTGACCCTTTGGAGCTAATGGTGTCCAGTAGCCTAAGAAGCAGAGCCCATCAGTCCAGGAAAGTTGGTCTGCTTCTCTCTCCTCAGTCCCCCGAAGCAGGGAGCCTGTTGCCAGCAGTGCTCCCTGAAAATAAAAAACCTAACAAAAGTCTTTTCTAGAGAAACTCAGTAGAGCTCCCCTGCAGTGCATCCAGTCTCCTCTGGGCACAGGATCGGACTGAGGTCTGGAGGAGGGGCATAGAGGGAGGAGCCAGCTCACGCCCATTAAAAGGTCTTAAAGTGCCCATGTCTCCTGCGGAGCCCGTCTATACCCCATGGTCCTTACAGAGTCCCCAGCATCCTCTAGGATGTAAGAGAAAGGCAGATTACAGGTGCTGTTATTTAATTAGCCTAGCTTCTGGCAGACAGCTATTTGAGGCAAAACCTGGACTGGACCCTTCAGTCCTGCTGCTGCTGCTCTACACCTGGGAAATCCCCTTGTTCCACATTAACCTCATGTGGAACTATGCTATCCCTGCCACAGTATGTTTTGTCAATTTAATTGTTTTGGAGGCCAAAATGGTGTTAAGATTTGGGATAAATGTAATAGGGTGTGAGAATCCGGAGGTGCGGGAGTTTGTGCGAGAATGCCCATATGTTTAAAGCAGCAATCATTAACAAGGCAAAACCAACCAGGTTTTTGCCTTGGAAATGATTGGGTTTGGTCTGATATGCCAGAGGTCAGAATACCGACCACGGCATCCCGATGGTGAGAATCCCAACAGGGAAAAGATAAGTATACTTACCTTTTCCCAGTGCCCCCAATCTCTAACACTCCTTTCCCGCAGCCTAAACCTAACCCCCCCCCCCCCCCCCTCCCCACAGCCTAACCCTAACCTTCCTCCAGCAGCTTAAACCTAACCTCCGTTCCTTGCACCGTGGTTTACCTCTCCGATGGCCTGGCAAACACTCGTTCAGGATCCTAGTCAGGATGCCGACGCCGGCATTCCGAGCAGTGTCAGGATTCCGGCATCAGTTCTTCGACTGCCGTGATACCGACTGGATCCCAAATGATTTCCACTTTAAAAATACAGGCATTCTCGCACAAAATCTCGCACCCTATTACATTTAGCCTACGGTGTTCATTCAAAATCTTGATTTAGATTATGTATCAAAAAATCTGCATTTCTTTGTATATCAGATATTCTTCGCTTGATATGATTTCTTACTAAATATAGAGATAAAAGGTATCCAGTTATCAGAGTGGTAAATAGTTTTCTTATTCTTCGCTAGAACCGGTAAAGGTATTAGCACATGGCTGGATTAACAGTGGGGCGGATGGAGCTGCAGCGTATTGCGTAACTGTATACATTTAAATACAAAATTATGTACATGTCAAAATGATATAAATTGTAGTACTATAAGTTCTTTTCTTGTTTGTCTCTAAATATATGAAATGTCATATTCTGCGTAGGCTGCATGGAGACACGATTCACATCATCATGGTGCAGTCTCCAGCTGCTGTCGGGATGGCACTGTTGGCATTCTGACTGCCGGTTCCTGACCACATCCCTTTTCTCTGGCTTCTACAGTCCTAATATTGTTACACAATGCATCAAGTGTTACATAACGCTCACTGCATTTCAATATCAAAACGAAGAATTGGTCCATGCATAGATCTGTATTTATAGGTGAAATGGGCAGATGCAGCATAGGGTATGGCAGAGAAATGGCTTTATATTGGTTTATTTTCAGTATTTATTTAAAAGAATGAAGTGTCATATAAAGGGACCTGAGCCCTTGGACTGCAGAATCTCTAATTAGGGTGTTATTATGTGCAGTGCCCAGGAAACAGTAAATATAAGTACAGTATGTAACCACGTACACCAGCGGTGGCCAACCCACGTCTCTCGAGCCGCATGCGGTTCTTTCATCCGCTGCATGCGGCTCGTTCGGCTCGTGCCCACCGCTGCCCCCAGCCCCAGACACATGCATGCCTCTCCGGCGGCGCGTCTCTCTTCAATTCGGTGCCGGCCTGCGAGCCAATCAGAGCTCGCGGACCGGCAGCTAAGGCTCCATGTTGGCTGCCGGACCGCGAGCTTTGATTGGCTCACAGACCGGCGCCTAATTGAAGAAAGACACTGGCGCCAGAGAGTGAGCAGCAGCAGCGTGGGGTGCAGGGGGGCTGGTGAGCACTGTGTGGACATGTGTAGCAGGCACTGGGGGCATAGCAGGCACTGGGGGCATAGCAGGCACTGGGGGCATCACAGGCACTGTGGGGACATGTGTATCTGGCACTGGGGCCATATCTGGAACTGGGGGCATAGCAGGCACTGTGGGGACATGTGTATTTGGCACTGGGGGCATAGCAGGCACTGTGGGGACATGTGTATCTGGCACTGGTGCATAGCAGGCACTGTGGGGACATGTGTATCTGCACTGGGGGCATATCTGGCACTGGGGGCATAGCAGGCACTGTGGGGACATGTGTATCTGGCACTGGTGCATAGCAGGCACTGTGGGGACATGTGTATCTGCACTGGGGGCATATCTGGCACTGGGGGCATAGCAGGCACTGTGGGGACATGTGTATTTGGCACTGGGGGCATATCTGGCACTGGGGGGCATAGCAGGCACTGTGGGGACATGTGTATCTGGCACTGGTGCATAGCAGGCACTGTGGGGACATGTGTATCTGCACTGGGGGCATATCTGGCACTGGGGGCATAGCAGGCACTGGGGGCATAGCAGGCACTGTGAGGACATGTGTATCTGGCACTGAGGGCATAGCAGGCACTGGGGGCATATCTGGAACTGGGGGCATAGCAGGCACTGTGGGGACATGTGTATCTGCACTGGGGGCATATCTGGCACTGGGGGCATAGCAGGCACTGTGGGGACATGTGTATCTGGCACTGGGGGCATAGCTGGCACTGTGGGGACATATGTATCTGGCACTAAGGGGCATAGCAGGCACTGAGGGGACATGTGTATCTGGCACTGGGGGCATAGCTGACACTGTGGGGGCATATGTATCTGGCACTGTGGAGACATGTGTATCTGGCACTGGAGGCATATATGTATCTGGCACTGTGGGGGCATATATGTATCTGGCACTGTGGAGGCACCCATTTTTGTTTTTTTGTATGTGGCACTGTACTGGGGCATTATATGTATGTGGCACTGTACAACATGACGAAAAACGAGATTATGATATAAGATCATACTTCTACAAACATCATACCGAAAGGTGTGCACACAAAAATGGGGTGTGGCTTTGTGACAACTAGGCCACGCCCCCACATTTGCGCGTGCGCCTCATAGTGGCTCTTGATCTTGACTACAGATATTTTCTGGCTCTTTGCCTCTGACTGGTTGGCCACCCCTGACGTACACACCTAGGATATAAACGACCCGCAGATCCTTCAAGTTCAAAAACACTCATTGTAAGCACATCCACGCCGTCCATTACATACTGTATATATATATATATATATATATATATATATATATAAAAGATTTCCCCAGGGAGCTGAAATCGTTCTTTGGTATGCACAAATTTTGTTTGTATAATATAACAATCTTAAAAAAGAGATTTTTTATTTTAAAACACAGTAAATAAAACTGTTTACAATTGACCAAGATGACAATAAATGACAATAAATGATGTTCGTACAGACAATAGTTGTATTGGTAGTTCAAACAACATCAAGAGTGATCTTCCTTGAAGAAATGTCAGAAAACAATGTTTTAAACCAACGCGTTTCATCCTACAGACTTCATCAGGGGTATATTATAATGTTAGGCTAGGAGTGTTACTTACTGATGTGAGGCACTATTCAGTGGTCTGCTTTGTTCAAATTGACACTTGGATGATATCCAGTGATTAGCTGCTATATGGGCTTAATTTAATCCAATTGGCACTATTGCAGTGGTCCGCTTTGTTCAAATTGACATTTGGATGATATCCAGTGATTAGCTGCTCTATGGGCTTAATTTAATCTAATTGGCACTATTGCAGTGGTCTGCTCTGTTCACATTGACACTTGGACGATATCCAGTGATTAGCTGCTCTATGGGCTTAATTTAACCTAATTGATTCAAAATTACTTATGTAATTTCAAACCGGGCTTTGCTCAGTGGAAAATCACTAAAATGGGTCCCTTCTAATTTAAATTGATATTACATATGGTGAAATTTGGTCCGATACCATTTTAAGTATTGTTTATTTGCCTTTTGAAGACACGATAAGATGTATGTCCATATTGTGATTCTTTGATTAGAATATACCCCTGATGAAGTCTGTAGGATGAAACGCGTTGGTTTAAAACATTGTTTTCTGACATTTCTTCAAGGAAGATCACTCTTGATGTTGTTTGAACTACCAATACAACTATTGTCTGTACGAACATCATTTATTGCCATTTATTGTCATCTTGGGCAAATTGTAAACAGTTTTACTTACTGTGTTTTAAAATAAAAAAATCTCTTTTTTAAGATTGTTTTATTATACAAACAAAATTTGTGCATACCAAAGAACGATTTCAGCTCCCTGGGGAAATCTTTTTTTCTATATTGTCTGTAATAACATACCCCATCTAACAGGGGGTATTTTCCCTAAGGTGTAGCTCTTCACATTTCTAGCGCGAGAAAGGTCTTGTATCTCTCCAAATATATATATATATATATATATATATATATATAGTATTTATACACTGATCACTGGAACTGTTATGGACTATTTGCTGACATAAAGTAGTCCTCTGTCTGTCCCATCTGACTTCAGATTTTTTTTTTTTTTGTATCGTTCTTTATATAATTTGCAATCCCAGACTTAGTTTTTTTTGGTTGATGGAGTTGGAAACAGAGACTTCAGCACAGACTGAGACCCAAGAGAGCTGACGCTGAAATTCATCAGCTTGTTTTTGTCTGGTGCTCTCCTCGCATTGTAATGTCTGGCTGCTCAGCTAAAACCTTACTTTGCTCACAGGGCCAAGAAAAATAGTACATATTATCTGTAATGGGTTGTCGCTGACCCTCGTGCCCTTTTCTCATTGTTAGATACATCTGTCCCACATCTTCTGTTTGTCTTACAGGAATTGTGGCAAGTGTCAGCTACTGTGATAATTAGACATTAAACTAAAAAGAGGATTATCTATGCATCTGGTGATTTAAATGTTTTGAATATCATTAATATTTTCAGACTACCTGACGAAGTGTCTTTTTTTGTTCATAAAGATTTTCCATTTGAGACTTTCGTGCGATGTGCAAAGCGAAATAAGAACGGGTGCACCACTGAGTAAGTCGTTTATCAGACAAATTATTTTAGAAGTTAGAATACACTTATGTACTTGCTATATTCTAAAAGGTAGTGTACAAGAGAACCTATAGAACATAAAACTTAGACAATGCATAATGACCAGCAAATTCACAGATATATAAATTCTTTGGGCTTGATTCAATTTAATGTGATGAGGGATGTAAGCAGAAATCCTCTTGTCGGGCTTAACATCGCTGCCAATTGAATAGCTCCCAGACCTCCTTCCCTGTTAACATTTTGTTGAATTGAATTGAACCCTTAGTGGTTTTCAAGGTAACATGAGGTAATCGATGCCAGTACAGTGGCGTAATTATAGTGGCACAGAAGGCGTGAAAACTACAGGGCCTTGACAATGGATATGCTAGATTCCCCCATCTATGAGTCTCTAAGTTCAGAAACAGTGATGAGGGGCCAGGAAGCAGGAAATTCACTTTTCAACCCCTGGGGCAGCTTTAGGGCTTTTGGAGTTCACTGTATAAATGTATTTTGCGCCCCTTACATGCAGGTTGCCCCATGAAAAAATATCTCTTTATTTCTAAGGACTTTTACCACCCCCTCTTAAGGTGGGTACACACACTGGGCAACTTACTCTAGTTAACAATCAGCCCTATATAGCTGATTGCTAAATAGGGGAGATCGCCAGTGCATGCACACTGAACAATATCGATGAACGATATCGTTCAGTGACATCATCTCCTGCACTACCCGAACATGCAGCTCAACAATATAGTTAACATTGAGCTGCATGTTCGGTAGATCATAGATGAACGAGAACGACCTGGGGGTGCGCGCATCGTTTATCCATGCACATTGGACAATATGAACGATAGATCTTCCAAAAAAAGATCGTTATTGTTCATCTCGTCCTGTGTTGATGCCCAGTGTGTACGGCACTTGTGATTACACTCTTGTCAGTCTGCAGGAAAGAGGGGTCAATATTGTGAATGCTGTTTCAGTATTGCCCCTTTTGTCCTACAGTATACTTGTGATAGTCTCACTCCTGTGCTCATGTACTAACTAACCCTTACTTTTGTAGGGGCTGACAACTGCACTGTATGAAATCAATTACATTTTCTCCAAAGTACCCAAAGATCCTAAACTGTGATTTGCTGTTATGTTTCACAGTAGGAAATGCAACAAGTACATCCCATGAGTACACTTCATGTGCATGTTGTATCATCACCCACACTGAGCATGATACACTGCTTATGGCAAAGGCACAGAAAACGCAGCTCACCTCTACTGCAGAGCCCCAAACTAGTGGTTGGGGTAATATTAACTCAAGAGCATTACATAAGCTTGACAGAGTTTTAAATACTTTTAGATTAATATGTGACCCTAATTTTGTATAATTTAAATTGTAGGCAATTTCTTTTAAACGTAAGTTAACATAAGTATGTGCACTGATTCTTACTGTACATATATGTATTAGTGAATGAATGTTGTCTGTATGTATTTTAGCCTTAATAATGATTTTTTTAGTGGTAAATTTTGATTGCCGACAGACAATGCAAAAAATTGTCTAGTGTATGCTTTGTTTAGTCAGTTATATCTCCAGATTTTTTATTTACAGCATTGCCACAGAAAATGGTAAACAATGTATTGAGCTTCCAACTTCCCACATCCATGACTCCAAGATGCTACTTCAACTGGACACAAAGGACCATGAGGTTATCATGGTTGCAGATGGCTCTGCTAAGACGTCATTGTATCACGTTACCACGGAAACTGATATTGATACTACTGCAGAACTGTTACCATCCGGGGGGAGCCAAAGTCATCATCATGCCACGAGAAGTGCAGTCAGTGAGACTTTGCCCCCACAACCCAAGCACGCTGTTTGTCCTATAAAGTTTAATGATAACTTAATTGAGAACTCTTCAAATAAACATCCTCAAGGGAAACCTACGGCAAGTACTACACAGCCATTCTGTTTCGGGATATCCGCTGATAAACAGAAAAAAATCCCAATTTCTGTGATTGTTGAAAAAGGATCTAAGTTTGTGACGTCAGAAGATGAGAACTTCACCAACTGGGAATACAACATAGAACATTTGGAAACTTCCACATCTCAAAATCTAAGGCTGACTTTTGTGGACTTTCAGAAGATTAACCTTTCAAATGATCTTACTGAAATAAAATCTATAGATATGAAAGAACCAAATCAGGAAATTTCTGATCAACCAAACAGAATGGAGTCTACAGTAAATCCAGCTGAACCATGCAATAAAATACCAAAGGATCAATTGGATATTGGTGAATCAGAGTCTCCAGTCATTGACACAACTGATCTCTACAATGATGTACTTGACACATCGCTGACATCTAAAACTGAAACTGATGAACAGTTTGAAGGGTATTCACAATGTTTGTCAGACCTCAGTCAAACCATGAGTGTTGATCGTTTTACTGATTTAGGTTTCCCTGAAGAAAAAAAGATCTTATTGCTTAAATACACTGAATGGCAAGTTTTCCATAGCAATATAAACATGTATACTGATCAAAATTTAGATGGCCACAGCTCTGCGGAAACAACAGAAAACTATCGTCACATTGATATGGATCATAAAAATAGCTCTGTAAATCATAGAAATGTTGATATTGACCATCAAGCTGATGGACTTTGTGCAGAAGTAAATCAAAGTGAAGAAGAGATATATTGTTTTAAGCCTAAAAGGCAAGAGAGCCATTTTGGTTATAACAATGTTAATGACAAGAAAGAACAAAAGATAAACACTGGAAATAATGGTATTAACTTCACTGATCCGAAAACATGCTCTAAAGAAACAGATAAAAGACCTGAAACGATTATGATGGTAGAACACAGAGGTATCAACAATAGTCTATTCGGTCAAGACACACCCACTTCTCCAGAATGTTGTACTAGCAAGGCTGGAGACGTTACTCTTTTAAGTTCTTTTAAGACATTATTACATGATAGCAATGTTGATAGCAATATTAACAGAAGCAAACTGTCCAATCAGCTGACTCCAGAAGCATGTTCTTCTAAAGAAGTGCTGTCATCTTCATTTAAAGACACTGAAGAACAAGCCTACATTTGCTATAAGAAAGCAGTTGTTGATAGCATAGGGCTCATTGGTGGTAACAAGATGGACAATAAAGTTCCAGATGGAAAGACACGGATGCTGTTTACTTCACTTAGCCTGGAACCAGACACATACCACACCAAAATGCAGAACAAATTGCCAGATAGTAGAGTTGCATGTGTATGTGGGAATGGATTCCAGAATGAAGTGGATGGCACTAGATACGTTTCTGAAGACAGACATGTCAGACAGCCACATATTGTGATAGCAAAACTAAGCAGTAGTACATCCCAACCGGGTACCAATACTTCCTCAGGATCTCAATCCATTTTTTCAGAATCTAGGAATGAGAGATGCGACTGCGATGTGACGTTGCACAATTGTATCAATATATTCCAACAGGAAGATATTGATCCTTATGCCAAGACATTGCTTGATGAACTTCATGAAGAAATTGAACCTCCTGATGGTCAATTGATCCAAGTTTCCCTAAATTCTAAGATTACTGATGCTATGCAATATATGGATCATGAGAATGGCATTACATTAAATGAAGAACAAATAACCAAAACAGTGTCTTCACATAACATAATGTCAGAGACAGGGGAAATAAAACTGCTGAAAGAAAACCCACAAAATAATATTACACATGACATTGCTTTATACACAGAGTCTAATAGTGGCAACAAAGATTCAATTAGAAGCTCTGTAGAGACAGATAACGGAAACCATTTAATCTTCAATGCAGAATTTGAAAACATCACGCCTGATCCAAATTTTCTTTACACCGACAGCATTATTTCTTCTGGTAATTCTGTACATCAGTGCATGTCATCCAATTCTCATCCATCCTATCTGTGCACAACTAACTCTCCTGATCCACCCTACCAGTGCACAACCAACTGTTCTGATCCATCCTGCCTGTGCACAATTACTTCTCCTGATCCATCTTACCAGTGTACCACCACTTCTCCTGATTCATTATACCAGGGCACAACCAGCTCTTCTGATCCATCCTATCAATATACAACCACCTCTTGTGATTCATTATACCAGGGCACAACTAGCTTTTCTGACCCATCCTATCAATGTACAACCACCCCTGCTGATTCACTCTACCAGTACACAACCACTTCTGCTGATCCATCTTACCAGTGCATAACCACCTCAGCTTGTTCAACCGACCAGTTCCAGTGCATAACAACCTCTTCTGACCCATCCTACCAGTGCACAATTACCTCTGCTGATCCATCTTACCAATGCACAACCACCTCTGCTGATCCATCTAACCAATGCATAACCACCTCTGCTGATCCATCTTACCAATGCACAACCACTTCTCCTGACCCATCCTACCAGTGCACAATTACCTCTGCTGATCCATCTTACCAATGCACAACCACCTCTGCTGATCCATCTAACCAATGCATAACCACCTCTGCTGATCCATCTTACCAATGCACAACCACTTCTCCTGACCCATCCTACCAGTGCACAATTACCTCTGCTGATCCATCTTACCAATGCAAAACCACCTCTGCTGACCCATCTAACCAATGCATAACCGCTGATCCATCTTACCAATGCACAACCACTACTGCCTATCCATCTTACCAGTGCACAGCCCCCTCTGCTGATCCATCTAACCAATGCATAACCACCTCTGCTGATCCATCTTACCAATGCACAACCACTTCTGCTGATCCATCTTATCAATGCACAACCACTTCTGCTGATCCATCTTACCAGTGCACAACCACCTCTGCTGATCCATCTAACCAATGCATAACCACCTCTGCTGATCCATCTTACCAATGCACAACCACTTCTCCTGATCCATCTTACCAGTGCACAACCACCTCTGCCAATCCATCTTACCAGTGCGCAACCACCTTCCCTGATTCAAGTTACCATTGCAAAACCATCTCTACAGATCTTTCCTACCACAGTACAGCTACCTATCCTGATCTTTCCTACCAGTGCACAGGCACCTCTGCTGATCTAATTTACCAGAACACAACCATCTCTCCTGATCCAAATTACCAGTGCATAGCCACCACTCCAGACATACCTGATTCATGCTACCAGAGAACAAGCAGCTCTACTGAGCTATTCAATCAATGCACCACAACTTTCCCAGATGCTCAGTTAATTGCTATAGTAAATGAGGCACGTGAGATACATCACATGACTCTGCAAAGCTCAGTCAAGGCACCAACACAAGATGAATATGGAAATATAATCAAACAGAATGAACATTATTTCCTGGAAGAATTGAGAAAAATATTCCTAGACCAACAAGGCAAAGGCCTCACACTTTTAGATTCTGGAATTGTTTTAACAAGAACAGTGAATCATTTGGGAGAAAATATTACCCTAGTTACACTGGTTAGTTGCTTTTATAAGATTCTTTTAAAATAAATGGTTCAGATTATCTATCTATCTATCTATCTATCTATCTATCTATCTATCTATCTATCTATCTATCTATCTATCTATCTATCTATCTATCTATCTCCGAAATCTCAAGTCACTTTTGAGCGTGACTAAGGGTGTGTACACATAGTGAGATCCTTGCTATGCCCGATTTTTACTTGCAATTTCCCTTGAACTCCCTGGAGCCCAGATAGCACAGATTTTGACTAACTTTTCTTGAGATGTGGACTATGGGGGTCATTCCGAGTTGTTCGCTCGTTGCCGATTTTCGCTATACTTTGATTAGTCGCTTACTGCGCATGCGCAAGGTTCGCAGAGGGCATGCGCTTAGTTATTTTACACAAAAGTTAGGTATTTTACTCACGGCATAACAAAGCTTTTTCATCGTTCTGCTGATCGGAGTGTGATTGACAGGAAGTGGGTGTTTCTGGGCGGAAACTGACCGTTTTCTGGGAGTGTGCGGAAAAACGCAGGCGTTTCAGGGAAAAACGCGGGAGTGGCTGGAGAAACGGGGGAGTGTCTGGCCGAACGCTGGGTGTGTTTGTGACGTCAAACCAGGAACGAAACTGACTGAACTGATCGCAATGTAGGAGTAAGTCTCGAGCTACTCAGAAACTGCTAAGAATTTTCTATTCGCAATTCTGCTAATCTTTCGTTTGCAATTCTGCTATGCTAAGATACACTCCCAGAGGGCTGCGGCTTAGCGTGTGCAATGCTGCTAAAAGCAGCTAGCGAGCGAACAACTCGGAATGAGGGCCCACGTGTGCTTACGATTTTGGCTTATGTGAGATTTTGGCTTATGTGAGATGTCATAGTGAGATAAACTAGATAGTACACCGATCTAGCAAGGATTGACTTGCATGCACAGTCTATCTTTTCTTGCGATGCCGACCTGGCGGGACCGCGCATTGGGATCGAATCGGGATCGCAAGGTGACTTTCACCTTGCAATCTGCACTAACTTTTCTTGCAATTTTGACTATATAGTCAAAATTTAAAGAAAATATCTCACCGTGTGTACACGCCCTAAGATAGTGACTCCTTTGCTTTCTGATGATTCAGTGTCAACAAATTTTGTTTCATGCCCAAAATCTTACAAATATTGCATAAAATGACCATGAGCTTTAAGGTGTTTATGAAACATTAATGCATTTCATGCTTGGACTTAAGGGCCCTACACACTGGCCGATTTTTTGAAAGATATGAACGATCTCGTTCATAAATGAACGAGAACTCGTTCATATCTTTCAGTGTGGAGACTCCTGCGATGAACGATGCGCGGCCCCGCGCTCGTTCATCGCTGGTCTCCCGTCGGCTGTGCATGCAGGCCAATATGGACGATCTCGTCCATATTTGCCTGCACTTCAATGCAGCCGCGTGACGGGGGGAGTGAAGAAACTTCACTCCCCCCGTCACTGCCCCCCCGCCGCTGGGTCGCTCGTCGGCCGTATCCGCCGTCGGGCAGCTCGGCGGCAGGTCGGCCAGTGAGAAGGGCCCTTTAGGCACCATCCCCAAAATATCTCATTATGCTATGCAAATATTCCAAATAGGGAAAAATCCAAAATACTTCTGGCCCCAAGCATTTCGGATATGGGATATTGAACCCATAATATACAATAATAGTTTATCTGCAGGTATGCTTTGCCAAACACAAAAATACCCTTCTTTCTTGTCCAATCATCTGTGATTTCAGACACCTTTATTAAAACCAATCACTCTCCCACACACACTCATTTACCATTTTATTGCTCATACTAATCCTGGAGATAAGAGGTACTCTAGCAGCAATAGGCATGCTGGAATTTGCAGTTCTACAAGTACCAGCATACCCAAACAATTTAAGTACCTGCTGCGGTGACAGTAGGCCAGCATGGCATGACCTAATGCTGGTAGGGGCTATTGCTGTTCATCCCACTGAGTTTGCTATCAGCCTAAGCAATGAGCGCTAGTGCTGATATTACTTTGGCGGTGAAGGGACATGTTTATTTTTACATGCGTTTATTTAACTATCATCATCAGCGTGGATCTTGAACCAGGGGTAGAGCATGTGTTTTGACAGGCACATTTTCAGCTGTCTCTACTTTTACATAGGCAGCAAGGTGATGCGGTTAATTTACCGGCAGTTGGGATCCTGGCTGTCAGAATACTGACGCCGGAATCCCAACACTGGTCACAATGCCGGCACCGGAACTCCAAAATGGTGAGAATACAGACGTTGATATTCCGACAGTCGAAATCCCAACCCATTTAAGTATAGTGGTGCAGTTAGGTTTAGGTCCAGGGATGAGGGTGGGGGGGATGGTTGGTGAAGCCGGAGTTTAGGGTTAGAGGTTGCAGGGGCAGGTAGTAGGGTTATGGTTAGGCATCTGCAGGAAGGCTTAGGGTTAGGTTGTGGGGGAGGTTTAGGTTTAGGCTGCGGGGAAGTGGGGTGAGGTTTAGGCACCCCTGCAGGGAGGTTAGGGTTAGTCACTATAGGAGGAGGATAGGGTTAGTTTGCGGGAAGGGAGGGTTAGGGGTTAAGGGGCGGGAGAGAACAGCCTTTAGTCACCCCTGTCGGCATATAAACCATCGAGTTCCTTGCCTCGGTCTGGGATCCCAGCTGTCGGCATTTCATGCTGAATCTGCAGCAAGTTATGTGACTCTTCCTTACTGTATTCACCTATATCAGTAGTTCTCAAACTTTCACTATCATGGTGCCCTTAGACCCTTAGCATCCTTTTCACTACACCCCTAGGCCAAGGAAGAGATTCCATTAGCAGAATGGCTCTGTCCATTAAAATCCCCAAATTGTACTTACTGTACCTGCCATCTTCAGGGTCAGTCTTGTGGTACTGCACATAGGGGGTAATCCCAAGTTGATCGCAGCAGGAATTCTGTTAGCAATTGGGCAAAACCATGTGCACTGCAGGGGAGGCAGATATAACATGTGCAGAGAGAGTTAGATTTGGGTGTGGTATGTTCAATCTGCAATCTAATTTGCAGTGTAAAAATAAAGCAGCCAGTATTTACCCTGCACAGAAATAAAATAACCCACCCAAATCTAACTCTCTCTGCAAATGTTATATCTGCCACACCTGCAGTGCACATGGTTTTGCCCAACTGCTAAAAAATTTCCTGCTGCGATCAACTTGGAATTACCCCCATAGTTATGCTTCTGTTTGCCCATGTAACTGCTGATTATCAGCCACCAGCACTGGCGTTTCCTATCACATGGAGCAGAAGAGAAGGAAAAGGGCATGAAGAGGGGAGAAGTGGAAGATTTAGGGGAGAAGGTGTGGTGCAAGTGGGTTGTTGGAGCAAATGGAAGGCAATGGAGGGGAAACAAATGGGGTAGGAACATAATGGGAGATATATTCACAGGAGATGGACAGAGAGGCACATGCAAGTTGGAGTCATAGAGATAACTAACAGATGGTGACACTGGATAGGCCAGCCTATCCAGGGGAGCCTCTGTGGGTGTAATAAGTAAGAAATGTGTTTCATTCTAAATAGGCCTTATGGCTAACACATTATTTGTGAGCATGCAAAGTATGGCAAAATCACAGATGTGTCCAACACTGTATCAGCCCCTGAATGTTACACATACTTTGGTGTCAGGGGGTAATTCAGAGTTGATTGCAGCAGCAAATTTGTTAGCAGATGGGCAAACCATGGGGGTAATTCCAAGTTGATCGCAGCAGGAAATGTTTTAGCAGTTGGGCAAAACCATGTGCACTGCAGGGGGGGCAGATATAACATTTGCAGAGAGAGTTAGATTTGGGTGGGTTATTTTGTTTCTGTGCAGGGTAAATACTGGCTGCTTTATTTTTACACTGCAATTTAGATTGAACTCACCACACCCAAATCTAACTCTCTCTGCACATATTATATCTGCCCCCCTCCCAGCAGTTCACATGGTTTTGCCCAACTGCTAACAAATTTGATGCGATCAACTCTGAATTAGGCCCTGAGTACCGTCCCATATAGGTAGGTTATTTAGTTCATACTTGTCTACATGTAAATGTCAGTGTTCGTTTAACGTATCTTCATTTAATTTACCTTCACACAACGATTTACAACACAATTATATTTTTATAAAAGACAAAACAGAAAAAAACTTCTAACTTTGGGGGCAATTCAGACTGGATCCACCCTGGCAGGCCCACTAAGATGATAACAGCATCTCTGGGCTGCGACCGCTTCTGCCTGATTGACAGACAGAGGCGGTCGCGGGGCGGGAGGGGGCATGCCAATAGTGTTAGAATGCTGTTGGCGGGGCGTGGTCTGGACAACACAGGCGTGTCCGGACTGTTGAGGGGGCGGGCCGCGGCAGATGTGTGACATCACATGCAGCCGCTGCGACCCGGGACACGGCGGGTAGCTGACTGCCAGTGCAGCTAGGCTGCGCAGACAGGGAGCTACTCAGCGGGTGCGAAAGCATCGCCAATGAGCAATGCTTTTGAAGCCTTGCGGGGAGGGGGTAGGGCCTGACATGCAGGGTGGACTAGCCCTGTGCTGTGCGTCCCCCACATGTCAGAGAAACTAATCATAGATGTGCTAAATCTAACACATCTATGATCAGATCTGAATTACCCTCATTGTTTCCTACATTTGGACAACTATTCCCCTCTCTCCCCCGTGTGCTGTCACAAATATAAAGATGTCCTAGGCGACATAGCCTTAAAGAAGTTTAGAATATGCAGTGCTGATGATGTACACTGCAGGGTTATCAGCGCACAATCTGTATATCCGATGCATCTCTGCAGGAAACATGCTGTCGTTACTTCTAACAATGAGTATTATATTTCAGTGGGACGGGTCAGAGCTGGGAATGACTATTCCAAGTTCAAAGTTGTTCCTGTATTACCATCTGGAGAAACACTTTGTCACTGAGCAGCTGAATGAGGATTGGTACTTTGCACAAGACCGTATAACAAAAGTAAACATGCTGATGAAAAAGGTATTTAATATACTTTTTCTTTATTTTCTCCTTTATCTACACAGCAACAAACTATAAAATATCTCACTGTAACATGTTTATGTGACACACTGCAGTTATTCACTACATTGGACTCCAAATTCTATTTATCATTTATCTAGCTATCTCTAGAAGATAATAGCTAGAATCTGATTGGTTGCCATGGGCAACATCTCCACTTCTAAAAACATGCACTTAAGTAAATGTATTCCCTTGTATTTTGTTCATTCTTTATACCCATTTTTTTGAAGGCCAACTTTTCAACAGTATTAAAAAGTAAAAGCCCACCTCTCTTACTAAGGGGTCTATTCATGAAGCAGTGAAAAGAGTGGAAAAGTTGCCCTTGGCAACCAATCAGTGTTGAGGTAACATTTATAAAGGGCATTCTATAAAATGGGAAGCATTCGATATCCCAAGAGGGAGAATAGTGGTCGGGATCCCGGCGCCGGTATGCTGATGCCGGGATCCCAACCACTATTCTCCCTCTTGGGGTATCCACAACACCCCTGGAGGGAAAATAAATAGTGTGGTGCACGTAGTGCCCGCAAGCAGGGCCGGATTAAGGGCCACATGGGCTTGCAGCTGAAAATATTCAAGGGCCTACTGTGAGATGCTGAGGAGCTGTGATCAGTGTGGGTGTGGGTGGGGCCAGAGCCACATGGGTGTGTACACCCCTAAACTATCAGCTCCACTGTTTCCCTAAGTGCATACAAATACAAAAATTCCATACATTTCTGAAAAAACTAGAAAAACAATGTTAATACTTATGATTTATGGCTGATTGTGTGGACAGCTGACTGGCTGATTATGTTGCCATTATGATGGGCCTATTTTTATGTGGAGGCCTGGAGCTGCAGCTCCATCAGCCCCATTGTTAATCTGGCCCTGCCCGCAAGGGGCTGTTTTGCACTCGCCCCACTGCTGGCATTCCGGCGGTCGGGATCCTATCACTGATATGCTGGGCAGCCGGGATATCGTAGTAGACCCCTATAAAATTATAGATAGCAGCTGATTGGTTGCCATGGCAACTTTTCCACTGGCTCACTTCTCCACACTTTTTAATGCTTCATGAATAGACCCCTCAGATTGGTGGTCAAGCCACTGTAACGCTCTGATGCCAACTTTAGAGTAGTTATTTCGCAGAGTCCTGTGTTATTCCACATTTTGATGATGAAGTCCATTAACGTTCAAAGTGTCAGTGTCAATAGTTACTGATCTGGGACATGATCAGAGCCATCTTAACATATAGGCACACTGGGCAGTTGCCCAGGGCTGCACGATTCTAGGGGGTGGTGCCTCCGGAGCTTTGTGGGAGGCAGGTAGGGAATGCTGCCTGGCTGCTCTGATTGTGAATTACATACAATCAGAGCAGCCAGGCAACATTCTCTACCTGCCTCCCAGCCTGCAGCCAGATAATGAATGGCTGTGAGCATGCTGACTGATGGATGGCTAGAGATATCCACCAATCAGAGTGCTGACAACCATTCATTGTATGGAAGCATGTGGAGAGACAACCAGGGACTACAGGAGAAGTGAGTTATACATTTTTTTCATTTATTCCCGTGAATGGGTGGTTAGGGGCCCCATTGCATTGCTTTGCTCAAGGCCTACAATGAGCCCGGGACATGATTGCATGAAGAAGCATCGTGATGAAGCACATGGTACTCTGATATGCCCTTCTTACAAAAGAGGTCCTCTTTTGTGGAGGGCATGATTTAATCAGTGACACCAACAACACAGTCTGTGTTTGGGGAGGCAAAGGGGGCAATTACCTAGTGTCCAAAATCACAGGTAGTCCCATGCTGCTTTTTAAAAAAAATAAAAATATAATATATTTGCTGCTACTGCTCACCAGCAACCACTCCTTTCCTATCGTATTTACACCCACCAGATCCTGAACAGTTATCATCCTGCTGGTACTGTAGCTGCCCATAATCCTGTCATACACAAAACACTGACTGGCTGAGTATATGAACATATACTGATGAAATGTCAACATGATTAGAATGTTGACAAAATTTTACTGGTGGTCTAGCTGTGACTTACCTGATTTGGTGGGTCTGGGGGCTACAGTGGTGTCTCCTGGGTCTGGCGGTCAGCTGATGGTGACTCCCAGCTGGTCCTTCAGCATTTCTAGCAGTGAGTATCGCTAACTCCTAACCCTATCCTTCCCACCCATAGCCTAACCCTAACCCTCCCCTTAATGCCTAACCATAACCTCCTCTCCCATAGCCTAACCCTGCCCCTTTTGCCCAACTGTAACCTCCCCTCCCATAGTCTAACCCTAATGCTCCCCCTAATGCCTAACCGTAACCTCCCTTCCCATAGCTGAACCATAACCCTCCCCCTAATACCTAACCATAGCTTCTCCTCCCTTAGCCTAACCGTAACCCTCTCCCTAATACCTAACTGTAACCTCCCCTCCCATAGCCTGATGCTAACCTTTCCCTTAATGCCTAACCATAACCTCCTCTCTTGTAGCCTAACCTTAACCCTCCCCCTAATACCTAATCATAATCTTACCTCCCATAGCCTAACCCTCCCCTTATTGCCTAATCGTATCTTTCCCTCCCATAGCCTAACCCTCCCCCAATTGCCTAACTGTAAATTCCCCTCCCATAGCCTAACCCTAACACTCCCCCTAATGCCTAACCGTAACCTCCCCTCCCATAGCCTAACCTTAACCCTTCCCCTAATGCCTAACCATAACCTTCCCTCCCATAGCCTAACCCTCCCCCTAATGCCTAACCGTGACCTCCCCTCCCATAGCCTAACCCTCCCCCTAATGCCTAACAATAACTTCCCCTCCCATAGCATAACCCTAACCCTACCCCTAATGCCTAACCGTAACCTCCCCTCCCATAACCTAACCTTAACCCTTCCCCTAATGCCTAACCATAACCTTACCTCCCATAGCCTAACCCTCCCCTAATGCCTAACCGTAACCTCCCCTCCCATAGCCTAACCCTCCCCCTAATGCCTAACCATAACTTCCCCTCCCATAGCCTAACCCTAACCCTCCCCCTAATGCCTGACCATAACTTCCCATCCCATAGCCTAATCCTAACCCTCCCCCTAATGCCTAACTGTAACTTCTCCTCCTATAGCCTAAAACCCTAACCCTCCCCTAATGCCTAACTGTAACCTCCCCTCCCATAGCCTGATGCTAACCCTCCCCCTAATGCCTAACCATAACTCCTTCTCCTGTAGCCTAACTCTAACCCTCCCCCTAATATATGGCCCATTTTGAAGGACTCCACCCAACCACCCTGTTCTCCGCCATTTGAGCCTTGTGGTCCTTCCAAGGTCAGCAAGGCCCTTTGGACCTTGTTGGATGTTGCCCTATTGTTGCTGGTTGTGAAGGTGCAGCCATAACAGTTCCAGCTTCAGGGTCCCAAAAATGTAGGTCTGCCACTGCTTGCAGTGAGACTGGAATGGCACCCTTCTGCTTGCAAAGCTGCGAAAGGTGAGAATTCTGCATATGGGTGAATATACGTATTTTTATTTGTGTGTATGCAATGCTGGGGCAATTATTGCTGCTTTGCATTTCACTATGCATCAGTCCCCTTGTGGATTATGGTCCCTATAATGTGATTCTAAGAACTCACATTACAAACATTATTTTCTGTCAGATCTACAGAAATAAACCCACAGCTATGGTAGGCGTGAGTTCCTCCGCCGCCCAAAGTTTTACAGAAGTTCCACTGTACAGTTTACCTCATAATTGGCATCATAAATTGTTAGAAGGAGAAAATTCAGCAAGTGGAATAGGAGAAGGAGAAACAATTCCATTTGGCTTCCTTTATTTAAAATTATTGCTCAAATTCATCTTTTTTACCCTCCTCCTCCATAACTGCATCTCCCTACTGCATTTCCCTAATCATGATAAATTCATACTCATATCCTCTCCCATCTCAGACACGATAGCTCAAAAAGGAAGTTTTGTTCCCCCTTGATCGTCTCAGCAGCTATTTGGCTGTTTGCCGTCATTATTTCTTTAGAATATTTACTCATGAATATTAAGCACTGCTATTAACAAGGGAACCTGCTGACAGTTCCAAGGATAATGGAGACTATCATTTCTAGATATTCTTAAACCCAACGGGAGTGTGGCAGGCAGAGGGGGAGGGAACATTTGTAATTAAAATTTGAGATCTTCAGATTAAATTGGTGGTTATAGTTGTCCCTTTTTTACGCTGACTCAAAATAGATATTACAGTGGTGCATATGGGTTATTGCATGTAAAATACAACAGTGTTTTTCAGCTCAGTCACTTCTTTTCAAATGTAAATAAATTTGCTGTTATGTCCTCCATTTTGGTATAGACTAGATGAATGTCTCATTTTACTCACTACATACATTTCTGCTGAAGTCTTACTAATTCTTACAGCCATAAGGTGAATAGTTGGTTAGATTTATATGTACCTATAGGTTGAATGTCTAGTTACTTGTACCACATTATTTTCTTGCATATTTATGACACATGACGTAACACTTAAAAAGCTTGTACCTGATAACGACCAACCACTTACAGGTTTATCTTACACAGTGTTCGTAATGAGCTAACTCAAATATAGGGGTGTATTTACTAAGCATTAGAGAGAGATAAAGTGGAGAGGGATATGCTGAGTACACACAGCTCACAGACATATCGCATCTGCCTGGCAGCGACCGCCCCCACACTTGCTGCAGAGGTGTCTGGTGACTGATGTCACAACTGTGCAGGCACGTGTAAATGCCTGAACAGTACTGGCATCAGGCACAACACAACGGTCAGACGATCGTTAAGTGTGTATGCACTTACAGTTCTTCAGAAAGGTCAACCTAGTGTGTATGTACTCAGCTATAAAGTACCAGCCAATCAGCTCCTAACTGCTATGTTACAGGCTGTGTTTGAAAGATGACAGGAGCTGGTTGGTGGGTACTGTATCGCCATCTACTTTTTCTCTCTCCAAGACTTAGTACAAAACCCCCCAAGTCTTAGTAAATAGAACCCATAATCCCTGATATAATAATAGTTTAATGGTATAATCCAGTGGTTCTCAAACTTTTTTGAGTCATGGCACCCTAGAGTATCAGAATTTTTTTCACGGCACCCCCTTGGCCAAAAGTTTCTTACTGAGAAATTCAGTAAAAAAAAAATTATTAAATTAAGTATATTGTTTATATATGTCATCCTTAAGTTCAGCTATGTGGTGAGGGACAGGATTCACTTCTGTTTGACCACATATGTTATGATTGGAAGCCACAAGCACTGCTTTTGTCTATTACATTGACCGTAAATAATTTGAATTGGTCTTGGACCACCAACCCAGGGCACCCCTGCAAGTACTTCGAGGCACCCCAGGGTGCCACGGCACACAGTTTAAGAACCACTGTATAGTCATTTATACTGATGTGTTCTCATTTGCCTGTTCTGTTTACACCATGTGGCACAAGATGCCTGAAGTAACTTAGATGCTTCGCTATGGGTAGCAACTCCCATCCTTGAGTACTTTTTCATGAATTTAGTAACTCAATTGGCTAATAGTGTACTAAGGCCCAGATTTATCAAGCCTTGGAGAGTGATAAATAGCACGGTGCTAAAGTGCCAACCAATCAGCTCCCAACTGTCATTTTTCAAACACAGCCTGTAACATGGCAGATAGGAGCTGATTGGCTGGTACTATATCACCGTGCAATTTATCACTCTACAAGGCTTGATAAATCCGGGCCTAAGTACTGTAGCAATAGTGTACTAATGGTCTGATTCAGAGGTGCACACAAACTGCATGCAATGCGATATTCCCTTAGTTGATTGCCTGCAACCCCCATGGAGCATGCATTACACAGAGTGTACGTACAAAGGAGCTGTTGGGATCGGGCCAGGCGGTATCAGAAACGAAGCAGCAAAGTCATGGGCATTCCTGGGTAGTGACTGAGAGGTGGCACAAACAAAGTCTGTCTTATGGGCGTGTGATGGCAGTGTTGCGGCTGTGCCTGTGAAAGCGGTAGCATTCCCAGGCACACAGCTGCTTCCAAAGAGGCTATACTCAGATGGAAAATCTGCACCTACTATAGGGCGAGAGCAAGTGTTGATGGTGCGCACGATGGTGGTTTGTTAAGAGACTCCGACGACATTACAGCATGCAGAGAGGCAGAAAGTGGGTGCCTCAGTGCCGGCACATTCAGACGCAAGCATCTACACCAGGGGAGGGGTGAAACTAGCATTTACAAATTATCGCACAACACAGACTTCAGCAATAGACACAAACAGCAGCCACCTCTGCATCAGGACCTAAGCAGCTAATAATGGGCCTACCCAATCACCAGGAATATGGCGCAGCATCCCTTTTCCCAACTTTGATTCAGGTTTGGTATCTGTAACTACTATAATGTGATCCAAGGAATTTAGCTGCCAATTTTGAGATTGGCAGGACGTGTGAGCAGCAGCTCCCTAGGAGACTGTGGCAGCCAGAGGCAGTGGGCTGTTATCATCTCCCTGAGGGTGCTGACTCAACAGGGGAATTGTGTTCAAAGTCCGACGATGTATTGAGGAGCTGGATGGATACCTCTTTCTGGATGTGCTAAGTGGTGGGTCAGACAGCCTATCTCTGCTGCTGCCATCAGTAATCTACAGAAGGGAGTGAGTCTGGTGGAGGCCTGGGACAGTTGCTGAGGACAAATGTTCCCCTATGCAGCTCACTGCGCCCCCTCTGTGCAGCATGCACCACTGTCCATAGCATTTTTTTCCAATGTTACTCAGGCTTCCCCCTGCTCACAATAGCCCTGTGGGTGAGGAAAGAAACCCTTCCCCATGAGATTATATTGTCAACTCTCATATTGGGGGTTTTATTTAGCATTCTCTGGGTCACCATAGATACAGTGTATGAAAAGTTGACCTTAATGGACCTACGTCTTTCTTTAACCTTGCTAAGTATGCAACTATACACATTTTGCAGATATTTTACTATAGTTTATTTATAACTATAATACCATTAACAGTGAACTAAATCACCAATGTTATAAATGTGTGTAGCATCAGATGAAAAACAATTGAAGATGGTCATAGATGTGTCAGCACTGTTATTCAGCAAAAACATGGAACGATAGGATCTGTTACGAATATAGCCACACGTGTGGGTGTTCATGTTGGCCGGTGAGGCATTCAGCATTGAGTGGCCAGACCAAAGTGTGTTTAGTAGTCAGCGAATCACAACATACACAGGCCCACTGCAGTAATCTGTCTACTGGACTGACAGTCAAGACCAAAAATGATTCAGTTGAGTTTTTTCATCTGACTATTCTCATTTATCATATTTTGGGGCAACATATAGGGATATGGGTCAATTGGGCATTATCTCCTGCAATCTCGCTGTGTGCATGGCTGTTGTCATAATTAGGTGGACTCAAGATACTTTTGACTATTTGCCATTTGCTTATTAATGCTGACTGACAAGGAGTGTCTCCAGGCTCCTTGCTATAACTGCTGCTTGACGAGGCTGTAATAGGCTTGGAGGATGCGACGTTACTACTTGCTGTACACTCATGATAGATCTTTGAGTTGTGCTTTCTGGAATTGCTGCTATTTTCAAATGTTTTTTTTCAAATGGAGAAGGAAGGGTCAGAGAAATGTAACAGGGATATAATGTGCCCTGGACAGGCCCCTGCACTCATGATGTGACATCATGAATAGGGGGCATGGTTGCAGTTAGGAACAGGAAGCTGAGATTCTGACACATCTCTTGAGTAGATGTGCATGGTGCAGGGTGCTGTTCCAGGCACCTTCTAAGCCAAGTACAGAAGTCATAGGTCAGTTACATTGCTGCTCCCTCAGGCTTGCACTCTTGGTGGTGGCACCGCTTGAGCAGCCCTAGTAATGGCCTGGGAAGGTTGGTTCTGAATTACATCTCACAAAAGCACAAAGAGTCAGGTAAATATATCTCAGCACTGATGAGTGCTAGAACTTGAGAAGTACTACACAGGGAATAGTAAGAGCAAACTCGTTAGTTTTGTGCTTATATTATTTTTACAACATGCAATTTTCATGCACATAACCTCATAGATTTATATTTATTTGCAGCCTAAAGGCACAATATTAATACAATACAATACAGCAAAATCTTTCACAAACTGTAAAAATATCTGTATGGAATCACTTAAACTATCCCAATGACTCATGTTCGGTCTGCCGTCTTTCTTTCCTAGGTACCCGTTACCTCCAACTGGGTGAAGTCACTGCATAATTTCTTATGCCTCCCAAGTCACCCCAGACTGCTGATCCCGTATGCGGTAATCACTGATAGGCAGGGCTCCATCCTCTTTCTGATGGAACACAGACACGTACTAGGTATACAATTTAATTGCAGTGATTCACGATGTGTAATTCAAGTCTCCCCTTAACACTGACTGTAACCTGATATAAGCTGCATTAAACATTTGGTTTTGGATCCTGTACTGTAGGCTCAGGCAACATGCTGTTCTGTATAACAGAGTGTACAGAAACTTCAGACTTTATTTGCAGTTAATGTATGTGACTACTGAACTATGAAAGTCAAACCTTTGAGAGAGATAAAGTGAAGCTGCCCATAGCGACCAGCTTCTAATTGTTAATTTATAGACTGTGCTAGATAACTGATAGCTGGAAGCCTATTGGTTGCTGTGGGCAACTTCTTCACTTTCTCTCTCAAAGGTTTGATACATCTCCCCCTACATCTCTCGGTTATTATTTCTTGGACACATACCTCCCAAAAATAGAGGCGTTGCTCTAGAGCAGGGGTTCTCAAACTCGATCCTCAGGGGCGCACACAGTGCATGTTTTGCAGGTCTCCTCACAGAATCACAAGTGAAATAATTAGCTCCACCTGTGGACCTTTTAAAATGTGTCTGTGAGTAATTAATACACCTGTGCACTTGCTGGGTTACCTGCAAAACATGCACTGTGTGCGCCCCTGAGGACCGAGTTTGAGAACCCCTGCTCTAGAGGCATGCCCAGTGGACACTCCTGCCCAGTTTGGACCTGCCCCGCTCACATCTAATTCTCTCTGCACATGTTACATCTCCCCAACTTGCCGTGTAAGAAGGTTTTACCAAAGTGCACAGTTACTTGCTCTTTTTTAATTTATTCCCACCTCAGAACCAGTATATAGTGAAGGTGACATTATACATATGTACAGTAGATATTGGGACGTAATATTGTCTTAGATAATTACCTGGCAGTAAGTTAAGGCAATTGTATAAAAGGGTTGGGTACGTGATCCCGGCACTCGGAATCCCAGTGATTAGAATACAGACGCCGGGATCCCCACCGTCAGAATGCCGGCATGGGACTCACGCAACGAAGCCCCTTGCCGGCTCGGCGGCTCGCTGCGTTTGCCACAGGTTCCTTTCCCACTCCATGGGTGTCGTGGACACCCAGGAGTGGGAATAGCTATGGCAGCGCTGCTGGCATTTCAGGATCTCTGCCCCAGTATTCTGACCTCCGGGATTTCAACCCTTCAGGATCCTGACTACATCCCGTATAAAAGGGAGTAGTATAAGTCCTACATAATGTAAACTGTTCTTTTCTCTCTTCAGGTGTGGGGAACCCCCCACTGGGTATTGTGTGGAATACAAGGAAAAGCCTTTTGGAATTATTGCATTTCCTGAAATATTGCAGAACATGCAAATTGTTGCCCAGGAACCTTAAAGATTCCATATTATACACAAAGCAGGTCTGTAACCTTACACTTTCTTTGAACATACTTTGATTTAGTTTGGGTAAAGCTAGCTCAATTGTTAAGGATTAATACTTCTGAGGAGAACCACTGGCAAAAAATCTTTACAAATACCTATACAGTCATTCATTATATTATTCTACATCTCATGCTTTTGAACCTAAAACTAAGGGCAGTTACGAACCATATAAAGGTGGCAGGGTATTACTCACTTTTTGCTCAAGTTTTCCTAATTCTCTGGCAAACTCATACCAGGATGTTTGCCACGTTCCTGTCTTGCAAAGCAGCCCCTAACAATCACTGATAGGGTAAATTTTAGCGTACTGCGTAGAACGTCAATGCTCTTTCATGTAGAATTGCAACTGGAAGATGCATTTGTGTATGGGTGAGGTTGGGATCCTCGCAATTGAACAGCATCTAACCTGTACAAAAGTACGAATATGGTCACAGCACACTTTAGTATACAGCATTCCTCCTGCTCATGTC
The DNA here is from genome assembly GCF_028390025.1 of Pseudophryne corroboree. Classification (NCBI taxonomy): domain Eukaryota; kingdom Metazoa; phylum Chordata; class Amphibia; order Anura; family Myobatrachidae; genus Pseudophryne; species Pseudophryne corroboree. Next base: position 671,622,240 of record NC_086446.1, read on the forward strand.
CTTATCGTGTCCTCAGATGGCACAGGTGACCATCTACAAGCCCAGTTGCAAGGAATGCTTTGTATTTAAACCAATAGACTGTAAATGAAACAGATTGCACTCACTCAATCACTTGTCAGCTCACATCGCCCGGCTAGTATATCTGTATTATTATCTATTATTTCTGTATCACAAGATCTCTGTACGCTGTAGCCCCTGCTAGTCGGCATGCTGACTGTCGGGATTTAGAGGGTTCGGGATGTAGCCGTCGGTAATGTGACTGGCGGTCTCCTGACCGTCAGTCACATAACTACGTCCCAGATACAGTAAACAGCATAGACAGATACAGGGGTGAAGCAACGGCTTTTTGCCACTGGGGAAAAAAGACTCTGCAATCCCCCCCCCCCCTCCCCAAATGCTTAGTAGTCATCCTTGGGTTGCAGGAATGCAGACGTCAACATTGTAAACAAGGAAATGCCTGTTGGGTAGTAGCATACACCATTACATTAAAGTGCCAGCACCTGCTGCTTTTATTTTGTGGTCCTGGGTTGTCTTCACATTTAAGTGGAGTATTTAGGCTCCATTATCTCGACTCATTAGGTAAGTATTACTACCCGTACTACATTACAGATGTAGCCATGCTCTTCTTTGCTGCGATGTAGCATGCTGCAACACGGCTTGCTGGGGATTTCGGGATTATTCAGTCCCCTTTGCTTTTTCAATACCAGGCAGCGTAGCGCGTCCTCATGAGCCTCAGATGCTGCCCGGCTCCCCTTGCTCAGCTCCCCCTGCCCCCAGCTGTGCGCACTGTGCAGTGTGATATGATGTCAGAGGTCATGCTGTACAGGCCGCTTCTCAGACCTCACTGGCTGGGCGAGGCGGTGTGTGTGTGTGTGGGGGGGGGCGGTGTTTGGTTACTTGGAAACAAACAAATCCTGGGATTGATCATTTTTCAATCCTGGTTTCCAGGATTGAAAAAATAGGCCGCGATTGGCCACCCTAGTCCTGATGCAGTACTCGGATTTCGCTGATGCATATCGGAGGCGTTTCCCTATGCTGACTCCTGCTGCATTTGCATTTTCATTATTCGGAAATTACACAAACACTCCCCCACACTTCCCTGCGGCTGTGCAATTCCATACAAATCGGAATTAGGTTCAAAGTACCAACCAATAAGCTCCTTACACCCCTTTCACACTGAGCCAAGACCCTGGGTCCTGGCTCAGTGTGAACGCTAACGCATATACAGTATTTACCTTCTGTCAGTACCTCAGAAATCGCCGGAAAAATGGCATGAGTACTATTTCCCTGAAATCTGTGCATATGCAGTAGAGTGATGCCTGAGAAGATGGCGCACATGCGTCGATGAGAGAGGGGATCCCACATGAAGGCATAACACATTCCCCCTCCTCTCTTTATCCACCCCTAGGGAGGAGGCTGAGTGGAGTGGGCAAGATGGAGTGTGAGTGGTGATGAGGTTGGAAATGTAGGGGGAAAATGTGGTTCAGACCAGTAAAAGGAGCTAGTGGACAGTGTGACAGAGGGAGCAGCAGAGTTAGAGCAGAATCACATTCAAACAGAAGAAAATAAGGCGGCCAGCAGAGGTGAGGTACAGTAAAGTGACGCAGTATAACACAAATTTCTCTGACGTCCTAGTGGATGCTGGGAACTCCGTAAGGACCATGGGGAATAGACGGGCTCCGCAGGAGACTGGGCACTCTAAAAGAAAGATTAGGTACTATCTGGTGTGCACTGGCTCCTCCCTCTATGCCCCTCCTCCAGACCTCAGTTAGAATCTGTGCCCGGCCAGAGCTGGGTGCTCCTAGTGGGCTCTCCTGAGCTTGCTAGAAAGAAAGTATTTGTTAGGTTTTTTATTTTCAGTGAGATCTGCTGGCAACAGACTCACTGCTACGTGGGACTGAGGGGAGAGAAGCAAACCTACCTGCTTGCAGCTAGCTTGTGCTTCTTAGGCTACTGGACACCATTAGCTCCAGAGGGTTCGAACACAGGGCCTGACCTCGATCGTCCGTTCCCGGAGCCGCGCCGCCGTCCCCCTTGCAGAGCCAGAAGACAGAAGAGAAGCGATGAAATCGGCGGCAGAAGACTCCTGTCTTCATTAAGGTAGCGCACAGCACCGCAGCTGTGCGCCATTGCTCCCACAGCACACCACACACTCCGGTCACTGTAGGGTGCAGGGCGCTGGGGGGCGCCCTGGGCAGCAATAAAAATACCTTTGGCATAAAAATACACATAATACAGTCTGTGACTGTATATGTGTAAAACCCCCGCCATTTATAGTCAGAAACAGGACAGAAGCCCGCCGCTGAGGGGGCGGGGCCTTCTTCCTCAGCACACCAGCGCCATTTTCTCTTCACAGCTGCGCTGGAAGGAAGCTCCCCAGGCTCTCCCCTGCAGTACAACAAAGGTAATGAAGCTGTGTGCTCGGTGAGTGGTGGTGTAACTGTATATGATTGTCAGCAGCGACTTGGAGAGGGAATGCCAATCCCTCCAAGAAACACTAAATACAAACAAAAACCAAGTTGCGCTCAACAATCAGAATAGAAACATTTATTATAAAATTTATAAAATAACAGCAATTCTCCCGGGAGTGCAATTAATATAAATGAATTATCATAAAATATATACGGTACAGAATCACTGTATCCCAATGAATTATAATACTGCAAGTATTATTTAGTAATTTGTAACAATTTGGCCACAAACGATATGATGTATTGAGCAGTAGTGATAGTAATTACACTCTTTTAAACACCATATAGGTCTGTGTGCCAGTAACAACTCACTTGCTATGTAGAAGTCCCCAAACAGTCCTTATTCCATGCAAACATATATTGGTTTTCAAATTTTTATGGATAGAAGTTATCCTTGTGGAAGGTAATAAGCACTCAAATACATGTAGGGATGGACAGATGAATTATGTCCACCAAAACCAAACCGCTGTAATGGTGTTTGGCAGGGAGAGCCCGGAGTGATGTTTCTACAGCCAGCCGTTTTACCCCCGCACGGGGGAGGGGAGAGCGGTGTCTGAGATAGCCGTCGGGTTTGGAATGGAATAAAGCCGTGCATAGGCTATATGACCCGGATAGCTGGATGTTGACTCTGTGACACGGTGTGCATGCGCTCTCACCCAAAAACGGCTATGCTTACCTCCCACGGGCAGCTCCGACTGAGCCTCCCTCCAATTCACCTGATGTAGACAAGGGACTGTTGGAGCCACAGATGTGTTCCGCTGGCTGTATGTGAAAGGCAGCCACACTCTGAATGGTGATGTCGGAGTTGCGTCTCCTAGCTTGGCTCCAATACGGACTCGCTTTGACGGACCACCGGCTAGGTCAGGAAGGCACCGGAGCCCCGGCACCTGGGCGTCAGCAAGGGGATGTAAAGCTGTGCAGTGCAGCGGCCGTTAGGAACTGATCTACTGTGTGGGCTCAGATTGAGCTTGACTTCAATAAGTGGAAGGGTACACCTGTATCCTTAACGCGTTTCAACGCCAGCAGGGCGTCTTCTTCCAAAAAGGCAGGTCCCCTGCAGTATCCTGGTACACAAAGGGTGAAAAGAGAGGGGGGGGGGGGCACATAAATTTAGGCGCAAAAATTGTATATACAGCAGCTACTGGGTAAACACTGAGTTGTAGTGTAATCCCTGGGTTATATAGCGCTGGGGTGTGTGCTGGCATACTCTCTCTCTGTCTCTCCAAAGGGCCTTGTGGGGGAACTGTCCTCAAATAGAGCATCCCCTGTGTGTGTGGTGTGTCGGTACGCGTGTGTCGACATGTCTGAGGTAAAAGGCTCCTCTAAGGAGGTGATAGAGCGGGTATGTGAGAGGGTGTCTCCGTCGACAACGCCGACACCTGTTTGGATATGTGTAAGTGCTAAGGTGAATTTATTGCACAAATGGTTAGGGAACAGACAGGAAATCTACCCATGTCTGTCCCTATGTCACAGAGACCTCAGAGTCTCACAATGCTCACTATCCAAAATAACAAACACTGGTATCGACACGGAGTTTAACTCCACTGTCGACTACGATAATGCAAAGTTACAGCCAAGATGGCTAGAAGGTATTCAATATATGATTATTGAAATAAAAGATGATTTGCATATCACTGATGACTCATCTGTCCCTGACACGAGAGTACACATGTTTAAGGGGAAGAATGCTGAGGTAAATTTCCCTCCTCTCATGAGGAAAAAGAGCGGGAATCTCCAGACAAGAGACGGCAGCTTCCCACAAGAGAATTCTCAGGCTGTATCCTTTCCCCACTAGGGCCAGGATGTGTTGAGAATCTTCCCCTAGGGTGTCCTGTTGCACAGACGGTAGCACTTGCTATTCTCAGGGATCCTGCAGATAGTGTGCACATTCTAGTATACTACCCAGACCGGCGATTGTGTTGGCATGGGTTTATAGCGCTGTGGCAGCGTGGACAGGTACCTTATCAGCAGAGATTGAGACCCTAGTAAATATATTAAAGATGCTGTCTTAAGTGATAGATATATAGTTATAAAGCATGCCCAAAGAGACATGAGTATACTGGGTCCTAGAGTCAAAGCTATGTCGATCTCTGCTTGACGTGTCCTGTAGAATATGCATTGGACAGATGATGCCAACTTAAGAGGCATATGGAAGGCTGAGGATTGTGTGGAGAAGGGTTCTCGGGCCTGGTCTCCACAGCTATAGCTGGTAATTCTGCTAGTTTGCCTTATATTCCTGCACAGCCTAAGAAAGCACGACATTATTAAATGCAGCCTTTCGAATGAAGTAACAAGAAAGTCTGAGGTGCGTCCTTTCTTGTCAGAGCTGGGATCAACACAGCTAGTTCCCAGGAACAGAAGTCCTCCCCGGCCCCTACAAAAATCCACCTATGCCGCTGGGGCTCCACAGGCAGAGCTAGGCCCGGTGGGGACACGCCTTCGTAAGTTCAGCCACAAGTGGGTTCACTCCCTGTTAGGTCCCTGGGCAATAGATATTGTGTCTCAGGGATACAAGCTGGACTGTGAGAAGATGCCCCCTCACCGACGGCCCTGCGGGCTTCCCCCCAAGAGAGGGAGCCAGTGTTAACTGCAATTCACAAATTGTATCTTTAACAGGTGGTGGTCAAGGGTCCCCTCCTTCAACAAGAGGGTGTTATTATTCGACCATGTTGTAATCCCGAAACCGGACGGTTCGGTCAGACCCATATTAAATTAAAAATCCCTGAACATATACCTGAGAAGGTTCAAGTTCAAGATGGAATCGCTAAGAGCGGTCAGGGCAAGCCTAAAAAGAGGGAGACTTTATCGTGAATCGGGTCATAAGGGATGCATACCTTCATGTCCCCATTTATCCACCTCATTAGGCGTACCTCAGAATTGCGGTACGGGATTGCCATAACCAAGGTAATGGCGGATATGATTGTGCTCCTGCGGAAGCAAGGTGTCACTATTATCACGTACTTGGACGATCTCATACAAGCGAGATCAAGAGAGCAGTTGCTGAACAGCGTATCACTTTCTCTGGAAGTGTAACGGCAACACGGCTGGATTCTATATATTCCAAAGTCGCAGTTGGTTCCTACAGCTCATCTGCCTCTCCTAGGCACGATCCTAGACACAGACCAGAAAAGGGTTTATCTCCCGATAGAGAGAGCTCAGGAGCTCATGACACTGGTCAGGAATCTATTAAAACCAAAACAGGTGTCAGTGCATCACTGCACTCGAGTCCTGGGAAGGATGGTGGCATCATACGAGGCCATCCTCTTAGGCAGGTTCCATGCGAGGACCTTCCAATGGGACTTACTGGACAAGTGGTCCGGATCACCTCTTCAGATGCATCGGTTAATCACCGTATCCCCCAGGGCCAGGGTATCTCTCCTGTGGTGGCTGCAGAGTGCTCACCTTCTCGAGGGCCGCAGATTCGGCATTCAGGACTGGATCCTGGTGACCACGGATGCAAGCCTCCGAGGGTGGGGGGCAGTTACACAGGGAAGAAATTTCCAAGGTCTGTGGTCAAGTCAACAGACTTGCCTCCACATCAATATCCTGGAACTAAGGGCCATATACAACGCCCAAAGTCAAGCGGAGATCCTGCTTCGCGACCAACCGGTTCTGATCCAGTCAGACCGCAGGGATTCATGTAAACCGCCAAGGCGGCACAAGGAGCAGGGTGGCGAGGGTAGAAGCCACCAGAATTCTTCGCTGGGCAGAGAATCAAGTAAGTGCACTGTCAGCAGTGTTCATTCCGGGAGTGGACAACTGGGAAGCAGACTTCCTCAGCAGGCACGACCTCCACCCGGGAAAGTGGGGACTTCATCAGGAAGTCTTCACGCAGTTTGCAAATTGATGGGAACTGCCTCAGGTGGACTAGATGGCGTTCCACCTCAATAAAAAGCTAAAAAAGGTTTTACGCCGGGTCAAGGGACCCTCAGGTGATAGCTGTGGTCGCACTAGTAACACCGTGGGTGTTCCAGTCGGTCTATGTATTCCCTCCTCTTCCTCTCATACCCAAGGGCTGAGAATTGTAATAAAAGGAGGAGTGAGAACAATATTCTTTGCTCCGAATTGGCCAAGAAGGACTCGGTACCCGGAGCTGCAAGAAATGCTCTCAGAGGACTCAGGGCTTCTGCCTCTCAGACAGGACATGTTGCAACAGGGGCCCTGTCTGTTCCAAGACTTACCGCGGCTGCATTTGACGGCATGGCGGTTGAACGCCGGATGATAGCGGAAAAGGGCATTCCGGATGCAGTTATTCCTACGCTGATAAAGGCTAGGAAAGACGTGACAGCAAGACTTTTTCACTGCATATAGCGAAAATAATTGCTTGGTGTGAGGCCAGGAAGGCCCTACAGAGGAATTCCAGCGGGGTCGATTCCTGCACTTCCTACAGTCAGGAGTGACTATGGGCCTAAAATTAGGATCCATAAAGGTCAAGATTTTGGCCCTATCCATTTTCTCTCAAAAAGAACTGGCTTCACTGCCTGAAGTTCAGAGGTTGTTCCGGGGGTGCTGCATATTCAGCCTCCTTTTGGGCCACCGGTGGCACCTTGGGATCTTAACGTTGTGTTGGATTTCCTGAAATCCCACTGGTTTGAGCCACTTAAGACCGTGGAGCTAAAATATCTCACGTGGAAAGTGGTCATGCTATTGGCCTTAGCTTCGGCTAGGCGTGTGTCAGAATTGGCGGTTTTGTCATGTAAAAGCCCTTATCTGATCTTCCATATGGACAGGGCAGAATTGAGGACTCGTCCCCAATTTCTCCCTAGGGTGGTATCATCGTTTCATTTGAACCAGCCTATTGTGGTGCCTGCGGCTACTAGGGACTTGGAGGATTCCAAGTTGCTGGACGTAGTCCGGGCTTTGAAAATTTATGTTTCCGGAACGGCGGGAGTAGAACGTCTGACTCGCTGTTTATTCTGTATGCAGCCAACAAGGTTGGCGCTCCTGCTTCGAAGCAGACTATTGCTCGCTGGATCTATAGCACGATTTAGCTGGTTCACTCTGCGGCTGGATTGCCGCATCCAAAATGGTGAAAGCCCATTCCACAAGGAAGGTGGGCTCTTCTTGGGCGGCTGCCCGAGGGGTCTCGGCTTTACAGCTTTGCCGAGCTGCTACTTGGTCGTGGTCAAACAAGTTTGCTAAGTTCTACAAGTTTGATACCCTGGCTGAGGAGGACCTTGAGTTTGCTCATGCGGTGCTGCAGAGTCATCCGCACTCTCCCGCCCGTTTGGGAGCTTTGGTATAATCCCCATGGTCCTTACGGAGTTCCCAGCATCCACTAGGACGTCAGAGAAAATAAGAATTTACTCACCGGTAATTCTATTTCTCGTAGTCCGTAGTGGATGCTGGGCGCCCGTCCCAAGTGCGGACTCTCTGCAATACATGTATATAGTTATTGCTTAACTAAAGGGTTATAGTTATGAGCCATCCGTTAAATGAGGCTCAGTTGTTGTTCATACTGTTAACTGGGTATGGTTATCACAAGTTGTACAGTGTGATTGGTGTGGCTGGTATGAGTCTTACCCTGGATTTCAAATCATTTCCTTGTTGTGTCAGCTCTTCCGGGCACAGTTTCCCTAACTGAGGTCTGGAGGAGGGGCATAGAGGGAGGAGCCAGTGCACACCAGATAGTACCTAATCTTTCTTTTAGAGTGCCCAGTCTCCTGCGGAGCCCGTCTATTCCCCATGGTCCTTACGGAGTTCCCAGCATCCAATACGGACTACGAGAAATAGAATTACCGTTGAGTAAATTCTTATTTTTACATTGCTCCATGTCACCCTGCATCTCACAGCTTGCAGGCTCTTAGCAATCACATGTATCCCATTGCAGCTCTCAAACTCTCTTCAGTGTTGCCCCCAGATGCCACTCACCCTTTCTTAAGAATCATAACTCTTGACATAGGGCTCTTGTGCAATTTTGCAGCTCTTTACATGGACACTATACATATGTCTCCATACTCTTTCACTCTCTACTGCCTTTAAGGGCCAGCAATATCCAAATTGTCACATGCAAGTCTGGCTCCTATGCACCCTTTCTCCCTCTCATGTGGCGCTTGTTGCCCTGCCGCTCAGTCACACTCCCTTTGATTGATACGGCTAGCCTGCATCACTAATAATGTAACTCAGGCCCGCAATCAATGAGGCAAGTAAACACCCCATTGGGAGTTACACAAGGAAATAGATAAAACTAGTAAAGGCCATATAGTAATGAGGATACTGAGGAGGCTGAGATAGGACATGGTGTTCTATGAAATATACTGTATATGCCACTGAGATCATTTAATCAAAAGAGAGGATGCATTAGAGGTATCCCTAAGAGCTGTGGTTTCCAATGTATAGCTCCTTTGGACCTAACGGTATCTATAATGGTCGAAAGGGGTGGGGAGAGGGAGATTTCCTATACTGAACTATTGCATCTCTAGGAGTTATAAAAAAATTAGTCATCTGACTTATTTTTATAGCAGAGTTGTAATGTAAAGCATTCTTTCACAGTGTTCTACTGCAGCTCATATGTACTTTATAAGTGTAACACACTGTAACTTGGTGTGCTGGGATTTCTATAAATGTTAGTACATATGCGATCAGCATCGTGGCGCAGGGCGGCGATGGGTGGCGATGTACATTAGTACATCCCGCCCTCAGAGCCGTTCATCTCTCCCAATGGCTGCACTCCAATAGTAGTACTCCCAATACTCCTTTGCTTACCTTCAGAGGCGGATTGGCCATAGGGCTTACAGGAAAGATCCCCGGTGGGCCGACGCACCCGTGGGGCCTGTTTTGTTTTTATTACATATGGTCTTATTTATAGACATAATGAATAAGATGCAAAATATTTTGCTTATATGAAAATTACTTTGCCACTTAGCCTGTGTTTGCAGATGATCTAGTGTATGCTCTGTCTCCCTGCTTGGCTAACATATAAGATTGAGTGAATAGTGATTGGGATACGCGGTTGGTGTAATAAGCAAGAAAATATATCTTTCTAAAGAATTATATAGTTTCCTAAATTCTGAAGGTGTATCATATAATGTGCTCATAATATTTAATTTTATTTCTTTTTAACTTCCCCCTTGGTGCTGGACATGCCCACTATCTGGAAAGTCTTGGGTGGAGGGTGCTGCTGCCATGGCCATGGCTAGACCTTACACCTCTGGTGCTGCCCATGTGGGGCCACTAGTACAATTTTTTCCAGGGCCGCTTTTTGTTCCCAATCCGCCCCTGCTTACCTTACATTCCAGCTGTATTGTGTATTGAGATTTGTGGTGCTAATTGTCACTTGTGCTCCATTTAGTTTTATATACTGTAATGTGATGTTGTGTTTCCCCTGTTTTGTTCTAATGTGTGCTATACAGTATGTACGGCACTGCAAACCACTGGTGGTGCCTTATAAGCAAAATGTAATAATAATAACTTGTATCTGCCAATCACTGGCCAACAGTCCATTCCAAATAGACTTTCAACCATCTAGACCCCAGCATTGACAGTAAAATAGTCTGAGAATAATCTCCCCTAATATAATAGACAGGTTCTTTAGTGCTTTCTTAAAGAGTGTCAAGTATCTAAACAAACTTTCATATCATTGTTTTATTCACAGGGAATTTTCTTTGACCCAAGCAGCCTTTGTAACAATGATGATCTCTGTGAGCTTAGGAAGTGTCTTAGAGATGCTTTCTTGTGTTTCCTGTGTAATGGGCAGCAGGTATGTACAGAATATCTGTTTCCGGCCTAGCAAAGTGAAAGTGCAGTTACGAATGATGACAGTTGTGGAGGGCGGTGTAAAATCAATGGTTAGCATGGGTTTCCGCTTGCACATGCACAAACCCACATATTAGTCCTACGGGTCTACTACGGTATGCCGGCGCTCGGGATCCCGGCACCGGTATGCTGGGCACCAGGATCCCGACCGCCAATATACCGGCCGCGGGGCGAGCTCAGTATTTATTCTCCCTCCAGGGGTGTTGTGGACACCCCAAGAGGGAAAATAGTTGTCTGTATGCCGGCTGTCAGGATTCCGGCGCTGGTATGCTGAGCGTGGGATCCCGACAGCCGGCATATTAAGTGCCACCCGCCTTTCAGATGTGTGCATTAGCATAAGGGGTAATTCAGGCTTCTGCTTCCGCCCACTACAGTCACTTTGTGTGCGACTCCACAACGCACAGTTGAAACTTTGTGGAGATTATTTTCTCTATCGTAAGAGAAGGAAAAATTATCGAAGTCAATTAATAAACATCGACTGTCTGGTTTAAATTTGTCATATTTACAAAGGTGCAAAAAATGTTGAACTTTGGCTACATTGACCTGCAAGCAAATATAAGCGATATAGGGGCAATTTCAGTATGAATTGCAAGTAGCGATTCGTACGGAATTTTTGCTGAGGGGCCATTGGCGCATGCGCAGCAGGCCCTACTGCACATGCGCCCGCAATTTCTGCGGAGGACCGCAGAAATTACGACCGCCTCTGCCTGTCAATCAGGCAGAAGCGGTCGTGAGGCGGGAGGGCGGCTGCAACGCTTCGTTTTCTGGATGGAAACGGAGCATTGCAGGGGCGTGCCAGCCCAAATGGTGGGCTGGTACACACGAACGGGGGCGTGTCGGGGATGCGGCCGCGTGACGTCACACGCAGCCGCTGCGACAACAAAAATGGCCCCAGGACTCCTGCGGCCACAGCTAAGCTGCACCGGCAGGAGTCAGCCTTAATTTCTGCTAACAAGCAGAAATTGCGTGCTGTTCGCAATTTCTGCTTGAAGCAGGGGGGGAGGCGCCGGTCAGCATGCTGGGCGGCCTTGCCCAGCGCTGGACAGCCCCCAGCATGCGTGCTAATGGTTAGAAAATTCTGCTGATTAGCAGAATTTGCTAACCTTACTGAATTGGCCCCATAATGTGATTGCCAGAAATCTGCGCAAAAACATAGCATGCAAGGCTACAATGGGGCCGACCTCTTAATTGAATTGCCCCCTTTGTATCTCAGTAATGTCACTATTTCCTGGATTGATAAATACTCCTCGTGGAGGCAATGGTTTCAGAGTCATTTGTGTTTGTATAGTACCATAAACATCTTACTTCATAAACTTTACATTTCTGTTCTAGCAGGAGCTTGATTGGCACTCAGAAGTCCTTCTGGAGAGAGCGTGCCAAGTACTGGAGGAAGACTGTCTAGCACAGATAAATCCAACAAGCCATTTCTTCTCATCTCAGCCAAGACCCGTTCCGTTCTGCCTTCCTTATTTTCCAAATGAAAATGAGGCAAGTGAATGAGAAACTGTCATCAACGCTTGAAGAGGAAAATGTATATTATTTGCGTTGGTATGTAGTTACGATGTCGCATTCAGAATTTTGACACTGTAATGTCGAAAGATTCAGAATGTTGACATATTTGATCAGCATCTCGACATGTACAGTGCATAATGTTGAAAACACAGAAACTTAGAATTTGACGGCAGATAAGAACCACTTGGCCCATCTAGTCTTCCCTAAGCGCGCACACACACACACACACACACACACACACACACACACACACACACACACACACTTAATTAACCTGTTAACATACCAGTATATTTTTGGATTGTGGGAAGAAACAGAAAACATGACGAGAATATACAAACTTCACACAGATAGGTTCGTGATGGGAATCAGTACTGTGAGGCAGTAATGCTAACCATTACACCATCTGTACGTATGCTCATATGAGCGTTAGGGTTAGATTAGGGTTAGGCTGTCGGTTCGATTTAGGTTATGGTTAGCATAAAACATACCTCCCAACTGTCCTGAATTTGGCGGGACAGTCCTGGTTTTCACGGTCTGTTCTGCTGTCCCACCCACGGGCCGCAGTGTCAGCGGTGGGGGGAGGGGGGGCAGTTGGGAGACATCCCACAAATATCACTCGCTGCTCTGAGCAGAGCAGCGGTGAATAGATACTGTGCGCATGCGCACAGTGTCTATTCCCGCCCGAGAGGGACAAGGGGCATGGCCAGCAGCTCTGTTCATGCCCCCATAATGACGACAATGGGGGTGTGGCTTGCAATCGTGGCACTTGCCACAAGGCCACGCCCCCTTTCCAATAGGCCACTCACCCTAATTTCGGGAGCACATTGATGTCCCTCCCTGGTTTAAAGCAAAGTTGGGAGGTATGATAAAATACTGTAGTACTGCTGGCATGTTGAACATGTCAACATTATGTCAGTGTCCAAATTGTGACCATGTCAGCATTCTGATTGTTATCATTGTAAATGTGGACATATATATCACCCTTTGTGCTGCTATACATATCACACAATAAGTATAGTTTACTAACTGTAGAATATATGACCGGGCAGTGCATGAACTTATGTCCAACGTACCAATTTGGCTACTTTACACAATGGTGCACATCCACTTTCTACTATTAGGATCTCATTGGTATAGAGGGAACATACTGAAGTTAGTGTCAGGGCCATAACTAGGGTGGTGCGGCCGGTGTCACGGCACAGAGCACACATGCTCTGTGGGCGCAACTGGCCGCTACAATTTGTAATTGCCAGGCACCCTCTGCAATGTAAATTAGTATCAGTGCATCTGGCTTCTACTCTGCCTGGGCGCACCGCTATATATACATTGCAGCAAACGGGCTCCATTCCCAGAGGAGCACTGCGCATGCAGCGGATGTCGTGCAGCATAATGACATCATGTGGTGGACCTGGCGGCCAGATGTCTGTACTGAGCATCAGAGCAGGGAGGGCAGTGTATGCCAGTCGCAGCCCACCCCTGTCCCATTGCACTGGGCATTGGAGCAGGGTGGTAAAATTGGAGGGAAGAGGCAAGAGGCAATACTTAAATAAATGATAGAGGTGAAGGGAATTAGGCATGTACATGCGGGGCAGCTATTGAGGTTAGTTAAGAAGGAGGAGTAAAGGAAATCAGGCAGGTAAAGACTGTAAAACTGCAACTGAGACAGGAGAGTCATCCTATAGGAGAGGACAGGTGCACCAGCTACAACAGTGATGCAGGGAGAGAAAGAGCAGGCTGCAGTTACTTGGCATATGCTGGGACTGTTTTACTAGAATGGCATAATGTGTGACCATATGTGTATGAAAGCATTACTAATGTGGGGCATAATGCGTATAAGGGGTGCTGCTACTGTATGGTATTATTTGTATAAGGGGTGCTACTACTGTAAGGCATTATTTGTATAAGGTACATTACGTTGCGTAATGTGTATAAAGGGCACTACTTTGTGGTATAATGTGAATAAGGAGTAATACGGTGTGGTGTAATGTGACTAAGGGTCACTACTGTGTCATGTAATGTGAATAAGGGACACTACGTGTGGTGTAATGTGACTAAGGGACACTACTGTGTGATGTAACGCGAATAAGGGACACTATGTGTGGTGTAATGTGTATAAGGGACACTACATTTGGTGTAATGTGGATAAGGGACACTACTTTTTGATGTAACGTGAATAAGGGGCACTACATGTGGTGTAATGTGAATAAAGTTGCACTACTGTGTGGCATAATCTGAATTGGGAGTACTAGTGTATGGCCCCTTCCCAGCAACACCATGCCCCTATTGAAAATATGGGGTGTGGGGATGCAATTGTTCTTGTTGACACAGGGCACCAAAATTTCTACTTATGGCTCTGGTCAGTGTAAAATGTAACTTTACGGTTCAGACTATTACCATAGCTACTCCCCCTAAAAGACTTATTACACCCAAAAGAGATTTGTGCAATAAGGCTACTGATGAGCATCCCTTTGCAATTTACTTGTAAAGGAAGGCTGTCTGTGTAATGTGGCTGACAAGGAGTGTCTCTGCAATCTAGTTGCCTGTGGTTAGCCTGTACAATATACCGTAGCTTGCTGTGGTGAGTCAGTGCAATCTAGCTGGCTGTGGTGAGTCAGCACATTATAGCTGGCTGTGGTGAGTCAGTGCAATCTGGCTGGCTGTGGAGGAGTTTATTTGCAATATAGCTGGATATGGTGAGTCTTGCCATTTAGATAGCTGTGGTGAGTATCTTTGCAGTCTAGCTGGCTGTGGTGAGTCTGTGCAATATAGCTGGATGTGACGAGTCAGGCAGTATAGCTGGCTACGGTGAGTCAGTGCAATATAGCTGGCTGTCATTAGTGTCTATAAAATAAAGCTGGCTGTCGTGAGTATACACTCACCATAGCCAGCTATATTCCACAGACACTAACCACAGTTAGTGTGCAATATAGCTGGCTGTGATGAGTCTCTTTGCCATGTAGATGGTTGTGGTGAGTCTCTTTGCAATCCAGCTGGCTGTGATGAGTCTGTGCAGTATAGCTGGCAGTGACAAGTCAGGCAATATAGCTGGCTGTGGTGTCTGTGCAATATAGCTGGCTGTGGTGAGTATACACTTACCACAGCCAGCTATATTGCACATACACTAACCACAGGTAGTGTGCAATATAGCTGAATGTGTTTGAGCCTCTTTGCAATATAGCTGGGCTCTGGTGAGTGTCTGTGCAATACTGTATATCAGTCTATGAAAAGTTAGTCAGTATAGCTGGCTGTGGTGAGTGTCTGTGCAGTATAGCTGGCTGTGGTGAGTGTCTGTGCAGTATAGCTCGCCGTAGTGAGTCTGAGCAATATAACAGGCAACAGTGCGCTCTGTTCATTGAAGCTGGCAATGACAGATCCTACATATCTGTACGGGATGTAGTTATGTGACCAATGGTCAGGAGACCGCCGGTCACAATACCGGCACCTACATCCCGAACCCTCACTATCCCGACGGTCGGCATGCCGGCCAACAGGGACTATTCCTCCTTGTGGTTGTCCATGACACCCATAGAGTGGGAATAGAACCTGTGGCGAGCTCAGCAAGCCCACAAGGGGCTTTGCTGTGCTCAACCCCTCCCCCGCCAGCCATCTAACAGCCGGGATCCCGACGTTGGTCTCCTGATCGCCAGTCACACATACCCAACCCATATGTACTATGTGGCATAGAGTGTTGGGTCTGTACAGTATGCCATGTAATGTGTGGCTGGTAATTGCGAGAAGGTACTCTGATCAGTATGGCTGACATATATCACTGCTGTTGGTTGTGTGGTGGGACTTAGTGCAATATGATTGTGTTAGAATGTCTTGGTTCATTTCAGCTACAAAGAGGATATCTATGCAGTGTGGCTGTTAAGGGGCCTGTGCAATAGACCCTTGGTTATAATAATAATATGGGTACACTAGGGTAAATTACCTTCCAGCTGTCCCAAGTTAGGTGGCACAGCTTCTATTTTAGGGCTTTGTCCTGCCCTCCCACCTGCAGTCGTGTGTTCCATGGTGGGTGAGTGGGAAGGACTGTGCCATTCACCACTGGAAGGAGAATGTTGTCCTCTAAGACACCCTCAGTATGGCTGTATATTGATTTACCAAACTCAAGTTTTGATTCAGCATTAGGCACAGTAGTCATAGGGATGACTGTTTCCTGCATGCTACTTAAGTACAGACGGAGGAGGGGATGAATTGTGTACTGCAGTGATCCTCTCTTCTGATCTGTAAAACTAGAATGTTAGTAAAGGAGAGGTTAGCCAATGGGGTGGTGCTAAAAGTGCCTGCAGGTTCCATTTCTGTAAATCACTGGAAGCTGCAACATATTATAGAAAATACCTAAATATTTTCTCTGCTTTATATTTTTTCATTGATTAGGGACAATGTGCCTGGTTAAGAGATGAACTGATTAAGAGATGAACGATATTGCGTCGCCCGTTGCAGTTGTGGGTGTGATAATATGCTAATGCTATTTTATGCCTTCCCCTTGTGCACTAGCATGCGCCAGAGAATGCAAGCCCTGATACCCACTTTTTGCACCCCTGTATGCAGTAGCAAAGACAATGGTTCAAGACAGTCCACCATCAGGGCATCATCTCAACCACCATCAACACTTGTACCAGTCTATGGCAGGCGCAGTGACTCCATCTGAACATGGCCTTTATGGAAGAAGCTATGTCAGATAATGACACTGACACACCGGTGGCAGCCGCATTACACGGCCATGAGATGGCCTTTTTTGCGCTCGCTTCCGGCCACCTCTCAGATGCTGTCCAGGAACACCCATCGCTTGACTACTGTATCCCTAATGCCACCTCCTCCACACACAGCAGCACATTGGGCCTAATTCAGGCTGGATCACTGCAGCGGCAGCGATCACAGTCTGAAGCATTTTGCGGAGTGTGTTCGCGCAGCGGGCGCACTGCGCATATGCACCCGGGAGCCCAGTGAGATGCTAAAAACATCTCAGGGCTGCGATTGACAGGCAGAGGCGGATGCAGGGTGGGAGGGGGCGTGCCAACAGCGTTAGAACGCCGTTGGCGGGGCGCATTCCGGACAATGAAGGTGTGTCCAGACCACTGGGGGAAGGCGGGCCGTGGTGGATGTGTGATGTGACAGCTGCTGCGACCCGGGACGTAGGATGTGCACTAGCTGTGCAGGCAGGGAGCTACTCACCGGGTGCGAAGGCATCGTCGCCGTGCGATGCTTTCGCACCCATGCGGGGGGAGCGGGGTCAGAGACAGACATGCAGGGCGGACTATCCCTGTGCTGGGCGCCCCTCCGCATATCTGAGAGAATGATCGTAGATGTGCTAAATTTAGCACATCCATGATCAAGTCTAAATTCGTCCCCTTGTGCAGTCACAGTGACACCAGTAAGGGTTTTCAGAAGAGAAACCAGATGATTGCAATAAGAAATTATGTAATTTAAACCTCTAGGATGGGGGCTGGCATGAAGGCTGATCACATGACTTAGCCTACCTATGGTGTGTCTCTATTTTGGATTTTATTTAAGGTTTGGTCTGTGGGCCAAAACCTCTTTGTTCCAGTCTTCCCATCTTTCCTTCCTTATAGTTTTCTTGGTTGGTGATTTATTGTTGGCTAAGAACGTCTACTGTCCAGTCCGGGTGCAAAATATTTTTGGGTGCACTCCCTTCGTTGACTGGGAGTTGGCTGTACAACCCTAACAGGTGGCAGTATGATTGCCCAAACGGGTGGGTAGTCAAGTTAGAAGGCAGGTGTTGAGTTGTGCACCTTGGGCATTATCTGGCTACAATGAAACGTGTTGGTTGTTATTGTGCACTGTGAATTGTGCAGATTCTGGACGTCCTTTCTTTGCTACCAAACTTTCCCTTAAATATAAATGTAAATAAATAATTAATAACTAACAGCTTTTCTGCCAAATGTATGTCTCTGCGTCTTTCTGTATTAGATTATTATTATTAGTCATACAGGTTGAGTCTCCCTTATCCAAAATGCTTGGGACCAGAGGTATTTTGGATATGGGATTTTTCCGTATTTTGGAATAATTGCATACCATAATGAGATATCATGGTGATGGGACCTAAATCTAAGCACAGAATGCATTTATGTTACATATACACCTTATACACACAGCCTGAAGGTAATTTTAGCCAATATTTTTTATAACTTTGTGCATTAAAATAAGATTTTACTTACCGATAAATCTATTTCTCGGAGTCCGTAGTGGATGCTGGGGTTCCTGAAAGGACCATGGGGAATAGCGGCTCCGCAGGAGACAGGGCACAAAAAGTAAAGCTTTTTCCGATCAGGTGGTGTGCACTGGCTCCTCCCCCTATGACCCTCCTCCAGACTCCAGTTAGGTACTGTGCCCGGACGAGCGTACACAATAAGGGAGGATTTTGAATCCCGGGTAAGACTCATACCAGCCACACCAATCACACCGTACAACTTGTGATCTAAACCCAGTTAACAGTATGATAACAGCGGAGCCTCTGAAAGATGGCTTCCTACAACAATAACCCGAATAAGTTAACAATAACTATGTACAATTTATGCAGATAATCCGCACTTGGGATGGGCGCCCAGCATCCACTACGGACTCCGAGAAATAGATTTATCGGTAAGTAAAATCTTATTTTCTCTATCGTCCTAGTGGATGCTGGGGTTCCTGAAAGGACCATGGGGATTATACCAAAGCTCCCAAACGGGCGGGAGAGTGCGGATGACTCTGCAGCACCGAATGAGAGAACTCCAGGTCCTCCTTAGCCAGAGTATCAAATTTGTAAAATTTTACAAACGTGTTCTCCCCTGACCACGTAGCTGCTCGGCAAAGTTGTAATGCCGAGACCCCTCGGGCAGCCGCCCAAGATGAGCCCACCTTCCTTGTGGAGTGTGCCTTTACAGATTTAGGCTGTGGCAGGCCTGCCACAGAATGTGCCAGTTGGATTGTGCTACAGATCCAACGAGCAATCGTCTGCTTAGACGCAGGAGCACCCATCTTGTTGGGTGCATACAATATAAACAACGAGTCAGATTTTCTGACTCCAGCTGTTCTTGCAATATATATTTTTAATGCTCTGACAACGTCCAGTAACTTGGAGTCCTCCAAGTCACTTGTAGCCGCAGGCACTACAATAGGCTGGTTCAGATGAAATGCTGACACCACCTTAGGGAGAAAATGCGGACGAGTCCGCAGTTCTGCCCTGTCCGAATGGAAAATCAGATATGGGCTTTTGTAAGATAAAGCTGCCAATTCTGACACTCTCCTGGCAGAAGCCAGGGCTAGAAGCATGGTCACTTTCCAAGTGAGATATTTCAAATCCACCTTATTTAGTGGTTCAAACCAATGAGATTTTAGAAAATCCAAAACTACATTGAGATCCCACGGTGCCACTGGAGGCACCACAGGAGGCTGTATATGCAGCACTCCCTTCACAAAGGTCTGGACTTCAGGGACTGAAGCCAATTCTTTTTGAAAGAAAATCGACAGGGCCGAAATTTGAACCTTAATAGATCCCAATTTGAGACCCATAGACAATCCTGATTGCAGGAAATGTAGGACTCGACCCAGTTGAAATTCCTCCGTCGGAGCACTCCGATCTTCGCACCACGCAACATATTTTCGCCAAATTCGGTGATAATGTTGCACGGTTACTTCTTTCCTTGCTTTAATCAAAGTAGGAATGACTTCTTCCGGCATGCCTTTTTCCATTAGGATCCGGCGTTCAACCGCCATGCCGTCAAACGCAGCCGCGGTAAGTCTTGAAACAGACAGGGACCCTGCTGAAGCAAGTCCCTCCTTAGAGGTAGAGGCCACGGATCTTCCGTGATCATCTCTTGAAGTTCCGGGTACCAAGTCCTTCTTGGCCAATCCGGAACCACTAGTATCGTTCTTACGCCTCTTTGCCGTATAATTCTCAATACTTTTGGTATGAGAGGCAGAGGAGGAAACACATACACCGACTGGTACACCCAAGGCGTTACCAGCGCGTCCACAGCTATTGCCTGCGGATCTCTTGACCTGGCGCAATACCTGTCCAGTTTTTTGTTGAGGCGAGACGCCATCATGTCCACCATTGGTCTTTCCCAACGGGTTACCAGCATGTGGAAGACTTCTGGATGAAGTCCCCACTCTCCCGGGTGAAGATCGTGTCTGCTGAGGAAGTCTGCTTCCCAGTTGTCCACTCCCGGGATGAACACTGCTGATAGCGCTATCACATGATTCTCTGCCCAGCGAAGAATCCTTGCAGCTTCTGCCATTGCACTCCTGCTTCTTGTGCCGCCCTGTCTGTTCACATGGGCGACTGCCGTGATGTTGTCCGACTGGATCAACACCGGTTTTCCCTGAAGCAGAGGTTCTGCCTGGCTTAGAGCATTGTATATTGCTCTTAGTTCCAGAATGTTTATGTGAAGAGACGTTTCCAGGCTCGTCCATACTCCCTGGAAGTTTCTTCCTTGTGTGACTGCTCCCCAGCCTCTCAGGCTGGCGTCCGTGGTCACCAGGATCCAATCCTGTATGCCGAATCTGCGGCCCTCCAATAGATGAGGACTCTGCAACCACCACAGAAGAGACACCCTTGTCCTTGGAGACAGGGTTATCCGTAGGTGCATCTGAAGATGCGACCCTGACCATTTGTCCAACAGATCCCTTTGGAAAATTCTTGCGTGGAATCTGCCGAATGGAATTGCTTCGTAAGAAGCTACCATTTTTCCCAGGACTCTTGTGCATTGATGTACAGACACCTTTCCTGGTTTTAGGAGGTTCCTGACAAGCTCGGATAACTCCTTGGCTTTTTCCTCCGGGAGAAAAACCTTTTTCTGAACCGTGTCCAGAATCATCCCTAGGAACAGCAGACGAGTTGTCGGCATTAACTGGGATTTTGGAATATTCAGAATCCACCCGTGCTGTTTTAGCACTTCTTGAGACAGTGCTAATCCCATCTCTAGCTGTTCTCTGGACCTCGCCCTTATTAGGAGATCGTCCAAGTATGGGATAATTAATACGCCTTTTCTTCGAAGAAGAATCATCATCTCGGCCATTACCTTTGTAAAGATCCGAGGTGCCGTGGACAATCCGAACGGCAGCGTCTGAAACTGATAGTGACAGTTTTGTACAACGAACCTGAGGTACCCCTGGTGTGAGGGGTAAATTGGAACGTGGAGATACGCATCCTTGATGTCCAAGGATACCATAAAGTCCCCCTCTTCCAGGTTCGCTATCACTGCTCTGAGTGACTCCATTTTGAACTTGAACTTCTTTATGTACAGGTTCAAGGACTTCAGATTTAGAATAGGCCTTACCGAGCCATCCGGCTTCGGTACCACAAAAAGAGTGGAATAATACCCCTTCCCTTGTTGTAGAAGAGGTACCTTGACTATCACCTGCTGAGAGTACAGCTTGTGAATGGCTTCCAAAACCGTCTCCCTTTCGGAGGGGGACGTTGGTAAAGCAGACTTCAGGAAACGGCGAGGTGGATCCGTCTCTAATTCCAACCTGTACCCTTGAGATATTATCTGCAGGATCCAGGGATCTACCTGCGAGTGAGCCCACTGCGCGCTGTAATTTTTGAGACGACCGCCCACCATCCCCGAGTCCGCTTGAGGAGCCCCAGCGTCATGCTGAGGCTTTTGTAGAAGCCGGGGAGGGCTTCTGTTCCTGGGAAGGAGCTGCGTGTTGCTGTCTCTTCCCTCGACCTTTGCCTCGTGGCAGATATGAATAGCCCTTTGCTCTCTTATTTTTAAAGGAACGAAAGGGCTGCGGTTGAAAAGTCGGTGCCTTTTTCTGTGGGGGAGTGACTTGAGGTAGAAAGGTGGATTTCCCGGCTGTAGCCGTGGCCACCAAATCTGATAGACCGACTCCAAATAACTCCTCCCCTTTATACGGCAAAACTTCCATATGCCGTTTTGAATCCGCATCACCTGACCACTGTCGCGTCCATAAAACTCTTCTGGCCGAAATGGACATAGCACTTACCCGTGATGCCAGTGTGCAGATATCCCTCTGTGCATCACGCATATAAAGAAATGCATCCTTTATTTGTTCTAACGACAGTAAAATATTGTCCCTGTCCAGGGTATCAATATTTTCAATCAGGGACTCTGACCAAACTACCCCAGCACTGCCCATCCAGGCAGTCGCTACAGCTGGTCGTAGTATAACACCTGCATGTGTGTATATACTTTTTTGGATATTTTCCATCCTCCTATCTGATGGATCTTTAAGTGCGGCCGTCTCAGGAGAGGGTAACGCCACTTGTTTAGATAAGCGTGTTAGCGCCTTGTCCACCCTAGGAGGTGTTTCCCAGCGCTCCCTAACCTCTGGCGGGAAAGGGTATAATGCCAATAATTTCTTTGAAATTATCAGTTTTTTATCAGGGGCAACCCACGCTTCATTACACACGTCATTTAATTCTTCTGATTCAGGAAAAACTATAGGTAGTTTTTTCATACCCCACATAATACCCTGTTTAGTGGTACCTGTAGTATCAGCTAAATGTAACGCCTCCTTCATTGCCAAAATCATATAACGTGTGGCCCTACTGGAAAATACGGTTGATTCGTCACCGTCACCACTGGAGTCATCGCCTGTGTCTGGGTCTGTGTCGACCGACTGAGGCAAAGGGCGTTTCACAGCCCCTGACGGTGTTTGAGTCGCCTGGACAGGCACTAATTGATTGTCCGGCCGCCTCATGTCGTCAAACGACTGCTTTAGCGTGTTGACACTATCCCGTAGTTCCATAAATAAAGGCATCCATTCCGGTGTCGACTCCCTAGGGGGTGACATCCTCATATTTGGCAATTGCTCCGCCTCCACACCAATATCGTCCTCATACATGTCGACACACACGTACCGACACACAGCAGACACACAGGGAATGCTCCTAACGAAGACAGGACCCACTAGCCCTTTGGGGAGACAGAGGGAGAGTTTGCCAGCACACACCAAAAGCGCTATATATATATCAGGGATAGCCTTATAATAAGTGCTCCCTTATAGCTGCTTTGTTATATCAAATTATCGCCATAAATGTGCCCCCCCCTCTCTGTTTTACCCTGTTTCTGTAGTGCAGTGCAGGGGAGAGACTTGGGAGCCGTCCTGACCAGCGGAACTGTGAGAGGAAATGGCGCCGTGTGCTGAGGAGATAGGCCCCGCCCCTTTTCTGGCGGGCTCGTCTCCCGCTATTTAGAGAAATTAGGCAGGGGTTAAATATCTCCATATAGCCTCTAGGGCTATATGTGAGGTATTTTTAGCCTTTATAGGTAATCATTTTGCCTCCCAGGGCGCCCCCCTCCCAGCGCCCTGCACCCTCAGTGACTGCCGTGTGAAGTGTGCTGAGAGGAAAATGGCGCACAGCTGCAGTGCTGTGCGCTACCTTTTGAAGACTGCAGGAGTCTTCAGCCGCCGATTCTGGACCTCTTCTGTCTTCAGCATCTGCAAGGGGGCCGGCGGCGTGGCTCCGGTGACCATCCAGGCTGTACCCGTGATCGTCCCTCTGGAGCTTGATGTCCAGTAGCCAAGAAGCCAATCCATCCTGCACGCAGGTGAGTTGACTCCTTCTCCCCTCAGTCCCTCGCTGCAGTGATCCTGTTGCCAGCAGGAATCACTGTAAAATAAAAAACCTAGCTAAACTTTTTCTAAGCAGCTCTTTAGGAGAGCCACCTAGATTGCACCCTTCTCGGCCGGGCACAAAATCTAACTGGAGTCTGGAGGAGGGTCATAGGGGGAGGAGCCAGTGCACACCACCTGATCGGAAAAAGCTTTACTTTTTGTGCCCTGTCTCCTGCGGAGCCGCTATTCCCCATGGTCCTTTCAGGAACCCCAGCATCCACTAGGACGATAGAGAAACAAAGTGTGTGTACATTCACACAATTCATTTATGTTTCATAATCATATACACCTTATACACACAGCCTGAAGGACATTTAATACAATATTTGTAATAACTTTGTGTATTAAACAAAGTTTGTGTACATTGAGCCATCAAAAAAACAAAGGTTTCACTATCTCACTCTCACTCAAAAAAGTCTGTATTTCGGAATATTCCGTATTTCGGAATATTTGGATAGGGGATACTCAACCTGTATTACTATTCTATTATTGTTAATTGATTTGCATACATGGCACACCTGATCTGATAGAAGGTTTATAATTTGCGCATGCGCAGGATTGAATAATCAATGATCTGCGCAAACATTGGCAGTGCGCTCAATTAGCATCCACCTCCCAATGTGTCTTCCTCAGGAAATGATTAATGTTACTTGGTACCATGTGTCTGAGAGCC
This sequence comes from Pseudophryne corroboree, assembly GCF_028390025.1. NCBI lineage: Eukaryota > Metazoa > Chordata > Amphibia > Anura > Myobatrachidae > Pseudophryne > Pseudophryne corroboree. Next base: position 671,646,249 of record NC_086446.1, read on the forward strand.
CATCTGATGACAATGATTTGGTTTATTTCTTTTTAACCTGTGACTGATTACGCAGCAGAATGCAATCTAAAACAGCATCAATTTGGTAAAAATAAGAAAAAAGAAAACATTTAATTACATTTGCCATATAAACACAATTTTATAGAAAAGTTTAATTTTCAAAAAGATTTAGCATTGCCTCCATTTAGGACAGCCAACGGCCAGTATTTTACCATTGTGGCTGGTATTTTATCTTTAGGAAATGTGATAAATCCCCTTCATTAATGTAGCAAAAGGAAGAATTTTGTCAGTATTATGGGCTTGATTCAGATGTGGTTGGAGCTAATATGCTGTATTACTGGTCTGAACTCCGTCCAAGGATACAGTATTGGATTTTCCCCAGCACCATTGGGCAGCTTGTGGCACTCATGATGACGCGCAAGCCGTCTTTCGCAGAAGCCATAAAATCTCTATGCAATGATATGGATCCCTAGCCTCTTCCCTCTGCCTAAAACAGGGATGGGGAACCTTCGTCCCTCCAGTTGTTGTTGAACTACACATACCAGCATGCATTGCTACAGTTTTACTATTTGGCTATACTAAAACTGTTGCAAGGCATGCTGGGATGTGTAGTTCAACAACAGCTGGAGGGCCGAAGGTTCCCCATCCCTGGCCTAAAAGGTGGTGACACGCCTCCGTTTTCACAAACAGAGGCCATCGCCGCCCCCTTCCTGCTCCCAAATGGCATCAGACTGTCAATTACTGATAGTTTGATGCTGTCCCTGCGTCCTGTGTTGCAGGACCTGTTCACTGTAACTTGTGACGCAGGACAGAATAACAACCGGACCTGAATAAAGTACTATATTTGTACCTTTTCAAGTGTTTTTGTTTGTATAAAGTTTTCTTTAATAATTACAAATACACATAATAACATTATAAATAAGTACAATAACCCGTAGAGTACAAATTAGAATATACATTTAAAGGTATTATTTTCATTTTAACCAAAAATAATATTTTTGTGAATTAATTTGACAGAAACAGAACTATTGGATAAATATCACTAATATTTAGGTGAGATAAACCCCTGGAGGCAGGGCCATAGCTAGTACATTCCTGGAGGTATTGAACTGTTGCTTGTAGAGAAACAGTGAAGATGTACTGTAGTCACGTTGTCCATGTAATAATGTACGCATGGTTGACGTTTTGTCACTGGCGACATATTGCAAGTAAACATTATGGTTATCAACTTTCTGAAAATTATGGCATTTTGTCTGCCAGCATGTTGTATGTCTTGATGTAATGACCGAAACCAAAGCAAGGCTATGTGAGTAACGTTCCTAGATATCTGCTGATCTTTGTCCTGTCCTTACGTGTTTAGGTCCCAGTTTTTCCAAGATAGCTCCAATGTTTTGGCAGAGTTACAGTGATATCCAATTAGCAGAGATTTTTCCAGATGTTTCATCATCCGTATTTTTTTACAGGCTATCCAGTTTGGTCACCTGTAAAAAAACAAAACAAGTACATTCTCTCCCGAAAACACACAGGTTCAGTGGAACCTGTGTGTTTTTGGTAGAAACAGGCTGTATCCGGGATTTGGTTTGGAAACAAAATCCCTGATAAACCGCAACAGGGCTAGTGCTGGCTTATCTGAGCTATTAGGAGAGCCCCCGGCGAGACAATTAGCAGTGAAAATGAACCGCAGCTAATTGGGTACCCCCTTAAGTTTTTCATCAACAATGTTGCCTAGACTTTAGATTCTCAAAATTCCAGCACTGAATGGAATGTCCACTGAAAATATTACATTTTCACCTTGTAAGGACATAGGAAGGTGAGGTTGTAATTTATTAATACAGTTGCTCCTTTCATATTGTCCAACTATCAGTGCTCAGAGCTGCTGCCATGGCAAACTGTTGTGGTTATATGTAATAATAATTATAATAATAATAATTATTTTTATATATATATATATATATATATATATAAAATCCTCAATGTGGTCTGGCACTCTCCGCTCCACTTGGGTACTGGCTCAGGTGCCTTCCTCAAAGAGTATGAATCCTGATATATCCACAGAATGATGGAGGCGGCACTCAGAGACTGCGTAGGTAGGTGAAAAAACAGCCCGTGTATTTATTCAATGTTTCGAGGGTCGAACCCCCATCTACAGGAAACACAAAACATTGTGTTTCCTGAAGACGGGGGTTCGACCCTCGAAACGTTGAATAAATACACAGGCTGCTTTTTCACCTACCTACGCAGTCTCTGAGTGCCGCCTCCATTCTGTGGAGATATATATACATATATACCATATAGATATACCTATATAAGACATGTATCTCTTTGCCTGTATACACCTTGATAAGAGAGGGCACAGTCCCGCTGATACATTGGTGATGTAATCGGTATGGCGATGTATCATGCACTTTATTGAATACTATTTGAAGTTCCTATATACATCGCAGTTTTAACTACGGGTTCACAAAACTCATGTCAATAGAAGACTGGGCTTTTATTTTATGAGACTGGTATCTCCCAGATTAAAACATTTTATATTTATAAATCAAATCTGCATTTATTTTGACCCATTACTTTTTTTATTATAATATTTCTAAATATTATTATTACTAATTGTATTAAAATTAATTGGCTGCTATGAGTTCTTGTCTATCCAATCACTTATGATGGTTTTGCGTTTTAAATGACTGATCTGTATAAATGTTCCTGATGAAAACTGTTTTTTCTTTTGATTATTAATACATAAAATTAAAGCATTATATACAGTGTTGTGTCATTTATTGTCATTTTTAATAATGTTAGTTGTGGTTTTATTTACCATGGTAAGGATTTACTTTTGCTCATCCTACCCTGTTAAAATCCTCACCCTGGATAATAACATAAATTAAGTTAAACTTTTTCCAGCCTTATACAGTATTTTGCCTTACAACATTTAACTAATACCACTTCCAGACAGAAAAGTCTGAAAGTCACGGCAATTACCCGGCATTTCAATGCCGGGTCGTTTTGCCTGGACCTGCCTGACCCCCCCCCCCTTCACACAGACATGAAAATTACCTGGTCGAGAACTTCGACCCGGTAATTTGCAGATCAACACGGGTATTTTGTCTGTGTGAAAGGGTCAACCCGTGTCGAAATTCCCATGTCTCCGACCCTGGTAGATTCCAGGGTCGAAGTCCTGGGAATTTCAACCCGAGTCGACCCTTTCAAACAGAAATAAAACCCGTGTGTTTCATGAAGTTACCGGGTGAACTGCTTCACCCGGTAATTTCATTTTCTGTCTGAAAGGGGTATAATGAAGGAAAAAGGCTACAGCGCTGAAGATTAGTAAAAAAATAATAATAAATATAAAAAACTAGAATAACCAGATGGAAAAGTGATCAGTGCCTGATTTAATACTTTGTAAAGCCATCTTCTACTGCCATTACAGCCTTCAGTCTGTTTGGCTATGTCTCTACAAGCTTTAAGCACCTAGGTTGGGAAATATTTTTCTATTTCTCTGACGTCCTAAGTGGATGCTGGGGACTCCGTCAGGACCATGGGGAATAGCGGCTCCGCAGGAGACAGGGCACAAAAATAAAGCTTTAGGATCAGGTGGTGTGCACTGGCTCCTCCCCCTATGACCCTCCTCCAAGCCTCAGTTAGGTTTTTGTGCCCGTCCGAGCAGGGTGCAATCTAGGTGGCTCTCTTAAGGAGCTGCTTAGAAAAAGTTTTTAGGTTTTTTATGTTCAGTGAGTCCTGCTGGCAACAGGCTCACTGCATCGAGGGACTTAGGGGAGAGAAGTTCAACTCACCTGCGTGCAGGATGGATTGGCTTCTTAGGCTACTGGACACCATTAGCTCCAGAGGGAGTCGGAACACAGGTCTCACCCTGGGGTTCGTCCCGGAGCCGCGCCGCCGACCCCCCTTGCAGATGCTGAAGATTGAAGGTCCAGAAACCGGCGGCAGAAGGCTTTTCAGTCTTCATGAAGGTAGCGCACAGCACTGCAGCTGTGCGCCATTGTTGTCACACACTTCACACCTTAGGTCACGGAGGGTGCAGGGCGCTGCTGGGGGCGCCCTGGGCAGCAATGTATAATACCGTTTATGGCTAAAAAATACATCACATATAGCCCTTGAGGCTATATGGATGTATTAAACCCATGCCAGATATCTCAAACTCCGGGAGAAAAGCCCGCCGGAATAGGGGGCGGGGCTTATTCTCCTCAGCACACAGCGCCATTTTCCTGCTCAGCTCCGCTGTGAGGAAGGCTCCCAGGACTCTCCCCTGCACTGCACTACAGAAACAGGGTAAAACAGAGAGGGGGGGCACTTTTTTTGGCGATATTTTATATATTTAAGCTGCTATAAGGATACAACACTTATATAAGGTTGTTCCCATATATATTATAGCGCTTGGGTGTGTGCTGGCAAACTCTCCCTCTGTCTCCCCAAAGGGCTAGTGGGGTCCTGTCTTCGATAAGAGCATTCCCTGTGTGTCTGCTGTGTGTCGGTACGTGTGTGTCGACATGTATGAGGACGATGTTGGTGTGGAGGCAGAGCAATTGCCGATAATGGTGATGTCACCCCCCAGGGAGTCGACACCGGAATGGATGGCTTTGTTTATGGAATTACGTGATAATGTCAGCACATTACAAAAATCAGTTGACGACATGAGACGGCCGGAAAACCAGTTGGTACCTGCCCAGGCGTCTCAGACACCGTCAGGGGCTGTAAAACGCCCTTTACCTCAGTCGGTCGACACAGACCCAGACACGGACACTGAATCTAGTGTCGACGGTGAAGAAACAAACGTATTTTCAAGTAGGGCCACACGTTATATGATCACGGCAATGAAGGAGGCTTTGCATATCTCTGATACTGCAAGTACCACAAAAAGGGGTATTATGTGGGGGGTGAAAAAACTACCTGTAGTTTTTCCTGAATCAGAGGAATTGAATTTGTGATGAAGCGTGGGTTAACCCAGATAGAAAAGTGCTAATTTCAAAAAAGTTATTGGCATTATACCCTTTCCCGCCAGAGGTTAGGGCGCGCTGGGAAACACCCCCTAGGGTGGATAAGGCGCTCACACGCTTATCAAAACAAGTGGCGTTACCGTCTCCAGATACGGCCGCCCTCAAGGATCCAGCTGATAGGAGGCTGGAAACTACCCTAAAAAGTATATACACACATACTGGTGTTATACTGCGACCAGCCATCGCCTCAGCCTGGATGTGCAGTGCTGGGGTGGTCTGGTCGGATTCCCTGACTGAAAATATTGATACCCTGGATGCACTCTGGCATCGAGAGTAAATGCGATGTCCATATCTGCCAGAAGAAGTTTATGGACGCGACAGTGGTCAGGTGATGCGGATTCTAAACGACATATGGAAGTATTGCCGTATAAAGGGGAGGAATTATTTGGCATCGGTCTATCGGATCTGGTGGCCACGGCAACTGCCGGAAAATCCACCTTTTTACCTCAGACCCCCTCCCAACAGAAAAAGACACCGTCTTTTCAGCCGCAGTCCTTTCGGTCCTATAAGAACAAGCGGGCAAAAGGACAGTCATATCTGCCCCGGGGCAGAGGAAGGGGTAAGAGAGGACAGCAAGCTGCCCCTGCCCAGGAACAGAAGCCCTCCCAGGGTTCTGCAAAGCCCTCAGCATGACGCTGGGGCTTTACAAGTGGACTCAGGAGCGGTGGGGGGTCGACTCAAGAATTTCAGCGCACAGTGGGCTTGCTCACAGGTGGACCCCTGGATCCTGCAGGTAGTATCTCAGGGTTACAGGTTGGAGTTCGAGAAGTCTCCCCCTCGCCGGTTCCTAAAGTCTGCTTTGCCAAAGTCTCCCTCAGACAGGGCGACGGTATTGGAAGCCATTCACAAGCTGTTTTCTCAGCAGGTGATAGTCAAGGTACCCCTCCTACAACAAGGAAAAGGGTATTACTCCACGCTATTTGTGGTACCGAAGCCGGACGGCTCGGTAAGACCTATTCTAAATCTGAAATCTTTGAACCTGTACATACAGAAATTCAAATTCAAGATGGAGTCACTCAGAGCAGTGATAGCGAATCTGGAAGAAGGGGACTTTATGGTGTCCCTGGACATAAAGGATGCTTACCTGCATGTCCCAATTTGCCCTTCACATCAAGGGTACCTCAGGTTCGTGGTGCAAAACTGTCATTATCAGTTTCAGACGCTGCCGTTTGGATTGTCCACGGCACCTCGGGTCTTTACCAAGGTAATGGCCGAAATGATGATTCTTCTTCGAAGAAGAGGCGTATTAATTATCCCTTACTTGGACGATCTCCTGATAAGGGCAAGGTCCAGAGAACAGCTGGAGGACGGAGTAGCACTAACCCGATTAGTGCTGCAACAACACGGGTGGATTCTGAATTTTCCAAAATTTCAGTTGACACCGACAACACGTCTGCTGTTCCTGGGAATGATTCTGGACACGGTTCAGAAAAAGGTGTTTCTTCCGGAGGAGAAAGCCAAGGAGTTATCCAAACTTGTCAGGAACCTCCTAAAACCAGGAAAAGTGTCTGTGCATCAATGCACAAGAGTCCTGGGAAAGATGGTGGCTTCTTACGAAGCGATTCCATTCGGCAGATTCCACGCACGAACTTTTCAGTGGGATCTGTTGGACAAATGGTCCGGATCGCATCTGCAGATGCACCAGCGGATAACCTTATCACCACGGACAAGGGTGTCTCTTCTGTGGTGGTTGCAGAGTGCTCATCTGTTAGAGGGCCGCAGATTCGGCATACAGGACTGGGTCCTGGTGACCACGGATGCCAGTCTGAGAGGCTGGGGAGCGGTCACACAGGGAAGAAACTTCCAGGGAGTATGGTCAAGCCTGGAGATGTCTTTTCACATAAATATACTGGAGCTAAGAGCGATTTACAATGCTCTAAGTCTGGCAAAACCCCTGCTTCAGGGTCAGCCGGTGTTGATCCAGTCGGACAACATCACGGCAGTCGCCCACGTAAACAGACAGGGCGGCACAAGAAGCAGGACAGCAATGGCAGAAGCTGCAAGGATTCTTCGCTGAGCGGAAGATCATGTGATAGCACTGTCAGCAGTGTTCATTCCGGGAGTGGACAACTGGGAAGCAGACTTCCTCAGCAGACACGATCTACACCCGGGAGAGTGGGGACTTCATCCAGAAGTCTTCCACATGATTGTGAACCGTTGGGAAAAACCAAAGGTGGATATGATGGCGTCCCGCCTCAACAAAAAACTGGACAGGTATTGCGCCAGGTCAAGAGACCCTCAGGCAATAGCTGTGGACGCTCTGGTAACACCGTGGGTGTTCCAGTCAGTGTATGTGTTCCCTCCTCTGCCTCTCATACCAAAAGTACTGAGAATTATACGGCAAAGGGGAGTAAGAACGATACTCGTGGCTCCGGATTGGCCAAGAAGAACTTGATACCCGGAACTTCAAGAGATGCTCACGGAGGATCCGTGGCCTCTACCTCTAAGACGGGACCTGCTTCAGCAGGGACCGTGTCTATTCCAAGACTTACCGCGGCTGCGCTTGACGGCGTGGCGGTTGAACGCCGAATTCTAAGGGAAAAAGGCATTCCGGAAGAGGTCATTCCTAGACTGGTAAAAGCCAGGAAGGAGGTGACTGCACAACATTATCACCGCATTTGGAGAAAATATGTTGCGTGGTGTGAGGCCAGGAAGGCCCCCACGGAGGAATTTCAATTGGGTCGATTCCTACATTTCCTGCAAACAGGATTGTCTATGGGCCTCAAATTGGGGTCCATTAAGGTTCAAATTTCGGCCCTGACGATTTTCTTCCAGAAAGAATTGGCTTCAGTTCCTGAAGTCCAGACTTTTGTAAAAGGAGTACTACATATACAGCCCCCGGTTGTGCCCCCAGTGGCTCCGTGGGACCTTAATGTAGTTTTGGATTTCTCAAATCCCATTGGTTTGAGCCACTCAAATCGGCGGATTTGAAATATCTTACATGGAAAGTAACCATGCTACTGGCCCTGGCTTCAGCCAGGAGAGTGTCAGAATTGGCGGCTTTATCCTATAAAAGCCCATATCTGATTTTCCATTTGGACAGGGCAGAACTGCGGACGCGTCCTCATTTTCTGCCTAAGGTGGTGTCAGCGTTTCACCTGAACCAGCCTATTGTGGTGCCTGCGGCTACTAACGATTTGGAGGATTCCAAGTTGTTGGACGTGGTCCGGGCATTGAAAATATATATTTCAAGAACGGCTGGAGTCAGAAAGTCTGACTCGCTGTTTATATTGTATGCACCCAACAAGCTGGGTGCTCCTGCTTCTAAGCAGACGATTGCTCGTTGGATTTGTAGCACAATTCAACTTGCACATTCTGTGGCAGGCTTGCCACAACCAAAATCTGTCAAGGCCCATTCCACAAGGAAAGTGGGCTCATCCTGGGCGGCTGCCCGGGGGGTCTCGGCATTACAACTCTGCCGAGCAGTTACGTGGTCGGGGGAGAACACGTTTGTAAAATTCTACAAATTTGATACCCTGGCTAAAGAGGACCTGGAGTTCTCTCATTCGGTGCTGCAGAGTCATCCGCACTCTCCCGCCCGTTTGGGAGCTTTGGTATAATCCCCATGGTCCTGACGGAGTCCCCAGCATCCACTTAGGACGTCAGAGAAAATAAGATTTTACTTACCGATAAATCTATTTCTCGTAGTCCGTAGTGGATGCTGGGCGCCCATCCCAAGTGCGGATTGTCTGCAATACTTGTACATAGTTATTGTTACAAAAAAAATCGGGTTGTTATTGTTGTGAGCCGTCTGTTCAGAGGCTCCTACGTTTGTCATACTGTTAACTGGGTTCAGATCACAAGTTGTACGGTGTGATTGGTGTGGCTGGTATGAGTCTTACCCGGGATTCATTATCCTTCCTTATTGTGTACGCTCGTCCGGGCACAGTATCCTAACTGAGGCTTGGAGGAGGGTCATAGGGGGAGGAGCCAGTGCACACCACCTGATCCTAAAGCTTTATTTTTGTGCCCTGTCTCCTGCGGAGCCGCTATTCCCCATGGTCCTGACGGAGTCCCCAGCATCCACTACGGACTACGAGAAATAGATTTATCGGTAAGTAAAATCTTATTTTTTCCTTGCAGAATAGTTCATCCATCTTCTCTTTAATTCTGACCAATTGCCCTGTCCTTGTTGAAGAGAAACACTTCCACAACATAATGTTACTACTAGTGATGAGCGGGTTCGGTTTCTCGGAATCCGAACCCCCCCGAACTTCACCCATTTTACACGGTTCCGAGGCAGACTCGGATCCTCCCGCCTTGCTCGGTTAACCCGATTGCGCCCGAACGTCATCATCCCGCTGTCGGATTCTCGCGAGATTCATATTCTATATAAGGAACCGCGCATCGCCGCCATTTTCACTCGTGCATTGGAGATGATAGGGAGAGGACGTGCAGCACTCTCTCAGTTTCTGTGTTCAGTGTGCTGCAAATATCTGTGCTCAGTGTGCTGCAAATATCTGTGCTCAGTGTGCTGAAAATATCTACGTTCTCTGCCTGAAAAACGCTCCATATCTGTGCTGCATTGTAGTATAGGAGGACAGTGCAGAATTTTGCTGACTAGTGACCACCAGTATTATATAGCAGTACGGTACAGTAGTCCACTGCTCTACCTACCTCTGTGTCGTCAAGTATACTATCCATCCATACCTGTGGTGCATTTTAGTTGTGCACAGTATATATAGTAGGAGGGCAGTGCAGAATTTTGCTGACCACCAGTATATAATATATAGCAATACGGTACAGTAGGCCACTGCTCTACCTACCTCTGTGTCGTCACGTATACTATCCATCCATATCTGTGGTGCATTTTAGTTGTGCGCAGTATATATAGTAGGAGGACTGCAGAATTTTGCTGACCACCAGTATATAATATATAGCAGTACGGTACAGAAGTCCACTGCTCTACCTACCTCTGTGTCGTCAAGTATACTATCCATCCATACCTGTGGTGAATTTTAGTTGTGCACAGTATATATAGTAGGAGGACAGTGCAGAATTTTGCTGACCACTAGTATATAATATATAGCAGTACGGTACAGAAGTCCACTGCTCTACCTACCTCTGTGTCGTCAAGTATACTATCCATCCATACCTATGGTGCATTTTAGTTGTGCGCAGTATATATAGGAGGACAGTGCAGAATTTTGCTGACCGCCAGTATATAATATATAGCAGTACGGTACAGTAGGCCACTGCTCTACCTACCTCTGTGTCGTCAAGTATACTACCCATCCATACCTGTGGTGCATTTTAGTTGTGCACAGTACTATATAGTAGGAGGACAGTGCAAAATTTTGCTGACCACCAGTATATAATATATAGCAGTACAGTGCAGTAGGCCACTGCTCTACCTACCTCTGTGTCGTTAAGTATACTATCCATCCATACCTGTGGTGAATTTTAGTTGTGCACAGTATTATATAGTAGGAGTACAGTGAGGAATTTTGCTGACCACCAGTATATAATATATAGCAATACGGTACAGTAAGCCACTGCTCTACCTACCTCTGTGTCGTCAAGTATACTATCCATCCATACCTGTGGTGCATTTTAGTTGTGCGCAGTATTATATAGTAGGAGGACAGTGCAGAATTTTGCTGACCACCAGTATATAATATATAGCAGTACGGTACAGTAGGCCACTGCTCTACCTACCTCTGTGTCGTCAAGTATACTATCCATCCATACCTGTGGTGCATTTCAGTTGTGCGCAGTATTATATAGTAGGAGGACAGTGCAGAAGTTTGCTGACCACCAGTATATAATATATAGCAGTACGGTACAGTAGTCCACTGCTCTACTTACCTCTGTGTCATCAAGTATACTATCCAGCCATACCTGTTGTGCATTTTAGTTGTGCGCAGTATATATAGTAGGACAGTGCAGAATATTGCTGACCACCAGTATATAATATATAGCAGTACGGTACAGTAGGCCACTGCTCTACCTACCTCTGTGTCGTCAAGTATACTATCCATCCATACCTGTGGTGCATTTCAGTTGTGCGCAGTATTATATAGTAGGAGGACAGTGTAGAATTTTGCTGACCACCAGTATATAATATATAGCAGTACGGTACAGTAGTCCACTGCTCTACCTACCTCTGTGTCATCAAGTATACTATCCATCCATACCTGTGGTGCATTTTAGTTGTGCGCAGTATATATAGTAGGACAGTGCAGAATTTTGCTGACCACCAGTATATAATATATAGCAGTACGGTACAGTAGGCCACTGCTCTACTTACCTCTGTGTCGTCAAGTATACTATCCATCCATACCTGTGGTGCATTTTAGTTGTGCACAGTATTATATAGTAGGAGGACAGTGCAGAATTTTGCTGACCACCAGTAAATAATATATAGCAGTACGTTACAGTAGGCCACTGCTCTACCTACCTCTGTGTCGTCAAGTATACTATCCATCCATACCTGTGGTGCATTTTAGTTGTGCACAGTATTATATAGTAGGAGGACAGTGCAGAATTTTGCCGACCACCAGTATATAATATATAGCAGTACGGTACAGTAGTCCACTGCTCTACCTACCTCTGTGTCGTCAAATATACTATCCATCCATACCTGTGGTGCATTTTAGTTGTGCGCAGTATATATAGTAGGAGGACAGTGCAGAATTTTGCTGACCACCAGTATATAATATATAGCAGTACAGTACAGTAGGCCATTGCTATTGATATATTACTGGCATATAATTCCACACATTAAAAAATGGAGAACAAAAATGTGGAGGGTAAAATAGGGAAAGATCAAGATCCACTTCCACCTTGTGCTGAAGCTGCTGCCACTAGTCATGGCCGAGACGATGAAATGCCATCAACGTCGTCTGCCAAGGCCGATGCCCAATGTCATAGTAGAGAGCATGTAAAATCCAATAAAAACAAAAGTTCAGTAAAATGACCCAAAAATCTAAATTAAAAGCGTCTGATGAGAAGCGTAAACTTGCCAATATGCCATTTACGACACGGAGTGGCAAGGAACGGCTGAGGCCCTGGCCTATGTTCATGGCTAGTGGTTCAGATTCACATGAAGATGGAAGCACTCATCCTCTCGCTAGAAAAATGAAAAGACTTAAGATGGCAAAAGCACAGCAAAGAACTGTGCGTTCTTATAAATCACAAATCCCCAAGGAGAGTCCAATTGTGTCGGTTGTGATGCCTGACCTTCCCAACACTGGACGGGAAGAGGTGGCGCCTTCCACCATTTGCACGCCCCCTGCAAGTGCTGGAAGGAGCACCCGCAGTCCAGTTCCTGATAGTCAAATTGAAGATGTCACTATTGAAGTACACCAGGATGAGTATATGGGTGTTGCTAGCGCTGAAGAGGAAATTGACAAGGAGGATTCTGATGGTGAGGTGGTTTGTTTAAGTCAGGCACCTGGGGAGACACCTGTTGTCTGTGGGACGAATATGGCCATTGACATGCCTGGTCAAATTACAAAAAAAAATCACCTCGTCGGTGTGGAATTATTTTAACAGAAATGCGGACAACATTTGTCAAGCCGTGTGTTGCCTTTGTCAAGCTGTAATAAGTAGGGGTAAGGACGTTAACCACCTAGGAACATCCTCTCATATACGTCACCTGGAGCGCATTCATCAGAAGTCATTGACAAGTTCAAAAACTTTGGGTGACAGCGGAAGCAGTCCACTGACAACTAAATCCCTTCCTCTTGTAACCAAGCTCCTGCAAACCACACCACCAACTCCCACAGTGTCAATTTCCTCCTTAGACAGGAAAGCCAATAGTCCAGCAGGCCATGTCACTGTCAAGTCTGACGAGTCCTCTCCTGCCTGGGATTCCTCCGATGCATCCTTGAGTGTAACGCCTACTGCTGCTGGCGCTGCTGTTGTTGCTGCTGGGAGTCGATCGTCATCTCAGAGGGGAAGTCGGAAGACCACTTGTACTACTTCCAGTAAGCAATTGACTGTCCAACAGTCCTTTGCGAGGAAGATGAAATATCACAGCAGTCATCCTGCTGCAAAGCAGATAACTCAGGCCTTGGCCTTGGCAGCCTGGGTGGTGTTAAACGTGTGTCCGGTATCCACCGTTAATTCACAGGGAAGTAGAGAATTTATTGAGTTAGTGTGTCCCCGGTACCAAATACCATCTAGGTTCCACTTCTCTAGGCAGGCGATACCGATAATGTACACAGACCTCAGAAAAAAAAAACAGTGTCCTAAAAAATGCAGTTGTACCCAATGTCCACTTAACCACGGACTTGTGGACAAGTGGAGCAGGGCAGACTCAGGACTATATGACTGTGACAGCCCACTGGGTAGATGTATTGCCTCCCGCTGCAAGAACAGCAGTGGCGGCACCAGTAGCAGCATCTCGCAAACGCCAACTCGTTCCTAGGCAGGCTACGCTTTGTATCACCGCTTTCAATAAGAGGCACACAGCTGACAACCTCTTACGGAAACTGAGGAACATCATCGCAGAATGGCTTACCCCAATTGGACTCTCCTGGGGATTTGTGACATCGGACAACGCCACCAATATTGTGCGTGCATTACATGTGGGCAAATTCCAGCACGTCCCATGTTTTGCACATACATTGAATTTGGTGGTACAGAATTATTTAAAAAACGACAGGTGCGTGCAAGAGATGCTGTCGGTGGCCCGAAGAATTGTGGGCCACTTTCGGCATTCAGCCACCACGTGCCGAGGACTGGAGCACCAGCAAACACTCCTGAACCTGCCCCGCCATCATCTGAAGCAAGAGGTGGTAACGAGGTGGAATTCAACCCTCTATATGCCTCAGAGGATGGAGGAGCAGCAAAAGGCCATTTAAGCCTATACAGCTACCTACGATATAGGCAAAGGAGGGGGAATGCACCTGACTATTGCGCAGTGGAGAATGATTTCAACGTTGTGCAAGGTTTTGCAACCCTTTGAACTTGCCACACGTGAAGTCAGTTCAGGCACTGCCAGCCTGAGTCAGGTCATTCCCCTCATCAGGCTTTTGCAGAAGAAGCTGGAGAGATTGAAGGAGGAGCTAAAACAGCGATTCCGCTAGGCATGTGGGACTTGTGGATGGAGCCCTTAATTCGCTTAACCAGCATTCACGGGTGGTCAATCTGTTGAAATCAGAGCACTACATTTTGGCCACCGTGCTCGATCCTAGGTTTAAAGCCTACGTTTTATCTCACTTTCTGGCAGGTCTGCAGAGGTGCAAAGACCTGCTTGTGAGACACTTGTCAAGTCAAGCGGAACGTGACCCATCAACAGCTCCTCCTTCACATTCACCCGCAACTGGGGCTGCGAGGAAAAGGCTAAGAATTACGAGCCCACCCGCTGGCGGTGATGCAGGGCAGTCTGGAGCGAGTGCTGACATCTGGTCCGCACTGAAGGACCTGCCAACGATTACCGACATGTCGTCTACTGTCACTGCATATGATTCTGTCACCATTGAAAGAATGGTGGAGGATTATATGAGTGACCGCATCCAAGTAGGCATGTCAGACAGTCCGTACGTATACTGGCAGGAAAAAGAGGCAATTTGGAAGCCCTTGCACAAACTGGCTTTATTTTACCTAAGTTGCCCCCCCTCCAGTGTGTACTCCGAAAGAGTGTTTAGTGCAACCGCTCACCTTGTCAGCAATCGGCGTACAAAGTTACTTCCAGAAAATGTGGAGAAGATGTTCATCAAAATGAATTATAATCAATTCATCCGTCGAGACATTCACCAGCAATTGCCTCCAGAAAGTACACAGGGACCTGAGATGGTGGATTCCAGTGGGGACGAATTAATAATCTGTGAGGAGGGGGATGTACACAGTGAAAGGGGTGAGGAATCGGAGGATGAGAAGGAGGTGGACATCTTGCCTCTGTAGAGCCAGTTTGTGCAAGGAGAGATTGATTGCCTCTTTTTTGGTGGGGGCCCAAACCAACCAGTCATTTCAGTCACAGTCGTGTGGCAGACCCTGTCACAGAAATGATGGGTTTGTTAAAGTGTGCATGTCCTGTTTATACAACATAAGGGTGGGTGGGAGGGCCCAAGGACAATTCCATCTTGCACCTCTTTTTTCTTTCATTTATCTTTGCATCATGTGCTGTTTGGGGACAATTTTTTGAAGTGCCATCCTGTCTGACACTGCAGTGCTACTCCTAGATGGGCCAGGTGTTTGTGTCGGCCACTTGGGTCGCTTAGCTTAGCCATCCAGCGACCTTGGTGCACCTCTTTTTTTCTTTGCATCTTGTGCTGTTTGCGGACTATTTTTTAACTCGGCCATCCTGTCTGACACTGCAGTGCCACTCCTAGATGGGCCAGGTGTTTGTGTCGGCCACTTGGGTCGCTTAGCTTAGCCATCCAGCGACCTTGGTGCACCTCCTTTTTTCTTTGCATCATGTGCTGTTTGGGGACTATTTTTTGAAGTGCCATCCTGTCTGACACTACAGTGCCACTCCTAGATGGGCCAGGTGTTTGTGTCGGCCACTTGGGTCGCTTAGCTTAGTCATCCAGCGACCTCGGTGCAAATTTTAGGACTAAAAATAATATTGTGAGGTGTGAGGTGCTCAGAATAGACTGGAAATGAGTGGAAATTGAGGTTAATAATACTATGGGATCAAAATGACCGCCAAATTCTATGATTTAAGCTGTTTATGAAGGTTTTTTGTAAAAGAAACCCGAATCCAAAACACACCCGAATCCGACAAAAAAAATTCAGGGAGGCTTTGCCAAAACGCGTCCGAATCCAAAACACGGCTGCGGAACCGAATCCAAAACCAAAACACAAAACCTGAAAAATTTTCGGTGCACATCACTAGTTACTACCAACATGCTACACTGTAGGTATGGTGTGTTTTGGGTCAGATGTATTAACTTGGAGAAGGCATAAGGAAGTGATAAACAAGTGATATGTGCAAGGTGATAAAGGTACCAGCCAATTAGATCCAATATGGAAATTAACAGTTAGGAGCTGATTGGCTGGTGCCTTTATCGCCTTGCACATATCACTTGTTTATCACTTCCTTATGCCTTCTCCAATTTAATACATCTGCCCCAATGTTCTCTCTCTCCAAGTTTTGATAATCCCCCCCACCAAAAAAAAAAGCTTGATTACAATTATTAGTACATTTCCATAAAACAACTTCTGTTCTCCTTTCTTTCCTCATGTACGGTAAGAAATGACAGCAGAGCTGTTGCTCACTAGGGGGCTAATTCTGAGATGGACGTAGCCGCGTGTCCATATGCAGCGGCCGTGTCCATCTGGTCTGCACATGCGCACTGGACACAGTGCACGTGCGCGACCTTACACATTGCGGCCGCATCTAGGTAGAATGTGGCCTCAGTGTGATTGACAGCATCAGACATTCGTGGGGCGGCGGGATGTGTTGAATGAGGGCGTGCTGTCACCATTTTCAAGGCGGCTGCATGGCGTTACACACTGCCACTTGGATTTAAAAAATGGCGGCAGATCACCTGACAGCACAGCCAGGCGTTGCTGTCAGGGGTCAACCTTAGTTTGATGCGTCCGCAATCTAATTGTGGACGTTTCAGGAGGCGGCCTGTCACACATACTGGATGGCCCACAGCATGTGAGGAGATGAACGCAGATCTGTCTGCGTATGCAGCGATCTGCGTCTATCTCTGAATAAGGTCCTATATACAGTACACACTGATCTCTTATCACACATTCCAAAACTCTTCAGCTCAAGGGGGCTGCAAAGGGGGTTTGTGACTGTAGCAAATCACTATGAAATGAGTAGAGAGAGATCTGTCCTAGTTCTGCAGCCCCCTCTGTATTTCTTTCTTGGTATCTCTCTGGCAGTTGGAGACAGGTGCCCAGTGCCTCCAATGTCTCTGGGAGTTACACCACTGGATCATGTGCTATGTTTGATTTTTGCCAAATATTAGTGTTTGAAGTTCAGCAGGAAAAGATTATCTTGGTCTCATCAGATTGTTGCCAGATGCACAGACTGACCAATCTCAGCCATATAGACTTGTAAGTACTTCACTTCATCATTGGTGATTGATAGTGTGGTGATTGCTCTCTAATTGATTCATTGGATATTTAGAGGAAATTTCCCAGCACCCACTCAAATTTGGACATGGCTGTAATGGCACGTGCCCCAGGTGCCGGATTTGTGGGGGTGCTGAGACGGTCGGAGAAAAAAAGCGGGAAGCCCGCCTATTTTCAAGATGGGGTGCCGATATGTCAGTATGTGTATGAATGGTCAGTGGCACTGCCTACAAGCGCTGGTCAAAGCAGCAGCAAGAGGGAGAGTGGGCTTTGCCAGACAGGTCAGTTAACACTCTCCCTCTTTGGCAACTATTATAATATGTGCCGTCAGTAAGTGTTACGCACACCAGTGCCAACAGGAGTATACCGGTGTGTGAACAGAGAGGGAAGCGAAGCAAACAAACTCACAGATAGTGTAACATAACATACACAGGAGGTGATGGAATAACTAATAAACACAAAGTGAACGGAGAAGCCCAAAAGGCTCAGGAATTGGGTGTCTCCCTAGTGTCAGGAATGCTCAGATGGAATAGAGCGGACACTGAAGCGATGTGTAGTGATTTAACATGTGGAGCACCTGAAATGATGTTGCTAAGAGCAACAGGAAAAACCCCAAAGGGTTACCAACGGGTGTGGGAATAAACTCCTTGGTCAGAGATAGAAATATAGACACAAGGAGAGTATCCACAATCCTAACCCCCACTTGCAGGGCACAGGTTCAGCTTACTGCCACTAAACTGACACCTGGACGCCCTGCACAGTGAGGGAGGATTAAGCAAGCAGGTCTGAGAGTACAGCCGCAAACCTGCTGGGTTCACAGAATAGCAAAAGAACCCCAGCAGGTCAAACAACTGACTCCAGTCTTACTGCTAGGTCCGGATTGGCAGAATGAAGTACCGAATCCCAAGGCCTATTCGCAGTAAGCAACAAGTAAATACAAAGTCACACAGTACTAGCTAACTCTCTGGAACTGACTAACAAACAAAGATTCAGCAGCATTTGCCTAGCCTGAGAGGATGGTTTATATAGCAGGTGCTGTCCACGCCCCACTCAGACCTCACAGACTGTGAGCACAAAACCAGCGCCGGATTCCCTGCCGTGCACAGAGCCTGTAACCACTTCACAGTAAAAACCCGGACTGGAGTATCAGCTGCGCTCAGGTTACTTCGCTAACACTTGCCTCCCGGTTGCCATGGCGACGTGGAAGCACAGAGCAGGAGATCCTAACAGTACCCCCCCT
Source organism: Pseudophryne corroboree (assembly GCF_028390025.1). NCBI lineage: Eukaryota > Metazoa > Chordata > Amphibia > Anura > Myobatrachidae > Pseudophryne > Pseudophryne corroboree. The sequence continues at coordinate 671,664,483 of NC_086446.1, forward strand.
CTGACGAGGGGTCAAAGAACCCCTACCACCGGGTTTATCGGGGAACTGCGAGAAGAAAGAGCGTATCAGTCTGGGGGCATGAAGATCACAACTGCGCACCCACGACCGCTCCTCCGGGCCATACCCCTTCCAGTGCACCAAAAATGACAGCCGACCCCGAACCATCTTGGAGTCAAGAACCCTTTCAACCACAAACTCCCTCTGACCCCGTATCAGAAGAGGAGAAGGTCTTCCACTGGAAGAAGGATTACTAACCGCCAGTTTTAAAAGGGAACAATGAAATGTTTTATTGATACCCAATGAACGGGGCAGATCTAACTGAAATGCCACCGGATTGATAACCCTGGTGATCTTATAAGGGCCGATGAACCGGGGGCCTAACTTATGAGATGGCTGTCTCAACTTCAAATTCTTGGTGGACAACCAGACGAAGTCTCCTAATTTGAAGCTGCAGGGTCTTCTCCGCTTATCAAAAACCCTTTTGGTCACTAATGACACAGACACAAGGGCTTTCTTTACTTTCCTCCAAATACCCCTAAGGACTGAAACAACAGAGGAACCACCAGGCGTGGAATCCAGGGGGTCAAAAGAATTGGCCTTAGGATGATGCCCATACACACAAAGGAAGGGAGAGATCCCTGTAGCAGAGTGAGCCGCGTTGTTATAGGCAAACTCCGCCATGGACAGATGAGCAACCCAGTCAGTATGACACTTGGAGACATAACACCTGAGGAACTGCTCCAAGGACTGGTTCACCCTCTCAGTCTGCCCATTAGACTGTGGATGGTAGCCTGACGACAAGCTCACAGAAATCTGGAGATCAGAACAAAATGCCCTCCAGAATTTGGCCACAAACTGGGATCCACGGTCAGAGACCACATCAAGTGGCAACCCGTGGAGGCGCACAACATGCTGCATAAATAACTCAGACAGGCGTCTGGCCGATGGCAACCCAACCAGTGGAACGAAATGCGCCATCTTCGAAAACCTGTCAACGACAACCCAAATGGCTGTCATCCCCGAGGATTTGGGCAAGTCCACCACAAAATCCATGGAAATGTGGGTCCATGGCTTAGACGGAATAGAGAGTGGATGTAATGGGCCGACAGGAACCCCTCTAGGAGTTTTATTTCGGGCACAAACGTCACATGCCCGAACCCACTGATCCACATCCCTAGCCACCGAGGGCCACCACACCGCCCTAGACAGCAACTCCCGAGTTCTGGCAATACCCGGATGCCCTGCCGACCTCTTGGCATGGAATTCCAGGAACACTCGCTGTCTTAACCTAGGAGGCACAAACAAGAGACCTACCGGAAGGTCTGGAGGAGCCTGCTCCTGTGCTCTAAGGACTAATGACAAGAGGTCCTGGGTAATGCCCACTTTAATACATGATGGGGACACAATGGGCAATGGCTCCTCGGTGGTCTCTTGAACTGGAGCAAAACTCAGCGAGATCGCATCAGCCTTGATGTTTTTTGACCCAGGGCGATATGTTATCAAAAAATTAAAGCGAGCAAAAAACAAAGCCCATCGTGCCTGCCTGGCATTGAGCCGCTTCGCTGACTCTAAATATGCCAGATTCTTATGGTCGGTGAGAATTGAGACCACAAACTTAGCCCCCTCAAGCCAGTGTCTCCACTCCCCGAGTGCATCCTTTATAGCCAACAATTCCCGGTTACCCACATCATAATTCATCTCGGCAGATGAAAATTTACGGGAAAAGTAAGCACAGGGGTGAAGGCGATTATCAGACACCCCCATCTGAGAGAGCACTGCCCCAATACCTATCTCAGAGGCATCCACTTCTACCACAAAAGGACGCTCTGGATCTGGGTGTCGCAGCACCTTGGCCGAGACAAATGCCCTTTTGAGACGGGCAAAGGCCGCTTTGGCCTCACAAGACCAGTGAGCAACATCCGCCCCTTTCTTAGTGAGTGCCACCAAGGGGGCCACTATAGACGAAAATCCAGCGATAAACCGTCTATAAAAATTCGCAAAGCCCAGAAAACGCTGAAGCGCCTTCAAACTAGTGGGCTGCACCCAATCCAGGACTGCCTGTACCTTAGAACCCTCCATTTGGAAACCTTCTGAGGAGATAATATACCCTAGAAATGCGATTTGCTGGACTTCAAACTCGCACTTCTCCAGCTTCGCCCCAAGCTGGTGGTCTCTGAGTTTCTGGAGGACTAATCGTACATGCTTCCGATGTTCCTCCAGGGAATGAGAGAAGATTAGGATGTCATCTAGATAAACAACTAAGAATCTATCCAAATATTCCCTGAGCACATCGCTCATGAATTCCTGGAAGACTGCCAGGGCATTAGAGAGCCCAAAAGGCATCACCAAATATTCATAATGCCCTGAGTGGGTATTAAAGGCAGTCTTCCATTCATCCCCCTCTCTTATTCGGATTAGATTGTAAGCACCGCGTAGGTCAATCTTAGAAAAAATGGTGGCAGTACGAAGCTGGTCAAACAAAACCGAAATGAGAGGCAGTGGGTACAAGTTTTTAATCGTGATACGGTTCAATTCCCTGAAGTCGATGCAGGGTCGCAACGAACCGTCCTTTTTACCCACGAAAAAGAACCCCGACCCAACTGGGGACTGTGAGGGTCTGATAAATCCCTTAGCCAAGTTCTCCTGAATGTACTCTGCCATAGCCTGAGTCTCAGGACGTGACAGGGAGTACAACCTGCTCTTGGGAAGCTTAGCATCCGGCAACAAATCAATGGCACAGTCATAGGGGCGATGGGGAGGTAGTACCTCCGCAACTTTTTTGGAGAACACATCCGCAAAATCTGCATAACATCCTGGCAATCCTGGCAAACTTAGCTGCGAGAGCCTGACTGGAAGGCTCAAGCAACTCCTGAAACAATCACTACCCCAACTAAGAATCTCCCCAGAGACCCAGTCAAATTGAGGGTTATGGGCCCTTAACCAGGGTAACCCCAAAACCAATGGGGCAAAAGAACAGACAGTCACATAAAAAGACAATTTTTCAGAGTGTGTGGCTCCAATAAACAAAGGAATTTGGCTGGTGCAGGAGGTAATTTTACCCTGGGACAATGGTTCCCCGTTTAACCCACAGATCTCACTCTCTGATGCCAAAGGTACTGAGGGAACAGAGTGTTCCAGGGCGAATTGACGGTCCATGAAAACCCCATCGGCCCCACTGTCAACAAAGGCCTCAGTCTTGACAGTTTGACCGAGGATCTCCAAAGTCACCGGAATGAGAAAAGTCTTTTGGGGAAATTCTGACTTCTGGCCTGACAGGATATTTCCCTTCACCCTCAGGCCCTGAAGTTTTCCGGCTTTTCTGGGCATGATACTACAACATGACCTTTATTCCCACAGTACAAACACAAACCCTGCTGTCTCCTCCACGTCTTCTCACGCGAGGAGAGGCGGGTAGCCCCAATCTGCATAGGCTCCTCGGAATATTCCTCAGAGTCTGAGGTTCCCTTGGGAAAAAAGGAAACTGCGGTCTCCCTTTCAAGCCTACGCTCTCTCAGCCGTCTATCCACCCGGATGGATAACTGCATGAGCTGATCTAAGCTATCAGGCGAGGGATATTGTACCAGTTGGTCCTTTATCTGGTCAGAAAGGCCCCTTCGGTACTGGTTTCTCAGGGCTGGGTTATTCCACTGGGTATCATGAGCCAACCTCCGAAACTCCGTACTATAAACCTCAGCTGGCCGTCGCCCTTGCTTAAGAACCGTAATCTGAGCCTCGGCTGAAGCCATCTTGTCAGGGTCATCATACAAAATGCCCAGTGCCGTAAAAAAAGCATCAACACTTTTAAGCGACGGACAGTCAGGCTGTAACCCATATGCCCAGACCTGTGGGTCTCCTTGTAGCAAGGAAATCACCATGCCCACCCGCTGAATCTTCGACCCAGAAGACTGGGGCCTAAGCCTGAAATATAGCTTACAGCTCTCCTTGAAACAAAAGAACTGCGAGCGATCTCCAGAAAAACGATCCGGGAGATTTACTTTCGGCTCCTTAACCCCTGAACTTGCCGCTGCTGCTGCGGGAGCTCCGCTAGCGGCCTGCGGGGTGTTCATTTTAATGGACATCTCATTAAATTGTCGAGTCAGGACCTGCACCTGATCGACCACCTGTTGCAAAGTATTTTGAGGGGTATGCTCCATATTCCCACAAAATTTCAACAGGAGTAAGGCTGCTGAATAATATGTTACGCACACCAGTGCCAACAGGAGTATACCGGTGTGTGAACAGAGAGGGAAGCGATGCAAACGAACTCACAGACAGTGTAACATAACATACACAGGAGGTGATGGAATAACTAATAAACACAAAGTGAACGGAGAAGCCCAAAAGGCTCAGGAATTGGGTGTCTCCCTAGTGTCAGGAATGCTCAGATGGAATAGAGCGGACACTGAAGCGATGTGTAGTGATTTAACATGTGGAGCACCTGAAATGATGTTGCTAAGAGCAACAGGAAAAACCCCAAAGGGTTACCAACGGGTGTGGGAATAAACTCCTTGGTCAGAGATAGAAATATAGACACAAGGAGAGTATCCACAATCCTAACCCCCACTTGCAGGGCACATGTTCAGCTTACTGCCACTAAACTGACACCTGGACGCCCTGCACAGTGAGGGAGGATTAAGCAAGCAGGTCTGAGAGTACAGCCGCAAACCTACTGGGTTCACAGAATAGCAAAAGAACCCCAGCAGGTCAAACAACTGACTCCAGTCTTACTGCTAGGTCCGGATTGGCAGAATGAAGTACCGAATCCCAAGGCCTATTCGCAGTAAGCAACAAGTAAATACAAAGTCACACAGTACTAGCTAACTCTCTGGAACTGACTAACAAACAAAGATTCAGCAGCATTTGCCTAGCCTGAGAGGATGGTTTATATAGCAGGTGCTGTCCACGCCCCACTCAGACCTCACAGACTGTGAGCACAAAACCAGCGCCGGATTCCCTGCCGTGCACAGAGCCTGTAACCACTACACAGTAAAAACCTGGATCGGAGTATCAGCTGCGCTCAGGTTACTTCGCTAACACTTGCCTCCCGGTTGCCATGGCGACGTGGCAGCACAGAGCAGGAGATCCTAACAGTAAGTGGTCCTGCTTTGCCTCGATAATGGACAAAGCATGCCCACACAATTATCGATCTCATTAGATGCATGTTAATATATTTCCTCCTGTGTGCCCAATGGCTGTGCACATGTGCGACCTCAGGTCACACAGCTGGCACAGGGGTGGTAAGTATCACTGCTGCCTGGCTAGCAGTGTTACTGATTGTAGGGCCAGCTGTTTTTCAGAGCAGCTGTCCCCACATCCGGCCCCTGATGATGACTAGGCCCCTTAAATCCCTGACGGTGCCCAGCATGAGATTTTTCCAGTAGCAGATTTTGCAATTTAGCAGAATCTGCTATTTAAGCTGAATGAGGACATATGGCTTTTATTTGTGAGTCGTGGTCCTGCTACTGCTCTTGCATGACTATTGCGAAAACCAGGGCGAAACACTCAGGCCTCTTTTGTAACCGCACATGCATCTTCTTGCTCTGAGTCTAGATGTCTCACCTCTAAAACAGGCAAATCAGTGCACAAATTAACACTAAGGGGTCAATTCAATTAGGAGCATGTTTGCGAAAGTGAGTTTGTTTCATGAAACTCACATACATCGCACAAATGTGTGCACCTGAGAAATGGGAGATGCAATTAGAAATGCCAATTTGCAGTACTCGCAGCGATATCTGTACAAAATGCGGCCCGGGACAAATGCATGAAACCCAGAAAAGTGTCAACTGAGATAGTAGGGCCATATACAGTAGTAGGCAGATAAGGGAAGAACTGGAGGTTTTTAAAAGGTGTCAAATGGATGACTTTCTCTTACGTCCTAGAGGATACTGGGGTTCCATTTAGTACCATGGGGTATAGACAGGTCCACTAGGAGCCATGGGCACTTTAAGAATTTGATAGTGTGGGCTGGCTCCGGAGGAGCCGGTCACGCTTATGGAAGCTCCGGAAGAGTTTTCTGCTTTTATTTTTCTACTTGTTATTTTCAGGCAGGACTGGATAGCACCAGCCTGTCTGCTTCGTGGGACTTAAAGGTGTGGGAACGGCCCAACTTCTTGAAGGGTTAATGGTCCCATTCCCCGCTGACAGGACACTAGCTCCTGAGGGAACTATTCGCAAGCCCCACCACGGCGAGCGTACATACCCGCAGGAAAGAAGAGTGGCGAGTACTAAGCCGGCGTGTCGGTTAGCGGTTCGCCAGCTAATATGGCGGCATGAGGGTACGGAGACGCACGGCTTCTAACCGAGGCGGATTGTGTCTCCAGACTCGGTACATAACTGCGTCTCAGTATACTGTACACAGTACCCAGACTGGCAATCAAAGCCTTAAAACGGACCTGTCTCCATTTTAAGCACAAAATTACCTCAGCCAGTATAAAAAAAGCGGGAAGACCGCGTGCCATTGAAGGGGCGGGGCTTCACTATGAGCGGATCCAGCAGCTCACCAGCGCCATTTTCCCTCTGCAGTGGACACAGATGCTGACTGACAGGTACGCGCAACTCCTCCGGTGAGACTCCAGATTACCTCAGCGGTACCAGGGGGTCATAGCGGGGGGGCATTAGTAGTGTACTAAATCCCCAATCTAGGTATTTAATCTGTGATCGGTCTGAACTTGGCATTAGCAATTAGGTTGCTGTGTGCTGGCTCCAATACCTCTGTGTCTCCCTGAAAGGGCTCTTTGTGGGTTAATTGTGTTTTTGACCTTTCCTGTGTGTGCTGTCACATTTACAATATGTTAGGCATAGAGTGTGCTTCATGTACGGCAGAGTGTCCCTCTTCCCCAGGGAGCTCACTACTATGTACTCAGTGTAGTGCACCTTCTCAGGCTAGCAGGGCTGAACCAGCGTGGCTGAATTCCATTAAAGGTATGATTTCCAATATCTCTAATAAATTGTCCCACCATGTGAAAGAGACACAATACTTAAGACAGTCTGTGGATGAGATTCTGAACAAAGATTCAGTCCCCAAACAAGCATCTCAGTCCCCTGCCATTTGTCCGCAAAAATGTACTCTGGCCCATATCCTGCAGTCTGACTCTGACGCTGAGGGGTCAGACATGGAGGGGAAGGAGGTGGACTCAGGGGGAAGGGGGGGGGGTGCTGCTCTCACAGGGAATAGAGGCCCTTATAGAAGCTATCAGAGATGTGCTGCAAATTCCTGATAAGGTGGCAGAGGAGTGTGAGGAATCTTATTTTAATGTAAAAAAGAAATCCTCGGTCACTTTTCCTGTGTCAAAGGAATGGAATACCCTGTTTGAAGAACCGTGGGTTAATCCTGATAAGAAATTTCAAATCCCTAAGAGGTTACTCTCATCCTTTCCTTTTCCTTCTGATTCCTCCTGAGGATAGGAAAAAATGGGAACGTCCACCGATAGTGGATGCATCAGTGTCCAGGTTGTCACGGAAAATTGTATTACTTGTCCCTGGTGCAGCCTCCCTGAAAGACACGGCTGATTGTAAAATTGAGACTACACTCATATCCTTGTACATGGCTGCTGGGGTGGCCCAGAGACCCACTATAGCATGTGCGTGGATTACTAAAGCCATTGCTAAATGGTCAGGTAAACTAATTGAGGGGTTAGATTCCTTATCTAGGGGGGATATTGTTTTACTCCTGCAACATATACAGGACTTTGCAAACTTTATGGTAGAAACCATAAAAGAGGTAGGTTTGCTTAATGCACGTACCACTGCCATGGCAGTGTCAGCACGCAGGGGCTTATGGTTATGCCAGTGGACTGCGGATGCGGACTCCAGGAAAGGTGTGGAAGGCCTACCATTTACAGGAGAGACCTCATTTGGAGATGAACTGGATAAATGGATCTCCAAAGCTACTGTGGGTAAATCCACATATCTTCCTTCTGCAGCTCCCTCAACCAGGCAGACCTACTCAGGGCCTACTCTACAGTCCTTTCGGACTGCCAAGTTTAAGGGCAAAGTCAGAGGATCTTCTACAGCCAACAGAGGCGCTAGAGGTAAACCACGCAAATGAGCAACTGCCGGTTCTCAAGAACAGAGCTCCAGCTCTGCTTCCTCAAAGCCTTCAGCATGACGGTGGACCGCGATGCCTAGAAGACTGGCAGGTGGGAGCCTGACTAAAAAAATTTAGTCACATCTGGACAACATCATGCCAGGATCCCTGGGTCATAGATCTTATTTCCCAGGGCTACAGACTGGAGTTTCAGGAGCTCCCACCTCACAGATTCTACAAATCAGGCTTACCAGTTTCACAAGAGGCGAGTATAACCTTACAGGATGCCATTCAAAAACTGGTACAGACTCAGGTCATTGTTCCAGTTCCACCTCATCTCCAAAATAAGGGATATTATTCCAACTTGTTTGTGGTACCGAAACCGGACGGTTCGGTAAGGCCAATTTTGAATATAAAATTGTTGAACACGTACTTTCGAGTGTTCAAATTCAAGATGGAGTCTCTGAAAGCGGTGATCTCAGGTCTGGAGGAGGGAGAATTCCTAGTGTCTCTGGATATCAAGGATGCGTACCTTCACATTCCGATCTGGCTGCCTCACAAGGCTAATCTACGATTTACACTGCAGTACTGTCACTATTTGGTCTCTCCACGGCACCGAGGGTGTTCACCAAGGTGATGGCAGAGATGATGTTTCTCCTTCGCAAGCAGGGAGTGAACATAGTTCATAATGCCTGGACAATATTCTGATAAAGGCTCCGTCCAGGGAGAGGTTGTTGACCAGCATTGGCCTCACAACCAAACTACTCCTGGATCATGGGGGGATTCTAAATCTTCCGAAATCTCACTTAGAGCCAACTCGGAGGCTCCCATTTCTGGGAATGATACTGGACACACAGTCACAGAAAGTTTTTCTTCCATTGGAGAAGGCATTGGTAATCCAGTCGATGGTTCAGGATGTCCTGAAACCAACCAGGATATCGGTGCATCTATGCATTCACCTTCTGGGGAAAATGGTGGCCTCTTAAGAGGCGCTTCAGTACGGAAGGTTTCACGCATGACCCTTCCAGCTCGATCTGTTGGACAAATCGTCCTGATCACATGCACCAGAGTATCCGTCTGTCGCCAAAGGCCAGAATCTCCCTTCTGTGGTGGCTACAGATTTCTCACCTAATCGAGGGTCGACGGTTCGGGATTCATAATTGGATTCTGCTAACCACGTTGGGGAGCAGTCACCCAAGGGGTGCAATAGAGCAAGAAAAGTGGCTGCGCTGTGTGTCAGCAGCTATATAAAATAGAGAGCACAACGTATAAAATGTAAAGAATTTATTCTCTTAATCAATATAGTTATAAAACATGTAGGTTAATAATACACCTATATCTGTCTCAGGTGATATAAAGGTTCAGCCGTGTGATAAAAATGGCTATCCAATATATTAAATCCTAATTGTGCAATAGGGAGGGAACAGGAGAATTTGTAGATGTAGTTCCAGATAAATGTAAACATATACTACCTCTCCGGCAAGGGCTGGTATAAACTTGGCCAGGCGTCCCCGGCTAGTGAGTCCTGCGTTGCCCGATGTTCTGCACAGAGGAGAGGAGTATTGCGGTGCCCAGTGCCGAGCACCTCCCAATAGAAAGAGATGTATAATCGTCTCCTGTATTCCTGATCGCCAGCCGGCGATGAAGCAAGCTGCTGAAATGCACAATGTGATTGCACAGCGGAGCGGAAAGGTGGGTAACCCAATGCTGAGTACCTGCCGCCAGGAGGAAATGTGCGGTCGTCTCCTGTTCTCGTGATCGCTGGCCGGCGGTGATAGCAAGCTGCTGTCGGAGAGTCAAAGGCGGTTTCTTGCCGCGGTCAGCTGGATGGAAGAGAAGCTGTGTGGATTGCACAGGATAAATTCACCTGGACCAGGTGTATGGAAGGCGGGGTCCTGACGCGTTTCGTCACGATCACGTGACTTTATCAAAGGTATAATCCTGCCTCCAGGCCAGTCAGTATTTATGGCCCCAGTGTCTCATCAAAAACAGGTGTCAGTAATGAAGGATAAAATAACACATTCAATATACGTTGGCTCTCATAGTAAAACAAAACTTATAAAAGTTATAAAGCAACCAAATATATGGCAGAAACATTACAATAATGAGGTATAATAACATATCATATTAAGGAATACAGATTGGACATATAAAGAGGTTTTGAATGTTCCCATGATATACATGGGAACTCTTATAATATGGACTAATCAGACATCATCAGCTTGTCTTAATCTTCAATCAGAGATCTAGTGATAGCAGCCACAGGAATCTCTAATGATATCAGGTGAGAGAATACCTCTCCAGAGATAGCACTGGTCATAGGAGTATGATACAGAAAAGAAAAAATCATATTTGTAGATATATAACTATATATAATCGGCTATATTAGTTTTTCTTCATATTTATTTTATTTATATTTCTATACAGCGCTAATTCACCCAAATGCATAAAGGGCTGAATGTATTGAAAATAAAGCACCTAACATATACAAGTGTTACCAGCATGGATACGAACTCAGATCTAGACAAACACATTGTTCAGTGGTTTAACCTCTTGCGCCACTGATTTAGTAGATGTGAGGAAGGGAAAGTTTCAAAGTTATGTATTGTCATTCCGAAATGAGAGATCTCATGTTATAAACCCAAGAATGTTATTAGCAAAGAGTTGAGAGATCAAATAAACGTCTAATACTACAATAGGTGTGTAGATGCATGAAATAAAAAAAATTAAACTATAATGGATAAAGCTGTACAGAAACCTGGAACATTCTATCCGATATCCTAATACTGAAATATTGAATTTATTTACTCTATCAGAGACTTGGAGGTCAGGTGCCTCTAATTAGCACCAGCTAAAGTGCTTAAAGGGCAAACAAGAATCTAACGGACATTGTGTGTTCATGTCCCACATAATATTCCAATCCTCCAGAGATAGCACTGGTCATAGGAGTATGATACAGAAAAGAAAAAATCATATTTGTAGATATATAACTATATATAAGCGGCTGTATTTGTTTTTCTTCGTATTTATTTTATTTATATTTCTATACAGCGCTAATTCACCCAAATGCATAAGGGGCTGAATGTATTAAAAATAAAGCACCTAGCATATACAAGTGTTACCAGCATGGATACGAACTCAGATCTAGACAAACACATTGTTCAGTGGTTTAACCTCTTGCGCCACCGATTTAATAGATCTAAGGAAGGGGAAGTTTCAAAGTTATGTATTGTCATTCCGAAATGAGAGATCTCATGTTATAAACCCAAGAATGTTATTAGCAAAGAGTTGAGAGATCAAATTAACATCTAATACTACAATAGGTGTGTAGATGCATGAAATAAAAAAATTAAACTATAATGGATAAAGATGTACAGAAACCTGGAACATTCTATCCGATATCCTAATACTGAAATATTGAGTTTATTTACTCTATCAGAGACTTGGATGTCAGGTGCCTCTAATTAGTACCAGCTAAAATGCTTAAAAGGCAAACAAGAATCCAACGGACACTGGGGCAGATGTATTGACCTGGAGAAGGCATAAGGAAGTGATAAAGCAGTGATATGTGCAAGGTGATAAAGCCACCAGCCAATCAGCATCAATATGTAAATTAACAGTTAGGAGGTGATTGGCTGGTGTGTGTATCATCTTGCACATATCACTGGTTTATCACTTCCTTATGCCTTCTCCAGGATAATACATCTGCCCCACTGTTTGTTCATGTCCCACATAACATTCCAATCCCACTAGATTAATACAACTAAGCTGTAAGGACTAGATTGTGTGAATATACGGTAGGTAAGATTTTTGAAGAGGACTACAGTCAGAGGAGCATAGATGAACCAATGCATTTGTACTATCATACATCAAATTCAATGCACTCATTTAGGCCATCTGGCATTAAGGTTCTTAGTTTATGGATCCAATAATTTTTTCTGAGGCAGAGTTTTCTATATCTGTCTCCTTCACGTACTGTTGGTGTAATGCTTTCAATACCAATTAATTGGATATCATCTGGATTTTTATGGTGTTTTTCCATAAAGTGTCTGGAGACACTATGGAATAAAAAGCCTTTTTGGATATTGCGTCTGTGTTCAAGGAATCTAATTCATAGTTTTCGCGTTGTTCTACCAACGTACATCAGGTTACATCTGCAGATCAATACATATATTGTGAACGAACTATTACAGTTTATGTGTGAACAAATTTCTACCTTAGAGGAGTTAGGGGTGTTGAAAATTTTCACATTATTCATGATATACACCAAGGGGTGCAGTTTCAAGGAAAATGGTCAAGTCAGGAAGTCATCCTTCCAATCACAACAAAACACCCCAAATATAAGGTTTTGCGCTGACCTGCTGATGGTATTACTATAATTTCTTATTTTACTTTTATATATGGTAAAAATCCACTATTCCAAATACCATGCCGCTGCCTCCAAAGGAGATATTTGCACAAACCTCCTCCAATAGACAAAAACAATACAACAACCAGATGGTGGCGCGGCTGGGAATTTCAGAAATGTGAATCAAATATTAATCTTCCAATAAGCAGCATAAATTGCAGATTTAAAAAAGGTTTTTTATTTTTCTAATAAGATCACACATAAAAATTCATGATGTACATAATATTTATATCATTTCTCTATAGCCGATTTCTTAGTTTCTACTAGGCCATTTCACTTAAATGATCATTATAAAAGAATAATTATCTTAAAAAATGCAATGAAAAAGAAACAAATTATATGAAAAAAGTCACAATAGTCTCTCAATGAGGTGCCGGCACCCTATGCGGTTTTCCAATCTGTTAGTTGATATCCCAGTAAGAGGTTTTTTAGCTGGTAAATAGCAATACACACATTGGAGATTTCCACTTTTAAATCGTTTATATTGCAATATAAGATGCTGTTCCCTTTAGCCAATTCCTTAGTCTAATTTCCACACACTGTGTGGTTTGAATTTTCCACAGTATACCTGTGTCTCCCCGTAATGATCCTCCTCGTCCACTTTGCTGGCTATGCCAGTGTTTTACAGCATTGGTGGCTGGTGGAAGTGCGGGTATGATCTTTGTCCTTTCCCCGGAAGTTCAAGCTCTCCTGCAGCGAGTGATCCTTCCAACCAACATTCTGGAACTCGGGGCCATATACATGCATAAACCGACAGGGCAGAATGAAGAGCAGAGCGGCAATGTCAGAGGTGTCAAGAATTCTCCGCTGGGCGGAAAAACACGCTGCAGCGTTGTCGGTGGTCTTCATTCCGGGAGAAGACAATTGGGAAGCAGACTTCCTCAGCAGACACGACCTGCACCCGGGGAAGTGGGGCCTTCACACAGAGGTGTTCAGGTGCTTGACACATCATTGGGGATGTCCACAAATCAACATGATGGCCTCTTGTCTCAAAAAGCTCAAGTGGTATTGTTCCCGGTCGAGAGACCCACATTCAGTGGCAGTATACGCTCTGATGACTCCATGGGTCTATCAGATGGTGTACGTGTTTCCTCCACTTCCTCTGATCCCAAGGATTCTGAAAAGAATAAAAAGGGAAAAGGTTCAAGCAATCATTGCTCCGGACTGTCCATGAAGGGCCTGGTACGCGGACCTTCTGTAGATGCTACTCGAAGATCCGTGGCCTCTACCTCTTCGTGAGGATCTTTTGCAACAGGGCCCGGTCATCTGTCAAGACTTACCATGGCTACGTTTGACGGCATGGAAGTCGAACGGCTAATTCTAGCCAGGAGAGCCATCCCTGACAATGTCATCCCGACTATGATCCAAGCCAGGAAGGGAGTAACGTGTAAACTTTACCACCGTATTTGAAATTTCAACTGGGACGTTTCGGGAGTGGATTTGGGCCTACGTTTGGGCTCCATAAAAGTCCAGATTTCGGCCTTGTCCATTTTCTTTCAGATACAATTGGCTTCTCTCCCTAAGGTCCAGACGTTCTTGAAAGGTGTTCTGCACATCCAACCTCCCTTTGTGCCTCCCACAGCACCTTGGGATCTCAAATTAGTGCTGCAGTTCCTCCAATCAGACTAGTATGAACCGTTACAGGAGGTAGATGTAAAATATCTTATGTGGAAGACCGTCACACTGTTGGCCTTGGCTTCAGCAAGATGTGTGTTGGAACCGGGGGCGTTGTTTTACAAGAGCCCCTATATAATTTTCCATGAGGATAGAGCTGAACTCAGGCATCATCAGCAATTTCTTCCTAAGGTGGTGTCTGTGTTTCACATCAACCAACCAATTGTGGTTCCGGTTGTTACCGACACCTCTGTTACTTCAAAGTCTTTGGATGTTGTGAGGGTTTTGAAGGTGTATGTGAAGAGAACAGCTCGTCACAGGAAATCGGACTCGCTGTTTGTTCTTTATGATCCTAATTAGATTGGATGTCCTACTTCAAAGTAGTCAATGCGCGCTGGATCAGGCTAACTATCGAGCATGCTTATTCCACGGCAGGATTGCCAGTTCCTAAATCTGCACAGGTCCATTCGACTAGGTCGGTGGGATTTTCTTGGGCGGCTGTTGCCCACGGTGTCTCTGCCTTATAGTTCTGCCGAGCAGCCACTTGGTCAGGTTCGAACACGTTTGCTAAGTTCTACAAGGTCGATACTTTGGCCTCTGAGGACCTTCAGTTTGGTCAATCAGTTCTGCAGGAACCTCAGCACTCTCCTACTCGGTTTGGGAACTTTGGTACTTCCCCATGGTACTAAATGGAACCCCAGCATCCTCTAGGACGTAAGAGAAAATAGGATTTTAATTAACTACCGGTAAATCCTTTTCTCGTAGTCCGTAGAGGATACTAGGCGCCCGCCCGGTGCTTCGTTCTTCCTGCACTGTTACTTGATTAAGTATTGTTTGGTTCAGCTGTTGCTGTTCCTGTTTCAAGTTTGGTTAGCTTAGCTTTCCTCTTGTTTGTGTGTGCTGGTTCGGAATTTCACCACCATTGTTTTATATACTTCTCTCAAAGTATGTCCATCTCCTCGGGCACAGTTTCCTAGACTGAGTCTGGTAGGAGGGGCATAGAGGGAGGAGCCAGCCCACACTATCAAATTCCTAAAGTGCCCATGACTCCTAGTGGACCCGTCTATACCCCATGGTACTAAATTGATCCCCAGCATCCTCTACGGACTACGAGAAAAAGATTTACCGGTAGGTAATTAAGATCCTATTTTTGCACTTATTATTAATGGTTGAATAATGATAGCCAGCAAGTGTTTTTATCAAATTAAAGTCTTTCCAGAGTACAGAAAATGTCTGTATAGTGATTTTTTAATGTTTTTAGATGTTTTGTAATAAACACTTTTACCTCTCATCTGCAAGTTCAAAAACCTCAAACATCTCCATATACCTATCCCACATCATTTAACCCATTATTGGACTTTTTAGAGAAATTCACCTGAAATTCATTGGGGGGACCACAGCTTCTGCACTGTGGGCCTGATTCAGAGAAGAATGCGGTTCACAGTGCTGCTGCATCTTTGGACATAACTATGGGTGTGTGCGTAGTGCCGCTGCCCTGGGTGGAGGACCTAGAGGATTGCACCGTTGCTGCACCAGAATCTGCCCCTAGATATACTTGCCAAACTGACTTACGTTCAACATTTAGGAAGTATGGGCTTTTTTTTTTATTAAAGTTTTGGTAGGTACTGACTGATATGTAATTCAGCAGGGATCTGTGGATGATCTACAGTCTAATCATGTAAGCATCTACGGAAAGTATACCTTCTGGTGGGCATCATAACCCTATGGACAAAGGTGTAGCTACCATGAGTACAGGGAGTGCAGCTGCTATGGGGCCCAGAACTGAAAGGGGCCCACCTTCCATGTCATAGTTACATGTGATATATATATTTGTTCACCACTGGGTGATGCATAGGGGCCTTTACAAACTTTTGCCTTGGGGCCTGCAACATATCTAGGTATGCCACTGGACCTGCTCATTGTAATGTGGTATAAAATTAACTGGAGGGCATTATAATGTTACATAATATGAACAGGAACACTGTAATGTGGCATAATATACACTGGGGACACTATGAGATAATGTGAATTGGGGGAACTGTGTTGCATAATGTATGATGGGCTGGCAGCCCTACAATTTGCCATAACATGAACTAGGGCAGCAATATGGTTCATAAAATAAACTAGGGCACTACTATGGGGTATAACATTAACTTAGGCACTACTATGAACAATAAAATGAACAACTTCTGCATAGAGGTTGATTCTAGAATCACTGTGAAAATGTTGCTATGGTGTCCACAAAGTTCTGTCTGCGCCCCTGCCTGTGGACAGTTATGTCTGGTGGTTATTATCACCTAAAGTTACTTTACTGTTTAATCATCTGGGTGGTATATAATGGAATTGGAATGGGCCCATCTGAATGGTATAAAATTTAGTTGCCACATGTGACTGGTATTCTGCTTTGTAACCCAAAAGAGGAAGCAATATCTGTGCCTTTAGTTAACCATATTCCTAGAACAAGACTTAGGGGGGTATCCAATTAGCAGCGATAAGTTATCGGTGATAAGTCTACATAGGATTTCTCTTCACTATCTCGGAGGATTCCTCTTCAACATCTTCACCATCTCTGAGCAGGTGATAATACAAGGAGTGAAAAATCCTTTTTTTGAGCTAAAAATGTCAGAATTTGGTTCTGAACCCCTGGGACACCCCCTTGAATGACTAATTAGAGTTTTTTTTTTTATTATTTATCTTTATTTTATTTATTTTTAATTATTTTTAATTATCCAATAATGACATGCCATTTTTGGGGTCAAAAATGCAAATTGATGGAAATTGGAGTATGAGGTATGGTACAGGTATATTGAGGTTCTTTATGAGTGGGGCATGTGTTTTTAGGCTTGTAGATGGGAGTAATTGGTCTGTTTAATTTTTCCTTAAGTCCCCTAAAATGACCCGAATATATACTTATACCCATTTTCATGTACCCCAAATGCATGTAACAGCCATTTCAGTCAAATTAATGACACCAAATAGATGTATTATGACTTCTATACTGTTTTCCTATGTTAGTTTGGCTTTTCTGGGGGTACGGACGGATTTCCCAACTTTCTTCTATACTTATCTCAGCTTTTGCTGGCTAGAATTATTGCACAATTTCCATTATCGCCGTTTGGAATAGGACAGGTGAGATAAACGGGAGCACGCAGGGTGCGATAAACCAATGCAATTGCAAATCGCGTTATCGTGGCTAATTGGATACCCCTATAGGCATTTGCTTACAGGTTCTGTAGCTTGATTGAAAATGTTGCCTGGAAAACATTAATTTAAGTTGTAAAAGGCCTTTGAAGTTACTGTATTCAATGTTGCTATGTTGCTTGTTAGAATCACCAGCAGAGGGAGCCAGAGGACAGGCTAAATACTGTAATCACCATAGTTTCTGTTGACATTTGATGTATTTGAAGCCAAAACAGCTTGAAATATGTCTTTGTATTTCTTGCTCTGAGGGCTACTTCCCGACATGGTGCTAATATGAATCAAAGCCATGGTGTGATTGCTGCAATGTTCTTATACTATTCATTTAGTATTTGTATTATAGCCTGGGTCGTATTTACAGATTCTTATTATCCAGAGAGAAAGATGCTGGCAAGGCAATATGTTAAGTCAAAAACTTTATCCTTCAATAAGCCAGATATTGCCATGACAGCTGGTAGAACATCTAGATTTTCCATTGCCAATGCAACTTGAACAAAACAGGTCATACCTGTTAACATTTGACGATTCAAAATGGGGACATTACAGTCATGTTACACGGGGGAGAGGCCACATCATGGGGGGAGATTACATGCCCTTCACCTAACAATACTTCTCAGTGTGGGGTATAGATAGATGCAACATTGACGCATGCCACCCATTAGATGGAGGCATCTCTCAAAAGTACTTGCTAGATGGACGCACTGGAATTGACTCATCTTAAATACTTGGTGCTGCTGTTTACTTCCTAATGACTGACTGACTAAAAGTCTCATCATTCACTTCACATCATAGTGTGTGTGTGTGTGTGTGTGTGTGTGTGTGTGTGTGTGTGTATTTTACTTTGAAGAATCACAACAATAGGTGCTCAGATCCTTGTCAAGCACACAGAAAAATGACAGTATGGTCCATGATTTTAGAAAAGTATTTACTAATAAGGTCTCAATGTTTATTGTAGGCCAGGAAGTTATTACACTAAGTTTCTAAAGGTCCATACACACTTAACGATAAAATGAGCGACGTCGCTCATTTTCCCCCTCCTTGAGCGACGTCGCTCATTTTATCGTTAAGTGTGTATGCCTCCAGCGACGACCGATGCACGGCCCCGCGGGTCGGCAACGATCGTCGCTGTCGGTAGGGCATGCATGAAGGATGTGGACTGTCGTCCACGACCTTCATGCAGGGCTGGCGGGGGCGTGACGTCACTGAGCGATATGAGCGGTCATATCGCTCAGTGCGTACAGGCGGCCGCCGACCGGCCGGCCCGGGAGGGGGAAACGTTAGACGATGTCGCTCACAGAGCGACATCGTCTAATGTGTATGGGCCTTTAGAACACTTTCCAACAGAATGTTTAATAATTTAAGCAATTTTGAAGGAGACGCTGAAAGTGTTCAACAGCTGCTATTACTCTTTTTGTTATGGCATCCACCTAATTGTGTATCTTATTCCTATCAAGGACATCACAAGTGCTGTGACAGGCCTAAGCAGCAATACATTGTAAGCAAATATGCACATTTGAAAGGGATGCAGTCATAATTCAAGCAGCCAAAGTCCCGGCAGAACTGACACCAAAATACAGACGCACCTAATACCGACATGGACAGAATATTGACAGCCACAATATCGACAACCACAAGACCAGGGTTTTGTTTGTCAGGATATTATACCCAACCCATTAAAAACTGAATAAATAACAACAAACAAAGATGTGGCTCTGATGTAAAACGTATTAACTCACATACAGTATATTTAATAAATGAAAAATGACATCATCATACTGTACGTGTAAAGTTAAAAAATGTCACTCATGAGGACTAACACAATGTAAAAAACATACAGTATGACTTTTCCATGGAGCAGACTTTCCAGTACCAGGCAAATGTTCCTTTGTAAACACAAGGTATGCTTCTTTTAGGTTCAATCACTTTTGTTTGTGACAGAGACACATTAAACAGGTTGCAGAATTTCATGGCAGCAGAACCAGCCTGCAATCCATTTTGCCATTAGACAAGTTAAGATGACACAAGAAGAACATAAGAAGTTGAGATAGAAGTTAAAGTTTATGACCAGTGGCGGATTTTACCTATGCGCTGCCGAACCTCAGCTCCCCCCCCCCCCCCCCCCCCCAGTAAAACCCCCATTGCAGTATTCCAGTTGATTAATAATAGTAACTATAGAGCGTTGTGTCTCCGGATTGTAAACTTAAAATAGTAATATTATCCTAGAAAGCTTATTGGATTCAAGGAGGAGTGACCTCTCCGCTGACCACTGGACACAGGTAGTATTTCTCACTCCGGGAGTCATGTATCAAATTTTGGAGAGAGAAGAAGTAAAGAGAGATAAAGTTCCTCCCCTGCAGTGCACATGGTTTTGCCCAATTGCTAAAAAAAAATCCTGCTGCGATCAACTTGGAATTACCCCCATAGTACGTAGCCCCTTCATGGTCTTGCTACCTTCCAATTTGCTGTTGCCATAAACTACTACGGAATAAAACAGTTATTATATTTAAGGTTGAGAAAACAAATATGTCATAAAAGTCAAATGATATACCATGTAATGATACATGCAGGGACAATAGCCACGGTATCTGGTCTCTAGGTCGACCACACTTAGGTTGACAATGTCTAGGTCGACCACTATAGGTTGACAGTAAGTAGTTCGACATGGTTTCTAGGTCGACAGGGACTCTAGGTTGACATGACAAAAGGTCGACGTGAGTTCTTCACTTTTAAAAAAAAAATTGTAACTTTTTCAAACTTTATGATCCACGTGGACTACAATTGGGAACGGTAACCTTGTCCGAAGTATGGCGAGCGAAGCGAGCCATGCGAGGGGACACGGTGCACTAATTGGGGTTCCCCGACACTGTAAGGAGAAAACTCATGTTGACCTTCTGTCATGTCAACCTAGGCTCATTGTAAGGGCTTGTATTTTAAAGTGTTGCTTGGATTTGTAAGTGTATGTGAGTTGGTAACAGCAAAAGCAGGAGCTGTAAGCCGAGTGAAAAGGAGGTGCAGTGAGCTGGAACAACTGCAACTGCTAAGTGGAGTATCGGTGCCGCAGGAGAGAGTACTACGGCTGCATAAAAGTGAAGGACCAAGAACCGCACAAAGATAGATAAGTATAAGCCTGCTTAATTATTGTATAAGTGAGATTGTTTGTCTTCTACTTTTTCTTTTTGCTTCTTTTTCTTTGAGAGTAACAGGGAGTTAGACCTTACAAACAATATGGGAGGGGCTGTGATTGGGGACCTCACTCAGTGCATGTCGTGCAAGATGTATGCACACCTGGAGCTACCGGCCCAGTGTGATTACATCTGCACGATGTGTGTGCGAACGGTTGCCCTGGAAGCCCAGGTAACTGATCTAGAGCAAACCGTTACGCGACTGAGGGAGATTCACAATCTCGAGCAAAGTTTAGACAGAACGGTGGAGGAGTTGCGGGAGGGGTCACTGGTAGAAGAGGATGATGATCAGGTAGCCAGCTGGGTCACAGTTAGAAGGAAGAAAAAGAGGGGGAGGCTCGACATCTCCGAACTATCAAACCCGAACAAATTTGCCCGACTGGACGAGGAATCGGAGGATGATAGTGAAAAAATGACGGTGCCGAAGGAGACTGCTCCCTCTAGCATCCAGAGGAGCGGTCCCTCTGGCGCAGTTGGGATAAAAGATAGCGAGGTAACTAGTCAGATGGTGGTGGTAGGGGATTCTATCATCAGGAAGGCAGATAGGGCAATCTGCTACCGGGACCGTGATCGCCGTACAGTCTGTTGTCTCCCGGGAGCTCGGGTACGGCACATCGCGGACCGGGTAGATAGATTGTTGGGAGGGGCTGGGAAAGACCCGGTGGTCTTGGTGCACGTTGGCCCCAATGACAAAGTTAGCGGAAGGTGGGATGTCCTTAAGAAAGACTATAGGGACTTAGGAAAGAAACTTAAGGCAAGGACATCTAAGGTAATATTCTCCGAAATATTAGCCATGCCACGCGCTAGTCCAGGGAGGCAAAGGGAGATTAGGGAGGTAAATGTGTGGCTTAGGGATTGGTGCAGGAAAGAGGGGTTTGTGTTCCTGGAACACTGGGCGGACTTCTCAGTCAGGCGCCATCTCTTTTGTCATGACGGATTGCACCTGACTGAGGAGGGGGCAGCGGTGCTGGGGGGAAGGATGGTTAGAAGGTTGGAGGAGATTTTAAACTAGGAGCCTGGGGGGAGGGTTTAGCTAGAAACTACGGGTCATGCAGTGAGAATAGTGGGGATGGCGGTAGTAAACGAAATGGGGGAGAAGTTGGGGGGAGGGTAAGAGCAGGCGGTAAGGTTACTAACATGGGTACTAAAAGAGATTTTACCAAAGCACTAACCAATGACAATTACAGGTCATCATTGCTACATAAGGTGAAAGATGTCCCTAACGCAAGGGAAAATACTTATCTTAGTTGTATGTATGTAAACGCTAGAAGCATTACTGGTAAAAAGGGCAAACTAGAAATACTTGCAGCAAGCAAACAGTATGATATTATAGGCATTACTGAAACTTGGTGGGACGAATCTCATGATTGGACAGTCAATCTAGAGGGCTATACACTGTTTAGGAGAGACAGACTACTTAGAAAGGGTGGAGGGGTGTGTCTTTACGTAAAGCCGTTTTTAAAACCTGATTTACGGGAAGATATTCAGGAGGGGACTGTAGACACTGTCGAGACATTATGGGTAGAAATTGCAGGTAGGAATAAAAAAGTTAGTATTGGGTGTATGCTATAGGCCGCCTGGTATCAACATATCTGATGAGGAATTGTTACTAAAGCAAATTGAAAGAGCAGCAGGAGTAGGAGACATAGTAGTGATGGGAGATTTTAACTATCCAGAGATAAACTGGAAAAACGATTCATGTGATACTGCTAGGGGCAATATGTTTTTAAACACACTTAATGATAACTACTTAGTTCAACTAATTGAGGAACCAACTAGGTACAATGCAATCTTAGGCCTGGTATTAACAAACAATGGGGATTTGGTATCAGGTATTATAGTAGGGGAACCCATAGGAAATAGCGACCACAATATGGTCACATTCAATATCAGTTTTCTTAAACAGCCCTATACTGGCTCAACTAGGACTCTAAACTGTAGCAAAGCGAATTTTAAAAAAGATGAGGGTATTTTTCAGGGATATTGAATGGGAAGGTTTGTTTTTAGGAAAAAATACTACAGAGAAATGGGAGGTACTAAAATTCCTGCTAGCTAAAAATACACTCAAATTTATTCCTACGAGCAGCAAATTAAGAAATAAAAATCATAAACCGATGTAGCTTAACAAAAAGATAAAGGAACTTATGGGCAAGAAAAGGCGAGCATTTAAAAAATACAAATCTGACGGGGAAGCGG
The DNA here is from genome assembly GCF_028390025.1 of Pseudophryne corroboree. Taxonomy (NCBI): domain Eukaryota; kingdom Metazoa; phylum Chordata; class Amphibia; order Anura; family Myobatrachidae; genus Pseudophryne; species Pseudophryne corroboree. The sequence continues at coordinate 671,687,107 of NC_086446.1, forward strand.
AGTCATTTCAGCACTATAAGGAATGTAACAAAATATGCAAAAAGGAAATAAGAGCGGCTAAAGTAGAAACTGAAAAACTAGTAGCAAAGGAAAGCAAAGCGAATCCCAAAAAATTCTTTAAATACATTAATAGCAAGAGATTAAAGAAGGAGAGTATAGGCCCTTTAAAAGACAAGTTGGGAGTCTTAAGCAAAAATGATAATGACATAGCGGACACACTAAATGAGTTTTTTTCAACAGTATTTACTAGAGAGGACCCAATTCAGGGACTAACACATAATCTCAATAATGAGAATATCCCACTGATAGGTACTTATTTAAGTGAGGAAGTAGTCTGTGACCGCTTAAAAGATTTAAAGATTAATAAGTCACCAGGTCCCAATGGTATTCACCCAAGGGTTCTAATGGAGCTTCACTCTGAACTTGCAAAACTGCTATTTGTGATCTTTAAGGATTCAGTAATATAAGGTATGGTTCCCAAAGACTGGCGTATAGCGGAAGTAGTGCCTATATTCAAAAAGGGAAGTAAAGCTGAACCAGGTAATTATAGACCAGTTAGTCTTACATCTATAGTGGGGAAAGTATTGGAAGGTATTCTAAGAGATAGTATTCAGAAGTTCCTTGAAGTCAATAAGGTCATTACAAGGAATCACCATGGGTTTATGAAGGACAGATCCTGTCAAACCAACTTACTTGGCTTTAATGAAACAGTATGCGCAAACCTAGATCAGGGTAAAGAGGTGGATGTAATCTTTTTAGATTTTGCCAAAGCATTCGACACTGTACCACACATGAGACTTATCTACAAGCTACAAGAATCAGGGCTAGGAAGCACAATATGCACTTGGGTCAAAAACTGGTTAGATAATAGGGAGCAGCGCGTTGTGGTTAATGGATCTTTTTCAACTTGGACTGAAGTGCTAAGTGGTGTGCCGCAAGGCTCAGTATTAGGACCGCTATTGTTCAATATTTACATTAACGACCTAACAGAAGATCTAGAGAGCATGGTGTCAATTTTTGCAGATGATACCAAATTGTGTAAAGTTATAAATGCGGAGGGGCATGCTGAGTCGCTTCAGAACGACTTAGTTAAATTAGAAGCTTGGGCAGCGAAATGGAGAATGCGCTTCAATACAGACAAGTGTAAGGTAATGCACTGTGGTTTCAAGGACAAAAATAACACCTACCTACTAAATGGGGTAAAATTAGGGGATTCTGTACTGGAAAAGGACTTAGGTGTCCTCATAGATAGCAAACTAAGCAGTAGTACCCAAATTAGGACTGCAGCAATGAAGGCTAATAAGATATTAGCATGCATAAAACGGGGAATTGATGCTAGGTACGAGAGTATTATACTCCCGTTATATAAATCACTTGTGAGGCCACACCTTGAATACTGTGAACAATTCTGGGCACCTTACTACAAAAAGGATATCCTGGAGCTAGAAAAGGTTCAAAGGCGGGCGACCAAACTAATTAAGGGTATGGAGACGTTGGAATAGAAGGAAAGGCTTGCAAGACTAGGCATGTTTACACTGGAAAAGAGGAGATTAAGAGGGGACATGATCAACATTTACAAATATATAAGGGGACAATATACAGATCTTGCGCAGGACCTGTTTTTGGTTAGATCAACACAGAGAACTCATGGACACTCGCTCAGGTTAGAGGAGAGGAGATTCCACACAATACGGCTTAAAGGCTTTTTTACGGTAAGGACGATACGTGTTTGGAATTCCCTGCCTGAGGGAGTTGTAATGGCAGACTCAGTCAACACCTTTAAGAATGGGTTAGATAAATTCCTAATGAATAAGGATATCCAGGGTTACGGGGCATAGTCACGCACTATGGTTATTATAAAAAAGAGGGGTAAAACGTAACGGCAGTCATCAACTTCAGTCAAAATTTTATACAAAATAATCGTGCATAGGAGACCACAAATAGGTTGAACTCGATGGACAATTGTCTTTTTTCAACCTTAGATACTATGTTACTATGTTACTAGTACATGTCGACCTAGAGTCCCTGTCGACCTAGAAACGTAATAAAAAGTGACATTTTGACATTAACTCCCTATTATCCAGTTCTGCTAAACAATATCCTTACTGATTGTGGGCTCTCTGCACTTACATTATAAATATTTACAGTGTAGGTCAGTGGTTCCCAAACTTTTTTGAATCACGGCACCCTAGAGTATCAAAATTGTTTTTACGGCACCCCTACGGCAGAAGTTTCTAACTAAGAATTTAGGGAAAAAAACATTGAATTGAACAGCAAACAGTGTTTTCATGTTATCCTTAGGTTCAGTAATGTGGTGAGGGACAAGATTTGCTTCTGTTTGTCCACATATTTTATGATTTGCAGGCGCAAGGGATTCAGTATGGGATCCCGGCGGTCAGGACACATGCTGAGTCCCCTCGCGGGCCTGCTGCGCTTGCCACGCTTCGGGCCATGCTTGCTCGCCACACTATTCTATTCCCCCTCGGGTGGTGGCGTGGAACTCCACCCGAGGAGGAATACCAGGCTTCTGTCGGGATTCCGGCCGTGGCGATTTACACGTCTGACGTTATTCCGGCGGTATATTGACCGCATTCCATTGCAAGCACTAGTTTTGTCTATTACTGTAGATTGATCATGAGTAATTTGAGTTGGTCCTGGACCACCAAATCAAGGCACCCCTGTAAGTGCCCGAAGGCGCCCCAGGGTTCCACGACACACTGTTTGAGAACCACCAGTAAGTTATTAGAAATTATGTATATTAATAACACGTCATTATGAGATATTTAACCGGTGAGGATATTTTTTTAATTTTTCTTAATTTTTCACTTTTTCATTTTTTCAATATCCGAAAGGGAGATATTATTTAAAAAAGAAACAAAAAACCTATTGCTGTTATTTAATAGAAACATGATGCATTTATAGCAATGGCATAAGGCTGACATTTAAGCTCATGTTAAAGCAGCTTTTCAGAGAATATAACCTTACTACGTTGTGCACCTAGGACAATACAGCAACACATATGGTTTAGTCCAGTTGCAAGGTTTAGGAATGTCCTAGTCAATAACTTCCTCTTAAATAACAGTAGAAAAGTAAATAAGATGTAACCTTTTACAGCAGCGCTGCCTATTATTGTGCCTTCCTAGGCATTTACAGCCATTATTGTCCTTATGAAAAAAGACACTTTCCTGCTTCTGGGATTCACCAAACACAGACCAACCCCTAGAATTTATTGAATGAAATATGAATCCTGAACACTCTTTGACTTTATAACATTATCACTAACAGGCATTAAATTCTCATGTCCTGATGCATATTTAATGTTTTTGTTGGAGTAAATGGTATTTGTATTAGTCTGTGAATATTGCCTTGTGTGTTTCTGTTACATCAGTCAGCAGTGCTGTGCCTTGGATATCTAAAAGTAGTTTATCTGCCGGATGCTACACTGGGCACCATTATTTACAGTGTTATAATTCAGTCTGGCTGCATATTGATTTTTTTTCAGACAGAAATGAGATTTGTCAGCTACAGGATAAAATACGGTTCTCCAGGTAACTGTCAGATTGGTAAATATGTAATCAGTGTGTTACGGCTCTGTGTCTTGTTTGGGAATGGAAAAGATCTTGGTCTGAGGTAATTTCATAAAAGAGCAGAATTACAAATTGGTTTAGATCATCTGTAAAATGTATCTGTGGTAAATTCTAATTACTGTATTATGCCCCTTATGTGTGGCGCACATCTCTCTTCTATTGTAACAAAGCACCAGCATTTTCAGTGTCATAAGAAGAAATGTACAGATTAAAGAGCTGTAAAATACTAACTTTTTAGGTGCTACATATGATATCCTGGCAGATGGGATGCCGGTGGTCATATGACCAACTCCGGCATCCTGCAGAGAATCCCGACACCCCCTAACCCTCCCTTTCTGCAGCCTAACCCAAACCTTCCCCAATGGTGCCTAACCCTAACCTACCCTCCTCGCAGCCTAACCATAATCTTCCCCAGGGGTTCCTAACCCTAACCTCCCCTCCTCGCAGCCTAACCATAATCTTCCCCAGGGGTTCCTAACCCTAGCTCCCCTCCCTGCAGGCTAACCGTAACCCTCCCTTCCCCACAGCCTTATCCTAAACCCCCCCCCCCCCCTCGGCTTACCAGATAGGACTCCCGGCAGAGATCGGTTGGGAGTCCTGCTCTCAGGGTCCAACTGCCGGCATTTTAGTTACGGGATTCTGACATTGGTTTTTTGAATATCGGGATGCTGGTATCCTGAGCAGATCCCCTATTATCTATTATTAACTATATACTGTTTGTATGTGTATATACATATGGGTGGTCTTCTGTATGCCGAATGTCGGGATCCCGGCGCACAGTACACCGGCCCCCGGAATCCCGACACCCGGCATACCGACAACTATTCTCCCTCGTGGGTGTCCACGACCCCCCTGGAGGGAGAATAAAATAGTCTGGCGCGCGTAGCGTGCCACCGTGCCCGCAGCGTGGCGAGCGCAGTGAGCCCACAAGGGGCTCCTCTGCACTCGCCACGCTGTCGGTATGCCGGCGGTTGGGCTCCCGGCGCCGGTATGCTGGTCTCCGGGAGCCCGAGCGCCGGCATACCGTACTACACCTATATATATATATATATATATATATATACACACACACACAACGTCGAGTCATATTATTATGACCACCAGCTAATAACCGCCGTGTGCAGCACGGACAGCAGCTTGATGGGCTGGATGGTCATTTTAGACACACGTCTGGTAGCCCCCAGGTACATTTTGACGGCGAGCTGCTCCACTGTAGCGTGTCAATCAGCCCTCATGCACCTTCATAGTTAATGTTCACCTGTCACATCAATGGCACGGGGTTCTCCGCAGTTTCCACATCGGTTACTCGCAATGGTGCCATTAGTCCAGTCACAATACACTTTAACCACAGCAACTCTCCCTGGCGTAATGTATAAAATGGGTCTCTACCTGCTGTAATGTGTAAAATGGGACTCTACCTGGCGTAATGTGTAAAAGGGGACTCTACCTGGCGTAATGTGTAAAAGGGGGCAGATGGCCTATTGTGATATGTGTGCAGATTACACAACTTATATACAGTACCCGCCAAGCCAGCACACTACACGTGACATACTTCATGGGCTGTGCTCTGCCGACATCAAATGTAAGAGGTGCTCATAATAATCTGACTGTGTGTACATATATATATATATATATATATATATATATATATATATATATATATTTTTTTTTTTTTGGTTATAGAAAATCCTACTCCTCTTTGTGCTTATAATAATTTTAAATAACAATGGGCCGCACCTCTCAAAAAGTTTCCTGTTAGCAAAAAAAAGCAAGGATAATCAATACATTTTATGTGAATTTTTTGAACTATTAATGGTTTAAGAGTGGCAGCTACAACTCAGGGGTGTTATTGGCTCAATGAGCAATATTTTGTAAGGTCTTTTCTCTAACGTCCTAGTGGATGCTGGGACTCCGTCAGGACCATGGGGAATAGCGGGCTCCGCAGGAGACAGGGCACATCTAAATAAAGCTTTTAGGATCACATGGTGCGTACTGGCTCCTCCCCCTATGACCCTCCTCCAAGCCTCAGTTAGGTTTTTGTGCCCGTCCGAGAAGGGTGCAATCTAGGTGGCTCTCCTAAAGAGCTGCTTAGACAAAGTTTTTTTAGGTTTAAATCTCAGTGAATCCTGCTGGCAACAGGATCACTGCATCGAGGGACTTAGGGGAGAGATTTCCAACTCACCTGCGTGCAGGATGGATTGGAGTCTTAGGCTACTGGACACTTAGCTCCAGAGGGAGTCGGAACACAGGTCATCCTGGGGTTCGTCCCGGAGCCGCGCCGCCGACCCCCCTTACAGACGCTGAAGATCGGAGGACCGGAAAGCAGGCGGCAGAAGACTCCTCAGTCTTCATGAAGGTAGCGCACAGCACTGCAGCTGTGCGCCATTGTTGCTACACGTCTCACTGATTCAGTCACGGAGGGTGCAGGGCGCTGCTGGGGGCGCCCTGGGCAGCAATATTAAATACCTTTAGTGGCGAAAAATACATCACATATAGCCATTAAGGCTATATGTATGTATTTAACCCAGGCCAGTTTTCTTAAAACCCGGGAGAAAAGCCCGCCGAAAAAGGGGCGGAGCTTATTCTCCTCAGCACTCAGCGCCATTTTCCTGCTCAGCTCCGCTGGTGAGGAAGGCTCCCAGGATTCTCCCCTGCACTGCACTACAGAAACAGGGTAACGAAGAGAAGGGGGGCATAATTTGGCGATATTGATATATTAAAAGCGCCTATATCAAAAACAACACCTTCTAGGGTTGTTTATATACATTTATAGCGCTTTTGGTGTGTGCTGGCAAACTCTCCCTCTGTCTCCCCAAAGGGCTAAGAGGGTCCTGTCTTCGATTAGAGCATTCCCTGTGTGGCTGCTGTGTGTCGGTACGTGTGTGTCGACATGTATGAGGACGATGTTGGTGTGGAGGCAGAGCAATTGCCGGTAATGGTGATGTCACCCCCTAGGGAGTCGACACCGGAATGGATGGCTTTAGTTATGGAATTACGTGATAATGTTAGCACATTACAAAAGTCAGTTGACGAAATGAGACGGCCGGAAAACCAGTTAGTACCGGCTCAGGCGTCTCAGACACCGTCAGGGGCTGTAAAACGTCCCTTACCTCAGTCAGTCGACACGGGTACCGACACAGATGAATCTAGTGTCGACGGTGAAGAAACAAACGTATTTTCCAATAGGGCCACACGTTATATGATCACGGCAATGAAGGAGGCTTTGCAGATCTCTGATACTGCTGGTACCTCAAAAAGGGGTATTATGTGGGGGGTGAAAAAACTACCTGTAGCTTTTCCAGAATCAGAGGAATTGAATGACGTGTGTGATGAAGCGTGGGTTAACCCAGATAGAAAACTGCTAATTTCCAAGAAGTTATTGGCATTATACCCTTTCCCACCAGAGGTTAGGGCGCGCTGGGAAACACCCCCTAGGGTGGATAAGGCGCTCACACGTTTATCAAAGCAAGTGGCGTTGCCGTCTCCTGATACGGCCGCCCTCAAGGATCCAGCAGATAGGAGGCTGGAAACTACACTGAAGAGTATATACACACATACTGGTGTTATACTGCGACCGGCAATAGCCTCAGCCTGGATGTGCAGTGCTGGGGTAGTGTGGTTGGATTCCCTGACTGAAAATATTGATACCCTGGATAGGGACAGTATTTTATTGACTCTAGAGCAATTAAAGGATGCGTTTCTTTATATGCGAGATGCTCAGAGGGATATTTGTACTCTAGCATCAAGGGTAAGCGCGATGTCCATATCTGCCAGAAGAAGTTTATGGACGCGACAGTGGTCAGGTGATGCGGATTCCAAAAGGCATATGGAAGTATTGCCATATAAAGGAGAGGAATTATTTGGGGTCGGTCTTTCGGACCTGGTGGCCACGGCAACTGCCGGCAAATCCACTTTTTTACCTCAGACCCCCTCCCAACAGAAAAAGACACCGTCTTTTCAGCCGCAGTCCTTTCGCTCCTATAAAAACAAGCGACCAAAAGGACAGTCTTATCTGCCGCGAAGCAGAGGAAAGGGTAAGAGAGGGCAGCAAGCAGCCCCTGCCCAGGACCAGAAGCCCGCCCCGGGTTCTACAAAGCCATCAGCATGACGCTGGGGCTTTACAAGCGGACTCAGGAGCGGTGGGGGGTCGACTCAAGATTTTCAGCAATCAGTGGGCTCGCTCACAAGTGGACCCGTGGATCCTGCAGATAATATCTCAGGGTTACATGTTGGAGTTCGAAAGGTCTCCCCCTCGCCGGTTCCTAAAGTCTGCTTTACCAACGTCTCCCTCAGAAAGGACGTCGGTATTGGAAGCCATTCACAAGCTGTATTCTCAGCAGGTGATAGTCAAGGTACCCCTCCTACAACAGGGAAAGGGGTATTATTCCACACTATTTGTGGTACCGAAGCCAGACGGTTCGGTAAGACCTATTCTAAACCTGAAATCCTTGAACCTGTACATACAGAAATTCAAGTTCAAGATGGAGTCACTCAGAGCAGTGATAGCGAATCTGGAGGAAGGGGACTTCATGGTGTCCCTGGACATAAAAGATGCTTATCTGCATGTCCCAATTTACCCCTCACACCAAGGGTATCTCAGGTTCGTGATACAAGACTGTCATTATCAGTTTCAAACGCTGCCGTTTGGTTTGTCCACGGCTCCTCGGGTCTTTACCAAGGTAATGACCGAAATGATGGTTCTTCTACGAAGAAAAGGCGTATTAATTATCCCTTACTTGGACGATCTCCTGATAAGGGCAAAGTCCAGAGAACAGCTGGAAGTCGGTGTAGCACTAACCCAGGTAGTGCTTCAGCAACACGGGTGGATTCTGAATCTTCCAAAATCTCAATTGACCCCGACAACACGTCTGCTGTTCCTGGGAATGATTCTGGACACGGTTCAGAAAAAGGTGTTTCTCCCGGAGGAGAAAGCAAGGGAGTTATCCGAACTTGTCAGGAACCTCCTAAAACCAGGAACTGTGTCAGTACATCAATGCACAAGAGTCCTGGGAAAGATGGTGGCTTCTTACGAAGCAATTCCATTTGGCAGATTCCATGCACGAACATTTCAGTGGGATCTGCTGGACAAATGGTCCGGATCGCATCTGCACATGCATCAGCGGATAACACTGTCACCAAGAACAAGGTTGTCTCTCCTGTGGTGGTTGCAGAGTGCCCATCTGTTAGAGGGCCGCAGATTCGGCATACAGGACTGGGTCCTGGTGACTACGGATGCCAGCCTACGAGGCTGGGGAGCAGTCACACAGGGAAGGAACTTCCAGGGCGTGTGGTCAAACCTGGAGACGTCCCTTCACATAAATATACTGGAGCTAAGAGCGATCTACAATGCTCTAAGCCTGGCAAAACCGCTGCTTCAGGGTCAGCCGGTGTTGATCCAGTCGGACAACATCACGGCAGTCGCCCACGTAAACCGACAAGGCGACACGAGAAGCAGAAGAGCAATGACAGAAGCGGCAAGGATTCTGCGCTGGGCGGAAAATCATGTCATAGCACTTTCAGCAGTGTTCATCCCGGGAGTGGACAACTGGGAAGCAGATTTCCTCAGCAGACACGACCTTCACCCGGGAGAGTGGGGACTCCATCCAGAAGTCTTCCACATGATTGTGAACCGTTGGGAAAAACCAAAGGTGGACATGATGGCGTCTCGCCTCAACAAAAAATTGGACAGATATTGCGCCAGGTCAAGAGACCCTCAGGCAATAGCTGTGGACGCTCTGGTAACACCGTGGGTGTACCAGTCAGTGTATGTGTTCCCTCCTCTGCCTCTCATACCAAAGGTACTGAGAATTATACGGAAAAGGGGAGTAAGAACAATACTAGTGGCTCCGGACTGGCCAAGAAGAACTTGGTATCCGGAACTTCAAGAGATGCTCACGGAGGATCCGTGGCCTCTACCTCTAAGAAGGGATCTGCTTCAGCAGGGACCTTGTATGTTCCAAGACTTACCGCGTCTGCGTTTGACGGCATGGCGGTTGAACGCCGGATTCTAAAAGAAAAGGGCATTCCAGAGGAAGTTATTCCTACCTTGATGAAGGCTAGGAAGGAAGTGACTGTACAACATTATCACCGCATTTGGCGAAAATATGTTGCGTGGTGTGAGGCCAAAAAGGCCCCAACGGAAGAATTTCAATTGGGTCGATTCTTACATTTCCTGCAAGCAGGATTGTCTATGGGCCTAAAATTGGGGTCCATTAAAGTTCAAATTTCGGCCTTATCAATCTTCTTCCAGAAGGAATTGGCGTCAGTTCCTGAAGTACAAACTTTTGTCAAAGGTGTACTACATATACAACCCCCAATGGTGCCTCCAGTGGCACCGTGGGATTTGAACGTAGTTTTGAATTTTCTCAAATCTCATTGGTTTGAGCCTCTAAAATCGGTAGATTTAAAATACCTTACATGGAAGGTAACCATGTTATTGGCCCTGGCTTCAGCCAGGAGAGTTTCAGAGTTGGCGGCTTTATCGTACAAAAGCCCATATCTGATTTTCCATTCGGACAGGGCAGAACTGCGGACACGTCCTCATTTTCTCCCTAAGGTGGTTTCGGCTTTTCACTTGAACCAGCCTATTGTGGTGCCTGCGGCTACTAGCGACTTGGAGGACTCCAAGTTACTGGACGTTGTCAGAGCATTAAAAATATATATTTCAAGGACAGCTGAAGTCAGAAAATCTGACTCGTTGTTTATATTGTATGCACCCAACAAGATGGGTGCTCCTGCGTCTAAACAGACGATTGCACGTTGGATCTGTAGCACAATCCAATTTGCACATTCTGTGGCAGGCCTGCCACAGCCTAAATCTGTAAAGGCCCACTCCACAAGGAAAGTGGGCTCATCTTGGGCGGCTGCCCGAGGGGTCTCGGCATTACAACTTTGCCGAGCAGCTACGTGGTCAGGGGAGAACACGTTTGTAAAATTTTACAAATTTGATACTCTGGCTAAGGAGGACCTGGAGTTCTCTCATTCGGTGCTGCAGAGTCATCCGCACTCTCCCGCCCGTTTGGGAGCTTTGGTATAATCCCCATGGTCCTGACGGAGTCCCAGCATCCACTAGGACGTTAGAGAAAATAAGAATTTACTTACCGATAATTCTATTTCTCATAGTCCGTAGTGGATGCTGGGCGCCCATCCCAAGTGCGGATTGTCTGCAATGTTTGTACATAGTTATTGTTACAAAAATCGGGTTATTACTATTGTTGTGAGCCATCTTTTCAGAGGCTACTTCATTTGTTGTTATCATACTGTTAACTGGGTTCAGATCACAAGTTGTACGGTGTGATTGGTGTGGCTGGTATGAGTCTTACCCGGGATTCAAGATCCTTCCTTATTGTGTACGCTCGTCCGGGCACAGTACCTAACTGAGGCTTGGAGGAGGGTCATAGGGGGAGGAGCCAGTACGCACCATGTGATCCTAAAAGCTTTATTTAGATGTGCCCTGTCTCCTGCGGAGCCCGCTATTCCCCATGGTCCTGACGGAGTCCCAGCATCCACTACGGACTATGAGAAATAGAATTATCGGTAAGTAAATTCTTATTTTTAAATATCTGGGTCCTATTTTAAGCTTATTTTTGTATTTTTTCAAAAACGGTGCAGCCTTAAACTTTTTTTGTCTAGATAGATGGAAAATAATTGTAACTAATAAAATTGAGGGCGTAAAATCAATCTTTAAAGTTTAAACACATTACATTGGTAGTGTCTAAACTGTTACAACTGATTCTGATTAATCGGTTTGTTGAGCAAGCAATAAAATGAAACTGGTCAATCTTCTAATACTTCTATGGTAGTTGACTATCCCTTGTACTTGAATATACTCTTTTGGGACAATGTTATGAATCACTCTCCCAGGATTAGTACATAGACCCCCAAATCACCTAAATGACAAATTGAAGTGTGTATACTAGGCAGTGTCAGTTTTTACATCTGCACCAAACGGAAGGCTGTTTTCTACTTAGTTTAAAAGGAATTTTGGATTCCCCCAATCCCTTAACGTCAGTGATAGTCATCAGGACATCAGTTACTTACCTTGAAGAGTGGAGGGGTGCGGATCCTCCTCTCCAACATGGAATGTTAGCAGATGTGATATTCTGAAGATTAGGAAAGCTGCCTACCATCTGCACAGTGCCTTCCCTCAGCCATTACACACGTTAGTATTTGAAAACAGATGTTTTATGCAAATTTGTTTATTTATTTTTTTAGTTTCTCTACAATGTATGTTACCATATTGCTGAGAAAGTGTGTATGTTGGTTTGGCCTTCATGTACCACTACCTTTTTAGCAGCTTCATTGTTTACTATATCATACTCTCATTGTATACTATCTCATACTATCCTTGTATACTATCATATACCATCATCAGAGGCGTAGCGTGGAGACATGACACCCGGAGCAGGGTCATGTCACGGCACACCCACCCACCACCACACATACAGTACATACATACATACATACATAGATTCACACACATTTAGGCACAGACATACATAAACACACACATATATATAATAGGATTTTAATACCTACCGGTAAATCCTTTTCTCTTAGTCTGTAGAGGATGGATCCCGTCTATACCCCATGGTTCTTGATGTGATCCCAGCATCCTCTAGGACGTATGAGAAATACAGATATATACACATATACACAGATATATACTACACATATACATACACAAATATACAGACAGATATAAATAAACACACATATACACAGATATATACACATATACACACAAATATACATAGACATACATAAGCACACATATACACAGATATATACACACACTCATATACACACACACACACACACACACGCACACACGCACACACGCACACACACACACACACACACACACACACACACACACACACAGATATACACAGACATACATAAACACACACATATACACAGATATATACATAAACACACACATTCAGTATACTCACACATACTGTATACAAAGATATATACACATAAACACACACATACATGTATATACACATGCACACAGACATACACACACATTTACACACAGACATTTACACACACACACACACACACACACACACACACGCATATACACATAAACATATAGTATATACAGTCATAAACACATACACACACATATACACACACACAGTATAAACACATTAATTCACACGAGTCACCAAGTGGGCAGCAGCAGAGCATCTCCTCATTCTAGCCTGGAGGGGCGGAGCTTCCATGTGATGGACCTCCGTGGGTAGAAGGAAAGGACTGAGGAAAGGGAAGAGGTGGCCACCACACTGCCAGCATGTTCCAAATCACTGAATGCAGATACATGACAGCCAGGAAACTTCTGACAAGCCTCCAAACTTCCCCACTTCCCAAACAACACACCACACTGCACTGCACTGGACTCTCTGCATTGCAGTCAGTGACATGGAACATGCAGGCAGTGTGGTGGCCACCCCTTCCCTCTCTTCTAGTCATCTCCTCATACCCTGAGTCCCAGCTCCCAGCTCTGTTACAGGCAGGGAGCCGGCGCCTTCTGTCCCCTGCAGCGCCTGGAGCTCGAGCTCCACTCGCTCCACTCTACCTACGCCCCTGACCATCATTGTGTACTATCTTGTACTATCTCATATTATCATTGTGTACTATCTTACAGTATCACACGCCGTCATTGTTTACTATCTCATACTATTTCATTCCATCATTGTATACTACAGTATTGCATACTGTACTTTCTGTGTGTACTGTCTTATACCTTTATTGTATACCCTGTCATACCTTTGTTGTATACTATTTCAAAGTATCTCATATTATCATTGTATACTGTTCATAACATCATTAATGCTATCTCACTCATGCCATCATTGTATATTATCTAATGCCTTCATTGTATTCTGTCTCATACTATCATTGTATACTATCTCAGATCTGCATTGTATACTGTATCATACCATTATTGGATACTATCTAATACCTGCATTATATGCTATCTCATACTATCTCAGGAAACTAAAGAGATAATAAGCCTGAGACATAATTGAATAGAAATTGGGTGTATTTACTGTGGCAATAGGAGCAGTGTGCTACAGAGGAACCAGGGGTATTTAGCTGATAAACCCAGGGAAGTCATGTATTTGGAGGATAGGAAATATGTGTCTTACCTGCAGTGAACCTCTTCCCTGCAGTCTGGTGATGCTGAAGGCATGTCAGTGATCAACCAGAGCACCTGTAAAGATCTCCTTTATGAAAGCAGGGTGGGTGTGTTGCTTGCCTGTCAGTCTGGGAGTTGGAGGGGGAGGCTTATTTATAAAAGGCTGTTTTGGCCATTTATCAGTATGACCAATGCCAGGAAAGCTGGCTGATGACTAGGGAGTAGATCTCTGTTACATAGTGATAGGGCTGTGAACATTTACTGTGTGATGGTTACTGGTATGCGGTCATCCTGATGAAATAAACCGTAGTGGACAAGTCCCGAGTCAGTGTGTTTTTCCAGTACAAAGCTTCTTTGTCACAGCACTCTGGACTATGGGCCTGATTCATATTTGTACAGTAAGTAAAGCAAAAAATCAAGCTACTGGGCAAACCATGTTGCACTGCAGGTGGGGCAGATGTAACATGTGCAGAGAGATTTACATTTGGGTGGGGTGTGTTCAAACTGAAGTGGACACTTTCTCCTAGTTGTCTCAGTGCTTTATTCCCCCAGTGGCTATTCTGCTCCAGGACCCCCACCTTTGGGTTTAACGCTCTTAGTGTCAAAAGTTAATGAATGAGTCACCCACTCCTAGGTAACTGTTTCTCAGTAGATGGGGAAAGGGGGGTTGGGACATCCCAGTTGGACGTAAAATCATTTCAGAGGTGACCCAAAGAAGCCTCGGACACCTCCCTAACCTCTTGCATAATCTCTTTGAGATTTCATGGATTGGTCAGAAAAAAAGTCTGTTTATTTGGAAATGAAGCATATACTTTAAACATACAATCTTTTATGACTGGTATGAGAACGTTCTCTCACTTTCTTCTGTCAAAGAGGCCCATAAACTTTCCTTTCTTTAGCCCTGCAAACAGGTCACATACAGGACACCCCTGTCCATCTGCATGGAAATGGGAGTTTACTGCGGGTCCATGCACCTCTGACTCACAGCACACACCTGTCGGTAGTGTCTGCGCGCACCTTTTCGACCCCCAGTCCATCCCTGTCCTCAAGGCACACTCACGCTGCAGGTTTTAGTAATATCCAGGCTTCATCACAGATGGTTAAACCAAAATAACTGAGGTACTAATGAAGGGACCTGTGCGCAAGCATGGATATCGCTAAAACTTGGACTGTTCGTGTGCCTTGAATACCGAGGTTGGGAATGCCTGTTCTAGAGAGATGCCTCTCTGCAGCAGTGGTTAATTTTATGCCGCATGATAGTGCTTTAGTTAATTTTCAGAACCATAGTCATGCCTTAGTTAATGTTATGGCCCATAGTAGTTCCCTAGTTTATTTTATGAACCCTAATAGTGCCTTAGTTCCAGGGACATTTTAAGAGAGGAGGCGACCCGTGTGCAGTCTTCATCACGGGCTCCTTTCTCTCCAGCAGCAATAGACTCTGGCATAATGCCAGAGTCTACTGCGCATGTGGAGATCTTCGGGAACATGGCACCCGCGCCTTGTTCCCGGGAGCATCTGCGCAAATCACTCAGAAATGGCTGTGGTGGCCATTTTCCGAGTGATTTCTGTCCGCAGTGCAGAGCTGCCATTGCAGGACTCCGGAAGGTTAAGTCTAATATATGGATGTAGTGTGTGCACCCAATATAGAAACCCCTATGCTTAGTTTACATTAGGTCACTTTGTAAGGCTGCCAGCACACATTATGCCACACAGTACCCCCAATTCACATTATGGCATACAGTGTCCCCAGTTCATGTTATGCCACTGTAACAAGGTCGCCGTTAAAGTCAGGACACAGCAGGCAGTATGCAGAGTTTGTGCGATTATTTAATGGCATACAGGCAGCAAACAAACTTCACACCAAACAAAAGAAACAAATTTTCCAATCTGCGGTCCATATGCACGGTCTCTGGGCACTGACGGTCCAAGTCCCTAGCACTAGGGGAAATTTGCCCTACTCGCTGGCTGCTTTTCAGCACCAGTGCCCTGAGCTGTAGACTAAGCAGAGTATAAATCCCTGCCAGTGCAATTAGACCAATTCCCAGCTGTGGCTGGGAAGGTCCGACAAACCTGGGCCAGAGCCATGTGGTTGAGAGTCCACCCTTCTCTCCGTCAACCACACCTCAGAGCCCATATGCGGGCTTTGCACTGAACCAGGTTCTTTCACCTGACTACAAAGCACTGAGGAGAACGGCTTTTTTTAACCCCCTACAGGCAGTGGTGCCGAGAGAGGGGGGGAGAGGGTACAAATTACCTGGGCCCAGATCTGGAGGGTCCCAGTGAGGACCCAGTAGGGGCCCAGGCCCCCTTCCCCATACCTGGCAGCAGCAGCTGAAGCTCTTCTCCTCAGCCCAGCACACTCTGCTGTGTACTGGGCTGCAGTGTGGCCATGGAGGTGCTTAAAATACTATTTTTTTCAGTATTTTTTTCTAAGGTTACATGCCCACACCTCCTGTGATTGGGCCATTCCCCTTGAAAAGTACCTGGGCCTAGCCTGGCTCTCGACTGCCCTGCCAGGGAAGTTTTGACAAGGAAAAATTCTGCATTCCCTGATGAAACTAACCCTATCTCACCAACCCCCCCCCCTTCCTTAACTTCTCCACGAGTGGGGAAGCGCCTTGCTCACCTTGAGGGGTCAGATGTCCTTGTGGTCTTTCAAATTTCCTAGACAGGGCATCAGCATTTTCATGTTGAGCCCCTGGACGGTGCTCCACTTTGAATTTATATTGTTGTAGGGTTAAAAACCACCTAGTGACCTTGGGATTAGCCTCTTTGTTGAGGTGCATCCATCTCAATGGTGCATGATCGGTGACCAGGATGAATTCTCATCCCAATAAGTAATATTTTAAGGTCTCAACAGCCCATTTTATGGCAAGGCACTCCAACTCGATTGTAGCATGACGAGTATCCCTTGGCAAGAACTTTCTGCTTAGGAAAAGTACAGGTTTGTCTTCATTGACTATTATTTGTGATAGGATGGCACCGAGTCCAGTGGTTAAAGCATCTGTTTGTAGGAGGAATGGGCGAGTAAAGTCTGGTGCCTGAATAACTGGATAAGTACATAGGGCCATTCTCAGGGCCTCCCAGGCCCTCTCAAGTGGATCAGTCCATACTATCTTCTCGGGACAAGCCTTTTACAGGGAGTTAGTCAAGGGCAGGGCTATTGCAGCAAAGTTCTGGATAAACCTACTGTAGTATCCCAGTAACCCCAAGAAGGTCCGCATCTGTTTCTTAGTGCTGGGCTTTGGCCAGGTCCTAATTGCCTCTACTTTTTTCACTTGGGTTTTACTTCACCTCTGCCAATGACATACCCTAAGTAGTTGGCTTCTGACAGACCAGTATGGCATTTTGGAGGATTGGCAGTAAAGTCGTATTGCCTGAGAGTATTTAGTACCGTACCTTTTGTAATTTATGTTACTCCCAGTTTGTACTGTAAATTATGATATTGTCGAGATACGCAATGGCATACCCGCATGGAATCTCAGAAGGTGGTCCATAGCCCGCTGAAGCGTTGCCGGCACTCATTGTAGTCCAAATGGCAGTACCCAATATTGGTAGAAATCATCAGGTGTAGAGAAAGCAGTTTTCTCTTTTGCTACTTGACTTAAGGGTATCTGCCAGTATCCTTTGGTTAGGCTTAGCGTTGTGAGATACTTGCTACCGGCTAGGTTTTCCACCAATTCATCCACTCTGGGAAGTGGGTAGGCATCAAACCTAGAGACTTGATTAAGGCGCCTGAAGTCATTACAGAACCTCGATGTCCCATTGGGTTTGGGTACTAGGACTATCGGACAAGACCAGTCACTATTTGATTCCTCAATTATACCTAACTTTAAAATTTCTTACACTTCAGCCTTTACCGCCTGTCTCCGAGCCTCCAGGATGTGGATGGCCTTTGCTTTACTACTACAGGGGTGTGAACTTCATGTTCCACTAAGGTGGTCCATCCAGGAATGGCTGAAAAGACATCTTAATTCTTTCGAACTAGGGCTTTGGCCTACTGCCTCTGAGTAGCCGACAAGGACTTGGCTAATGGGACGTCAGAAAACCCTAATGCACTGGTGAGGAGGATTGGAGTAGGCTCCTCCTGCCAAGGTTTCAGCAGATTAACATTATATATCAGCATGACGTCTACCTGGTTGTCTAACTTGATAGCACACACTGGGCCTACAGCCTCCATGAATTCATATGGACCTCTCCAGTGAGCAAACAGCTTATTCTCATGACAAGGACTAAGACTTTGTCCCCTGGTCGTAATTCTCGAACTTCCGTCAAGGCATCATAGCCCCGCTTTTGTCTGGCTTGAGGTTTTATGAGGTTTTCACAGACATTTGGGCCAAATTGGTGAATTCGCTGGTAAAGTTTATTTACAAACTCCACGAGTTGGATTACTCAGACTACTGTTGTTCTCAGCACTCTTTTAATATGTCCAGAACTCCACAGGATTGCCTCCCGTTCAACAGCTCAAAGGTGCTGAAGACAGTTGACGACTGCGGGACCTCTCGAATGGCAAACATCAGGTATGGAAGTACATTGTCCCATTTCCGCTTGTTGACCAAGCTGCCCTTCAGATCAAGGGCGTAGCTACCTTAGGTGCAGGCAGTGCAGCTGCTATGGGGCCCAGACCTGAGACGGGCCCACCTTCCGTGTCAAAGTTACATGTGTTACATACATTTTTTGCCATTGGGTGGTATGTAGGGGTTCTTTCAAACTTTTTCCTTGGGGCCTGCAATATATGTAGGTATTCCCCTTGATCTGCTTGTTGTAGTTTGGTATAAAATGAACTGGAGGGCATTTTAATGTTATATAATATGAACCGGGGCACTGTAATGAGGCACAATATGAACGGGGAGCACTATATATAATAATGTCAATTGGGGGTACTGTGTGGCATAATGTGTACTGGCAGCTCTGAAATGTGACATAGGGTGAACTTAAGCACTACTGCGATTCATAAAAGAAACTAGGGCACTACTATGGGGCATAACATTAAATAAGGCTCTACTATGGTTCAGAAAATGAACTAGGCACTATTATAAGGCATACAATTAACAACTGCTGCAGAGAAGTGTCTCTCTAGAAGCATAGGGATGGGGGCCCCTTCAAAATGTTGCTATGGGGTCCACAAAGTTTTGGTTACGCCCCTGCTTCAGATCATTGTTTTAAGAGTCTGATCAAAGCACTCTACCAATCCATCCATTTGTGAATGATAGATGGAGGTGTGGAGGCGAGAAATCCCTATCTTGCGGCCGAGTTCTGTAAAAATTTGAGACATAAAGGGGGTCCCCTGGTCCATTATGGAACCCCAGATGAGTAAACAGCAACAGCAATAGTTACGGTTTTTATGTTTTGCCGTGGGATGACCTCTGGGTAGCGAGTGGCATAATCCATTATGACTAGCACGTACTGGTTGCCCTTCTTTGACTTGTCCAGAGGGTCTACCAGATCCATAGCAATCCTTTCCAAAGGCACCACAATGACAGGCATTGGAACAAGGGGGGCCCTGAGGTGATGCTTTGGACAGGTTCTCTGGCAAATGGAGCAACGTTGACAGAACCTATTTACTTCAGCAGTTACCCCCGGCCAAAAGAAACACTGAAGTACCCTCTCACGGGTTTTCTCTTCTCTGAGGTGGGCACCCCAAGGATAAGTATGGGCAGCATGCAGGACCAATGGTACAGGCACTAACAGCTGTTCCAGCCTATGACCATCTTTTCCCGTCACTCTATACATTAGCTCATTTTTTTGATGAATAAAGAGTCCCATCCAAACGATAAGTGGCTTTAGCGACCCCGTTCACCTCAACAACCTGTGATTCTATGTTAGCAAGGGCAGTGTCATTTAGTTGATCCCGACTGAAGTTTAGCACATCGGTGTCAAACAGCAAATTCTCCTAGTCCCGGTCAGGAGCACTCTCAGGCTCAGGGTAACACCCAGTAGAAGGACTCCCCACAAGAACTGTAGCTTTAGCTGGCGGGAGGGCCGATCCTTCAGATAGCTGTTTCAACAAATCCCCGAAGCCCGGAAAATTGCGCCCGAAAATTAAGGGGTATGGAAGCTTCGGGCCGACAGCTGCTATTACTTCATGACAGCTTAAGCCAATCCTGATTTGAAACCTCTCGGTGGAACCATGAATGCACAATACTTCTACAGAGCCTGGAACTCTCTATTGTTACCCAGGGTAACACAGCCTCAGACACGAGTGTCAATTCACTGCTTGTATCTACTAGGGCAGGAAATTTGCGACCCCCTAATACAACTGGTTCCCACAATAGGGGATGCCGCGTAGTCAGTGGAACCATGGTACAAAAAAACGGATAAGCTGGCCGCAAACTGGCAGAGCTACAGCTCATTGGCTCAGCTTTTTTAGGACAAGCTCGTCTCACATGCCCTGGTTCGCAACATTCATAACAATTTATAGTGCTTTCTTTATACCCCTCTACACGGCCGGGCCCTTCAAGAGGAGGCAAGCGCCAGCGAGGTGCCAGCTTCACCGTCTGTGGGGCTCTAGGCTCCTTTTTAGGGGTTCTAGCCATATTGATCACAGCTTCATACCACTCTATAGAGAGGGCCAACACATCCAGCGACTGGGGATTCTGGTGAAGTACCCAGCGCTGCATCTCTCATCCCAGTGAATGTACACATTAATCTATGGCTACAATCTCTACCACCTGCATAGCAGTATGAGTTTCTGGCTGCATCCAGCTTCTGCCATAGCGGGAGAGCTCAGTCAGCTGCTTCCGGACTGATACCCCTGGGCCCAGTCCCTGAAGCACTGCACTTTACCTGCTGCCGTAAGTCCGCTGCAGGCCAAAATGGATGTTTTGACTTTCTCATAGTTAGCAGCTTCATTATCTGGCAAGTCTGCATACCCTTTCTGTGACTCCCCAGTAAGGTAAGATTCTTGTTTGTCTGCCCAGCAGGCTTGCGTCCACTTTAAATGTTGTGCCACCCATTCAAAAATAGGGAGATATGCCCCTAGGTCATCGCCGACAGACATTTTTTTCAACTGACATGAGGTAGATTCCACATTTTTGGACTTGAGAAAGCTTACCAATTGCTCCTGTGTGGTCTGGTGTGCAGCCAAGGAGGTTAGAGTCTAGAATATTTCCTCTTGCTCTTAGAGGAGGTGTAGTTTAATGATAATCCAGTATTTACAAAAACCCTATGCTGCACATGCAACATCAACACCGCTTTTACAGTACTGTCCCTTTAAAAAAATAAAAGTACAAATTTCCTCTGGTCCATCGGCCTACTCGCGGTTACAGCTGTATAACTGCGATGTCCCCACCACGCCGGATGCGTCTGGTGTAGTTCAAGCAGTGAATTCCCCGTACGGGCCACCACACTGTAACAAGGTCGCCGTTAAAGTCAGGTCACAGCAGGCAGTATGCAGAGTTTGTGCGAGTATTTAATGGCATACAGGCAGCAAACAAACTTCACACCAAACAAAAGAAACAAATTTCCCAATCTGCGGTCCGTATGCACGGTCTCTCAGTGCCTCTGGGCACTGACGGTCCAAGTCCCTAGCACTAGGGGAAACTTGCCCTACTCGATGGCCGCTTTTTGGCACCAGTGCCCTGAGCAGTAGACTGAGCAGGGTTTAAATCCCTGCCAGTGCAATTAGACCAATTCCCAGCTGTGGCTGGGAAGGTCCGAAAACCTGGACCAGAGCCGTGTGGTTGAGAGCCAACCCTTCTCTCCCTCAACCACACCTCAGAGCCCTTAACCGGGCTTTGCACTGAACCAGGTTCTTTCACCTGACTACAAAGCACTTTCTCTGAGGCTGGACGGCTTTTTTTTAACCCCCTACAGGGAAGTTGTGACCAGGGAAATACTGCATTCCCTGGTTAAACTAACCCTGTCTCACCACACAGGTTGGGTATGCGTGACCCGCGCCAGAATCCCGGCTTGCAGATGCCCAGCTGGGGGGCGAGCAGAATGAAGCCTCTTGCCCCCGGGCCCAGTGGCGAGCTGCGTTCGCCACAGGTTATATACCTACTCTATGGGTGCCGTGGACACCCACGAGTGTGAATAGTCCCTGTTAGTCTGCATGTCGATTGTCGGGACTGTAGGGGGGTGGGATTCCAGCCAGCGGCACGTAACTGCCTCCCCACCACACTACATTATAATGCCCCCAGTTCATATTGTGTCGCATTACAGTGCCCATTTCATACTATACCATATTACAATGTCCAGGTCCAAGGACATAACAACAGATATTGTAGGCCTCAAAATAAGAGTTTAAAAAGGCATGTATCTTTGACAGAGAAGGTGGGCCCTCTCAGCTTAGGGCCCCATAGCAGCTGCACTCCCTGCACCTATAGTAGCTACGCCCTTGCGCACACCTTGTTGTTTAGCTACATACATTTTTTCTGAGCATACTTAAAGAAAAATTTTTGCCTACAGTTTATCCAAATGATGACCTGGTCACATTAGAACCTTGCCTGATCGAGCTGTATCATTTGCGCATACCTGAGGGCTGATGCAAATATACCCACTGATCACACTAGTTGCTTCTGATTGTGTGGTTGCCACGTTCTTCCTCAATTGTGCCTACAGTATATTACATTTTTTTTTTTTGTATGAAATCAAAGCAAATAGTTAACGCATTTGTTTTTGCTATTACATTTAAAAAAAAAACAATAACATTTCCTTGTGGTGCAGAGAGGGTGGATGAGCGGATACTAATTGCCTGGGCCTGGTCCACTGCTCTCTCCACTCCCCCACCTTACATGTCAACACAGTTTCTCCCCGGCATAGCACATGCTGCTGTGTGCTAGGCTGCTTTGGTTGCAGGGAGGCTGCTGCCACTGAGCAGGAGCAGTATTTTCCTCTGGCTGAGCGGGAAAGGGGGCGTGATTGCAGTGATCCAATCCTGTTGCGCCCTGCTAATACATATTTTTATGTAGGTAGGCTTAGCTACGCCTCAGTCCTTACATCAGGCTTGCCTACCCTCCCGCATTCAGCAGGAGGCTCCCGATTTATACATGAGCCTCCCGCTGCCCTGCATACCTTGTCAGCTCTCCCGATTTTCAAGTCTTCATCCTCGTAAATTCGGACTGCGCATGCGCAAGTCCGGAAATGCGGGGGGTGTGGCCAGCAGGGGAGAGGCAGACTGTGTCCTGTGAGAGCTCTGTGCACTGCAGACTGTTAGAGTCTGCAGCAGGATGTGAATAATGCGCACAGCAGCCACCTGTTGTGTACAGGGGAGCACATGACCCGGCAGCCAGGGCTCTGCATCGCGGTGGCTGGCCCCGCCCACCACACTTACAGTACAGTAGGCAGCGTGACACAGCCCAGCCTTCCTGCTCCTGGTTGTGTCTGCCCTGTGCTACCTCCCCCACCACACACTCCCTGCACTTCACAGGAGGGACTCTGGGAGCAACAAACCAGGTGTGTACTGTGTCTGTTGGGTGCTACTGTGTGTAATATGGGGGGGGGGGGGGGTTTAATGTAATGTGCTACTGTGTGTGTAATATGGGGGGAGTGTAATGTAATGTGCTATTGTGTGTGTAATATGGGGGGTGTAATGTAATGTGCTACTGTGTGTAATATTGGGGGGTGTAATGTAATGTGCTACTGTGTATAATATTGGGGGGTGTAATGTAATGTGCTACTGTGTGTGTAATATGGGGGGGGGTGTAATGCAATGTGCTACTGTGTGTGTAATATGGGGGGGTGTAATGTGCTACTGTGTGTGTAATATGGGGGGGTGTAATGTAATGTGCTACTGTGTGTGTAATATGGGGGGAGTGTAATGTAATGTGCTATTGTGTGTGTAATATGGGGGGTGTAATGTAATGTGCTACTGTGTGTAATATTGGGGGGTGTAATGTAATGTGCTACTGTGTATAATATTGGGGGGTGTAATGTAATGTGCTACTGTGTGTGTAATATGGGGGGGTGTAATGCAATGTGCTACTGTGTGTGTAATATGGGGGGATGTAATGTGCTACTGTGTGTGTAATATGGGGGGGTGTAATGTAATGTGCTACTGTGTGTGTAATATGGGGGGATGTAATGCAATGTGCTACTGTGTGTGTAATATGGGAGGGTAATGTAATGTGCTACTGTGTGTGTAATATGGGGGGGTGTAATCTAATGTGCTACTGTGTGTAATATAATGTGCTACTGTATGTAATATTGGGGGGGTGTAATGTAATGTGCTACTGTGTGTAATATGGGGGGGGGGGTGTAATGTAATGTACTACTGTGTGTAAGGCGGGTGAGACAT
The DNA here is from genome assembly GCF_028390025.1 of Pseudophryne corroboree. Taxonomy (NCBI): domain Eukaryota; kingdom Metazoa; phylum Chordata; class Amphibia; order Anura; family Myobatrachidae; genus Pseudophryne; species Pseudophryne corroboree. Next base: position 671,711,084 of record NC_086446.1, read on the forward strand.
GGAGCTGTGGGTCTTGCTGAAGCGCTACTGTCTATCATGGTGTGACACATATATATGTGGGAGTGCCGGTCCAAATCACCTATATGTATATATATATATATATACATACACTATATACACACACACACACACACACACACACACACACACACACACACACACACACACACTCTCTCACACTCTCTCTCTCTCTCTCTCTCTCTCTCTCTCTCTCTCTCACTCTCTCTCTCTCTGGTATAGGGGCTCTACCTGGAGTAGTGTGTGTAAGGGACTCCACCTGGGGTAATGTTTGTAAGAGGCTACCTGGCGTAATGTGTGTAAGAGGCTACCTGGCGTAATGTGTGTAAGAGGTTACCTGGTGTGATGTGTGTAAGACGTAGAGATGAGCGCCTGAAATTTTTCGGGTTTTGTGTTTTGGTTTTGGGTTCGGTTCCGCGGCCGTGTTTTGGGTTCGAACGCGTTTTGGCAAAACCTCACCGAATTTTTTTTGTCGGATTCGGGTGTGTTTTGGATTCGGGTGTTTTTTTCAAAAAACACTAAAAAACAGCTTAAATCATAGAATTTGGGGGTCATTTTGATCCCAAAGTATTATTAACCTCAAAAACCATAATTTACACTCATTTTCAGTCTATTCTGAATACCTCACAATATTATTTTTAGTCCTAAAATTTGCACCGAGGTCGCTGTGTGAGTAAGATAAGCGACCCTAGTGGCCGACACAAACACCGGGCCCATCTAGGAGTGGCACTGCAGTGTCACGCAGGATGTCCCTTCCAAAAAACCCTCCCCAAACAGCACATGACGCAAAGAAAAAAAGAGGCGCAATGAGGTAGCTGTGTGAGTAAGATTAGCGACCCTAGTGGCCGACACAAACACCGGGCCCATCTAGGAGTGGCACTGCAGTGTCACGCAGGATGGCCCTTCCAAAAAACCCTCCCCAAACAGCACATGACGCAAAGAAAAAAAGAGGCGCAATGAGGTAGCTGTGTGAGTAAGATTAGCGACCCTAGTGGCCGACACAAACACCGGGCCCATCTAGGAGTGGCACTGCAGTGTCACGCAGGATGTCCCTTCCAAAAAACCCTCCCCAAACAGCACATGACGCAAAGAAAAAAAGAGGCTTTTTACTGATATTTGGTGTTTTGGATTTGACATGCTCTGTACTATGACATTGGGCATCGGCCTTGGCAGACGACGTTGCTGGCATTTCATCGTCTCGGCCATGACTAGTGGCAGCAGCTTCAGCACGAGGTGGAAGTGGATCTTGATCTTTCCCTAATTTTGGAACCTCAACATTTTTGTTCTCCATATTTTAATAGGCACAACTAAAAGGCACCTCAGGTAAACAATGGAGATGGATGGATTGGATACTAGTATACAATTATGGACGGGCTGCCGAGTGCCGACACAGAGGTAGCCACAGCCGTGAACTACCGCACTGTATTGTGTCTGCTGCTAATATATAGACTGGTTGATAAAGAGATAGTATACTCGTAACTAGTATGTATGTATAAAGAAAGAAAAAAAAACCACGGTTAGGTGGTATATACAATTATGGACGGGCTGCCGAGTGCCGACACAGAGGTAGCCACAGCCGTGAACTACCGCACTGTACTGTGTCTGCTGCTAATATATAGACTGGTTGATAAAGAGATAGTATACTCGTAACTAGTATGTATGTATAAAGAAAGAAAAAAAAACCACGGTTAGGTGGTATATACAATTATGGACGGGCTGCCGAGTGCCGACACAGAGGTAGCCACAGCCGTGAACTACCGCACTGTACTGTGTCTGCTGCTAATATATAGACTGGTTGATAAAGAGATAGTATACTCGTAACTAGTATGTATGTATAAAGAAAGAAAAAAAAACCACGGTTAGGTGGTATATACAATTATGGACGGGCTGCCGAGTGCCGACACAGAGGTAGCCACAGCCGTGAACTACCGCACTGTACTGTGTCTGCTGCTAATATATAGACTGGTTGATAAAGAGATAGTATACTCGTAACTAGTATGTATGTATAAAGAAAGAAAAAAAAACCACGGTTAGGTGGTATATACAATTATGGACGGGCTGCCGAGTGCCGACACAGAGGTAGCCACAGCCGTGAACTACCGCACTGTACTGTGTCTGCTGCTAATATATAGACTGGTTGATAAAGAGATAGTATACTCGTAACTTGTATGTATGTATAAAGAAAGAAAAAAAAACCACGGTTAGGTGGTATATACAATTATGGACGGGCTGCCGAGTGCCGACACAGAGGTAGCCACAGCCGTGAACTACCGCACTGTACTGTGTCTGCTGCTAATATATAGACTGGTTGATAAAGAGATAGTATACTCGTAACTAGTATGTATGTATAAAGAAAGAAAAAAAAACCACGGTTAGGTGGTATATACAATTATGGACGGGCTGCCGAGTGCCGACACAGAGGTAGCCACAGCCGTGAACTACCGCACTGTACTGTGTCTGCTGCTAATATAGACTGGTTGATAAAGAGATAGTATACTCGTAACTAGTATGTATGTATAAAGAAAGAAAAAAAAACCACGGTTAGGTGGTATATACAATTATGGACGGGCTGCCGAGTGCCGACACAGAGGTAGCCACAGCCGTGAACTACCGCACTGTACTGTGTCTGCTGCTAATATATAGACTGGTTGATAAAGAGATAGTATACTCGTAACTAGTATGTATGTATAAAGAAAGAAAAAAAAAACCACGGTTAGGTGGTATATACAATTATGGACGGGCTGCCGAGTGCCGACACAGAGGTAGCCACAGCCGTGAACTACCGCACTGTACTGTGTCTGCTGCTAATATAGACTGGTTGATAAAGAGATAGTATACTCGTAACTAGTATGTATGTATAAAGAAAGAAAAAAAAACCACGGTTAGGTGGTATATACAATTATGGACGGGCTGCCGAGTGCCGACACAGAGGTAGCCACAGCCGTGAACTACCGCACTGTACTGTGTCTGCTGCTAATATATAGACTGGTTGATAAAGAGATAGTATACTACTAATATTATATATACTGGTGGTCAGGTCACTGGTCACTAGTCACACTGGCAGTGGCACTCCTGCAGCAAAAGTGTGCACTGTTTAATTTTAATATAATATTATGTACTCCTGGCTCCTGCTATAACCTATAACTGGCACTGCAGTAGTGCTCCCCAGTCTCCCCCACAATTATAAGCTGTGTGAGCTGAGCAGTCAGACAGATATATAATATATAGATGATGCAGCACACTGGCCTGAGCCTGAGCAGTGCACACAGATATGGTATGTGACTGACTGAGTCACTGTGTGTATCGCTTTTTTCAGGCAGAGAACGGATATATTAAATAAACTGCACTGTGTGTCTGGTGGTCACTCACTATATAATATATTATGTACTCCTGGCTCCTGCTATAACCTATAACTGGCACTGCAGTAGTGCTCCCCAGTCTCCCCCACAATTATAAGCTGTGTGAGCTGAGCAGTCAGACAGATATATATAATATTATATATAGATAATAGATGATGCAGCACACTGGCGTGAGCCTGAGCAGTGCACACAGATATGGTATGTGACTGAGTCACTGTGTGCTGTGTATCGCTTTTTTCAGGCAGAGAACGGATTATAAATAAAACTGGTGGTCACTGGTCACTATCAGCAAAACTCTGCACTGTACTGAGTACTCCTAATGCTCCCCAAAATTAGTAAATCAAGTGTCTCTCTAATCTATTCTAAACGGAGAGGACGCCAGCCACGTCCTCTCCCTATCAATCTCAATGCACGTGTGAAAATGGCGGCGACGCGCGGCTCCTTATATAGAATCCGAGTCTCGCGATAGAATCCGAGCCTCGCGAGAATCCGACAGCGTCATGATGACGTTCGGGCGCGCTCGGGTTAACCGAGCAAGGCGGGAAGATCCGAGTCGCTCGGACCCGTGAAAAAAAACATGAAGTTCTGGCGGGTTCGGATTCAGAGAAACCGAACCCGCTCATCTCTATGTAAGAGGCGACCTGGCGTAGGCTACCTGGAGTAATGTGTGTAAGAGGCTACTTGGTGTATGTTGTATATAAGGGGCTGTCAGGCGTAATGTGTATAAGGGGTACTACTGTGTGGTATAATGTGACAAATGTACATTACTGTGCAGGGTTATGTAATGTGAATTATGTGGTTATGCCACTTTTCCGTAAAGCCATGCCCCCATATTTTTTTGTGCGCGCCATCGGCGCGCACTCCCTATTTTGCGTGTGGGTGGGAGGCACCATTTCTATTTCTGGCACAAGGCACCAAAATGTCTACTTACGGCTCTGGCTGTGTAAATAATGTAATGTATTATGATGCTATATATATATATCACACAATCGCACACCAGTGTATATACTTTAGGTTTTCTATTCGTCCTTCTCTTCTCACCAGTGTACAGTACACACTACCGTAATATATAGTGCACCTATTATTACTCTAGTGTACCTATATTATTACTCTTTTTGTTTTTGGCTGGTTTTAGTACTATAGTTTTCATCAGGACACACCCCTGAGTGGCAATAAATCCCCCTATAGGTGGACCTAGACACACCCTTTGGGCGGAGCATGATTCCCCCCCCCCACCACCAACGGAAAGCGCTGCATGTTCTGCTGCCACCTGGAATCTCCCTGAAACTGGTTTTCAAAAGTAGGCAAGTATGCCATACATTAGGCCACACTCACACCAGTACCAGCGTGGGTGTGGATGAATCTGGCATCAACCTGGTGCTTATACTACTGGTGCACATCCTAGACTTTCTCGCTAGACATTCATCAACGGCAGATCCACTCTGTCAGTCCCCACATTAGTTACCTGTGTTCTACCATATCCAAGATAAAATACTTTTACTCACACACAAGGCTATTAACCAAACTACACCAATGTACATCTCTTTGCTTATCTCAAAATATCTCCCAACCTGACTTCTCTCTTCACAAGATCTATGTCTCTCATCCACACTCATTTTTCGCTCCCATTCACGATTACAGGACTTTGGGGGTAATTCAGACCTGATCGCAGCAGCAAATTTGTTAGCAATTGGGCAAAACAATGGCCCTCATTCCAAGCTGATCGCTCGCTGCCGTTTTTCGCAGCGTAGCGATCTGGCTAAAAACCGGCTGTTCTGCGCATGCGTATGGGCCGCAGGGCGCGCGCGCCAAGTACTTTCACACAAAACTAAGCAATTTTACACAGGGGCGAGCAACGCTTTTCAGTCGCTCTGCTGATCGGTGTTTGATTGACAGAAAGTGGGTGTTTTTGGACTGAAAAGGACCGTTTTCCGGGAGTGTGCTAAAAAACGCAGGCGTGTCAGGCTAAAACGCAGGAGTGGCTGGGGAAACGGGGGAGTGGCTGGACGTACGCAGGGCATGTTTGTCAGGAACCAAACAGTCTGTAGTGATCGCAATCTAGGAGTAGGTCTGGAGCTACCCAGAAACTGCAGGAAAAGATTTTCGAGCAATTCTGCTAATCTTTCGTTCGCACTTCTGCTGAGCTAAGATACACTCTCAGAGGGCGGTGGCTTAGCATTTGCACTGCTGCTAATAGCAGCTTGCGAGCGATCAACTCGGAATGAGGGCCCATGTGCACTGCAGGCGTGGCGGATTTGGGTGGGTTATTTTGTTTCTGTGCAGGGTAAATTCTGACTGCTTTATTTTGACACAGCAATTTAGATTTCAGTTTGAACACACCCCGCCCAAATCTACTCTCTCTGCACATGTTATATCTGCAGTGCACATGGGTGGTCATTCCGAGTTGTTTGCTCGTTGCCGATTTTCGCTATATTGTGATTAGTCGCTTACTGCGCATGCGCAAGGTTCGCAGAGCGCATGCGCTGAGCTATTTTACACAAAAGTTAGGTATTTTACTCACGGCATAACGAGGATTTTTCATCGTTCTGGTGATCGGAGTGTGATTGACAGGAAGTGGGTGTTTCTGGGCAGAAACTGGCCGTTTTCTGGGCGTGTGCGAAAAAACGCTGGCGTTTCTGGGAAAAACGTGGGAGTGTCTGAAGAAACGGGGGAGTGTCTGGGCGAACACTGGGTGTGTTTGTGACGTCAAACCAGGAACGAAACTGACTGAACTGATCGCAATGGCTGAGTAAGTCTGGAGCTACTCAGAAACTGCTAAGAATTTTCTATTCGCAATTCTGCTAATCTTTCGTTCGCAATTCTGCTAAGCTAAGATACACTCCCAGAGGGTAGCGGCTTAGCGTGTGCAATGCTGCTAAAAGCAGCTAGCGAGCGAACAACACGGAATGCGGGCCATGGTTTTGCCCAACTGCAAACAAATTTGCTACTGCGATCAACTTTGAATTAGGCCTTTTCTTCGGGCTGCACCAACTCTGTGGAATGCCACACCACATACAATAAGACTCTCCCCTCAGGGGTGTTTTAAAAGAGTAGGTGACCCGTGTGCAGCCTCTGTCGCGGGCCCCCTCCTCTCCAGCAGCAGTAGACTCTGGCAAAATGCCAGAGTCTACTGTGCATGCACAGGTCTCTGGGAACATGGCGCCCGCGCCTTGTTCCCGGGGACACCTTCAGTGCGCATGCTCAAATCACTGGGAAATGTCCGTGGCGGCCATATTCCGAGTGATTTGTGCCCGCACAGCAGGGCCGCCTTTGCGGGATTCTGGAGTGGTGAGTATAATATATGGGTGCAGTGTGCTGTGTGGGGCCCCTCTTAACCCAGGGGCCCGTGTGCACAGCACACACTGCACCCATTATAGAAACGCCTATGTCTTCCCTAGTCTCCAAACCTTCAATCGTTCCCTGAAAACGCACCTCTTCAGGTTATCACTGGGATGTGTAAGCACCTACTGTTTGAGCGCAGGAAACCACTGGCTTTCCTGTAGAGATGCATGGTATATGATGGTACTGACCTCCCCTTAATTTTTTAAATGCTGGTAGACTTCTTCATGTAGGCTGCGACCATTCCTTTCAGTCTTCCATGAAAGGGTTTTTATTCAGTCGATATGATGCTCCATCTTAGAAGCAAACATAGAAACATAGAATTTGACGGCAGATAAGAACCACATGGCCCATCTAGTCTGCCAACTTGTGCTCCATCTTTGGCCATTTCTACTTGTACTGTACATGCTCCACCACTGACCAAATAATATTTAATTGAAGAGGCAGCTATACCCAAGGTGAAAAACTCTTCTTGCAGTTCTTGGGCAGCCGCCTTCAAATTCTGTTAATGGGCAGAAAGTCAGATGGAACAGATCCTTAAACTTTCCAGCATCTCTAGGCCAAGATGTCTGCATTCATCAATGAGGACAAGTCTCTTTTCAAAATATTCATCTTCATCAGGACTCATTATTGCCACTATGTTTAGTGGGTCCATTACTCCTACAATATCATCTGGGAAGCATGAAGCAGGTTGGGGTTGCTTCAGTTTCTGTGGCCCCAGACCACAAGACAAGACAAGGACAAAGTTAATGGGGGTTAGTGTCAGGAGGACCATCCTTCAGTGAAAGAACATTTGAGATCCATTGTTGAGCAGCTTGTCACAGGGTTATTGGGCCAGCGCATGGTGAGCTAAATCCATTACTCCCTCTGGGATTTTACTTTAAACACCATATGCATGTAGTTATATTTGCAGCGCGATGAGTGGCAATACAGATTATTACATAAATAAGTAGACCCCTTAATCAAGTGTAATTGAGAATATTTTGTTTCTGCCATAGTAATCAAGTAATTAAAATGACACTTTTACCATAAATTCTCCAGACAGTTCACCACAGTTAAGCTACTCACACACTAGTGTTAACATTCTACATTTAAAGTGTGTTTATACTATAGGTTAAGTGCATGTAAATGGCTGTGAGAACAAAAATTATTTTTCAAAATGAGGCAGGTCCGTACGAGTCCTTTTGGATCAGTCACAAATATATTGTTGTTTTTTTGCTTGGTGAGTACCGTACGTATTCACATGCATTCAATTTGTGATGCGCCACTATCTGCTTTTGTAAACTCTTTTTCTTACATTTCAGTACACCTGCTATGCATTAATATAGGGCATGGAAAATGTCATTACCATAAATGGAGTGGTTGATAAATGTAATGTGATGGGATTGACTTATGTGTTTCCACATGTTTTTGGCTTCAACAGCATACAGTTGATGGCTATTTTGTCAAAAGCACATAAATTAAAAAGCAAGGTAAAAGGCACTTGTAAATGCTTGTCAAATTCATATATAAACACAATGTGGATTATATACATTTTTATTTGTGTTGTAATTTGCTAAAAACACACTACAGACATCACTGCGTAGACAGACAAGTTACACGATTAGCAATGTGTTCAATTTTGATTAGCAGCTAGACGTTCTAACCTTAAGAATTTGATAAATAACATCCAATGCCTTGGACGTGTCATGTTTTATTAATGGGGCAGCCTGGGGCTCTTAGGATGAGACCAGCTTCATGTACTGTGTATATACTGTATATACTGCTTCTGGATTGTTGAAGGCTTTCTGCCATCTTACTGTAGATCATTTACGTAATGTTCAGTTTTTCCAAGTTCTAATGTGAATGTTGTGTCGGATCCTGGCACAGGGCGCTCTTTGCTTGCTGTCTACAGTTAAAGCTCTGGAAACAAAGGCTTGAAAAAAAATGCAGACGCTGTCACCTACTTGAGATATGTCAGCCTGGCAGCAATATAACACATTCTGATCAGTACAAATGGAAATTTCTATGTCCGGAAATAACCTGCCAGAATCTGTCAGGCTCAATTTCGGATCGTTTGAAGGGATTATCAGTGCTTTACTGTTTGCCTTTTGTTTAAAAGAATATAGATGTACCAGCAGCTAACATCTTAACAATGCTAGTTTGGCCTTGTCTTTGTCACCTTTGCTATCTCCCTCCTCCCTATTGTGCTCCAGTATTACTTGATTTATGGCAAGGCCAACTGACTCTGACCTTGCACTCCAGCTCAGGCATTATAACTAATGGCAGGTCAATAATGCTACAGTGAAAGTGAGCCGGGTGGAGGGGCTGGATATGGAGGATGAAGGGCAAAGAGGAGGGGGCTGAGGTGCGGAAAATTAAAACAGTCTTTTTTGCTGAGGTTTATGTTGAATCACCAGGAGTACTTAGCACGCCGTAATTGAGGTGTAATGAAGACCAAAAACCAACCACCCAGGCACATGGGCTCTGTGTAAGGAATTCATTTAATGTTTAATATTTATTTCCATAGTTTACTGGTTCCATATGAGGCATAACTTGTCCCCAACCCCCCTCCTCTCATCATATACATGTTTCCATCATCTACATCTCTTGACATGTTTACTTGTATTGTGATGCTTGGTATACTTAAGTTCAAAATACAACTGAGAATGAGAATGAGTTAGGTACTAATACTGGCAAGATATTACATATAAGTTAAACATAGTCAGCAGGCTCAACATATAGCTTTACATTTTCATGAATTAATGTTCTTCAAATAGAATGCAGAGAGGCATACTTGCCTAACTCCAGGATTATCAAGGATGCTTGAAAATCGGGCATCTTTCTAGGCTCCTGAGAGAGTAGACCAGTCTCCAAGATCTCCAAGAGTAAAGTAATTGGTCATGATGTTATTTGTGTTAAATTAGGCCATTGTGGTACTGCTTCATGACATGATTGGCTGCATTCAGCAGTGAGAGGAAGGAGACTGTGATTATGTCAGAGGTTTTCAAATATGGTCCTCAAGGCACCCCAATGGTCCACGTTTTAAGTATGTCATAATAAGTACCTGTTATGTTCTGCGTACTTGGAACCCAGGAGATTGGGAGGCACCAGGAGAGTTCCAAGTACAGACACATAAAGTTGCAATGGGACTGAGATACGCAGCTACCCCTAACAAAAATCCCTGACTCCGTTGTCCTTCCCAGTGGTTGATTAATGCCTGCAAGACTATGGTTTCTTGTGCCCACGTCAGCCACGCTTGAATGGGCGAATTAGGTCCGCCCAGACTCCGATGCCCACCGGTCTTAATAGGAGACAAGGCGTTAACCGAGACCAAGGAGAACAAGGGGAAAACTAAGACTGACACGACTAAAACAGAGAAGGATACAAAAAATAGCAAAGTAGTTTATGTGCGGCGTGGCCACCTGGAACAACAGCAAATCAAGTAATGCAACCTAACTGCCAAATACGAACCCGTCGTAATAAGGCGAGGACAGCAATGCGGAAACCTCCGCAAAAATGACACAACCAAAAATAGATAAAAACAATACGGCTTCAGTGCAGCAGAGCCGCTACTCACAAAACCACGACAGGTGTACACAGGATAGGACTGGAACCCAGAAGCTTTGGATGAATACCAAACCACTTTACTGGAAGGCAACTCGGAGGACAGCAGGAAACGATCCCTCAGACAGGACTCAGGATACTGGACACAGAACACTGGAGTACACAAGCTGGATGCAGGAACACACCAGAGGCAGAGGCTCCACAGAAAGCTGCTGACAGGGACCAGTAACAAGCTTGCAGGAAGCTAACCAAGAACTGGAACATACAGGTACAACAACAGACTTCTATCATCGGTGCCGGACTGCAGGGCTAGCTGGGTATTAAGTGAAGCATGCCTAATCAGGATGGCTGGAAGCCAGGCACAAGGTAATGGCCAAAATACTGGCAGGTGAAGCTACACAGAGAAGAGCCAGACTGCAGTACACAGACTCACCACATTATGACCAAATTATCTGACCGGTGAGGCTTAACCATAGAAAACAGGGAGCAGTTACACAGACTCACCACAGGCGGCCAACAAGAGTCTTCTAAACAAGTACAAGAGAAATCCTGGCATGCAAACAGAAATATAACATAAAATTCATGAACAGAAAGCAAACAGGAATTAATCACTGCTTGTGGTTCATAACAGTACCTCAGCCAGTGTGATCTAGCCATCTGTGCTTAGCAATGGATATGTTTAAAAACTGGACTGTTGGGGTGACTTTGTAACACCCCCAGGGTTGGCAGGGTATGTCTAAGTGGTTGAGAGAGGTAGCACAAGTGTTGGGTGGCTATGTGACAAACCTTTCCCCTGAAGTGTTGTTCCCCGTACCTTGTCTCATAGTAACATGCTCAGAGATGTAGGAGAGATTGATAAAGATCAGGAGTGATTCAGCAATTCAAGCAGGAAGTCTTTTTTATTGATCTGCAATGAACTCTGGATTTGGGATGATTAGTTAATTAAAGTACATTGCCTTGATTGTAAATCACAAAAAGAAGACTTTGGCATATAGAATGACTGGAATATACAATTTTCTACAGTTCACACAACAGAACATCATCCAATATGCAAAAGACAGGCAATTAGAATCACAGAAGGAATAGAATTGGAATCAGGGTGAGAAACAATTGGAATCACAAAATTAACATAAAATTATTGGAATCATGAAATCATATCAGACATTGTATATTCCATTCTACAATGTGATTATAAGAAAAATAATGACAATGCTTAAGTAATCCTAAATAGTCACTTTCTATCTTTCCCTAGCCAAGGTAACAGATGTCTTCACAAGCAAGTATCATTGGAGCTCTTATTTAAGTCTGCTGTACCACAAAATGTCAAAGAGGAATGGGCACACAGTTACTGAGGGGATCCCGGGATGGGAAATGACAATACTATTAATTTCCTTATTGCAAAGAGGATGTAATTAATGAAGCAATAGCAATTTCTCCGGACGACACTTATGTCACAATGAGGGGGCTTTTGTGTGAACAAACTCAGTCTCTTTCAATTGCAGGGCTTGATCAACTCTTGCATAATTACCTTCCTTCCAGCAATACCTGTCTGTGTTGCACAAACTCAGTGCCGTAACTAGGCATTTTAGAGATGTGTGCAAGAAACAGCATTGACCCCCCCCCCCCCCATGAAAGATTGGGGCAGTGCGCGCAGCAGGCGCACAAAAATATATAGGGGCCTGGCTTCATGGGGAAGGGGCGTGTCCACAAAATAATACCAATTCATGCTATGGTGCACAGTAGTCTCCATTATTCAATTTACGCTGCACAGTAGCGCCACTACACCAGGTAGAGCCCCTTTTACACATTACGGCAGCCAGTTCCCCTTTTTACACATTACGGCAGGCAGCGTCCCTTCTTAAACACTGGTTGGTCTATAAAAAGGTGTCGGAGGCTGAAGGCACATTTGCCTGTGGTTGGCTGTCAATTTCAATCAGTACTCACTCAGACCCATGGAAATGGTGTTTCAGGCTGGCTGCACTTGCTCTAATGGCTCCTCACTCTCTCAACCCTTGCGCTCAGGCAATACTCCCCAGCAACACTCCACTGCTCTTTCTTAGCAGTGCTGCTGTCAACACCCAGCGTCCTGCGGCTGTCTCAAACATATAGCTCCCGCTCTTCTCCGCGTTCTTTCATCAGCCAGCACACACCACGTTATCAACCTTCTTCTTCCCAGAACTCTCTGCTTCTCCCATCAGCCTCTCACCAATCAGCTCTCCCTCCCGAGACCCGGAACCCAGGGATGCAGGTAACTCCTCCAGCCACCCCACCCCCGCGCAGACATGCAATAGCATCGCATGGCGAATTGGCCCCAGAACCCCTGGGTTACGTAATTAATGTCATCACACCCCCTTACCCCCTTAACCCCCCACCTGGGACCAGTTTGAGTGAAAACTGTTCCTAATTTTCCAGGTTAGTCACCTTTTTTCTACTCAGAAGCTTTCATCCACAGTACAAATTTGACTTCTCATTCAAGATATCATGACAGGGTAGATTAGGTTCTTGTACTTTTTTTTTTTAGCTACTTCACACATGTTAAACATAACTTCCATCATAAGTAGAGAATGTGTAGCTCCAACCTTGCTGCTTCAGTTGACATACAAACAGTTACCACCATACCGACCAACTGTCCTGATTTTCGTGGGACAGTCCCGTTTTTTTGTGACTGTGCCACTGTCCCACCTGCGGGCCGCAGTGTCCCGCTGTGGGGGTTGGGGACAATTGGGAGGCTCCTGCACTTGCTGCCCTGATTAGCAGAGCAGTGGTGAATAGATGCTGTGTGCATGTGCATAGCCTCTATTCACAGGTGACAGAGGGAGAGAGGGCATTCCAGCAGCTCACAGATGCCCTCTTCAGTGACCCTATAAGGGTGCATGACTCGCAATTGCGGCTCTGCTGCGAGGCCATGCCCCCTTTCATATAGGCCATGCCTCCTTTTCGGGCGCACGTGCCAAGGTCCTGATTTCAACATTTAAAATGTTGAGAGGTATGGTTATACCACAGTGGGTACACTGGTCAGTGAATAGTGAGTGGAAGATATGTTTGCAAAAGTTTCTTAAATTTTATACAGTAATGTTTTTTTTTTTTTAATTAACCTTTTCACAAACACAAGTCCTGCATGCTCTTGTGAGTGTGGTTGTGACAGTAGGCAAATCTAACGTGCAGAGAGAATTAGATTTGGGTGGGTTATTTTGTTTCTGTGCAGGGTAAATACTGGCTGCTTGATTTTTACACTGCAATTTAGATTTCAGTTGAACACACCCCACCCAAATCTACATCTCTCTGCACATGTTATATCTGCCACACCTGCAGTGCACATGTTATATCTGCCACACCTGCAGTGCACATGGGGGCTAATTCAGACCTGATCGCTGCTGTGCGCTTTCACACATCGGGCGATCAGGTCTGAACTGCGCATGCCAGAGATGCGATTGGCATCGCAGCCCAGCAATCGCTACTGCCTGATTGACAGGCAGAGGTGTTCGCTGGGCGGGAGGGGGCAGGCCGGCGGCGTTCGCCTGTCGTTTTGGGGGCGCGATCTGGGCAACGCAGGCGTGCCCCAACCAAGCGGGGGGTGGGCTGCGGCAGCTGCGTGATATCACACGCAGCCGATGCGACCCGGGACGCGGTGTTCTGTAGCAATGGTTAGTGCTGAGACTTCAGAACTTGTGCCTGACACTTGATGGCGCTCTCCCTCCTCTGTCGTGTTCTGCACAGGTAGTATCACACTCGCCGGGTGCACTAGCATTGCCACTGGGGGTCATTCCGAGTTGTTCGCTCGTTAATTTTTTTCCGCAATGGAGCGATTAGTCGCTACTGCGCATGCGCAATGTCCGCAGTGCGACTGCGCCAAGTAAATTTGCTATGCAGTTAGGAATTTTACTCACGGCATTACGAGGTTTTTTCTTCGTTCTGGTGATCGTAATGTGATTGACAGGAAGTGGGTGTTTCTGGGCGGAAACTGTCCGTTTTATGGGTGTGTGCGAAAAAACGTTACCGTTTCTGGGAAAAACGCGGGAGTGGCTGGAGAAACGGAGGAGTGTCTGGCCGAACGCTGGGTGTGTTTGTGACGTCAAACCAGGAACGACAAGCACTGAACTGATCGCACTGGAAGAGTAAGTCTCGAGCTACTCAGAAACTGCACAGAGAAGTATTTTCGCAATATTGCGAATCTTTCGTTAGCTTATCAAAATTGCGAAGATTCACTCCCAGTAGGCGGCGGCTTAGCGTGTGCAATGCTGCTAAAAGCAGCTTGCGAGCGAACAACTCGGAATGACCCCCACTGTGCGATGCTACTGCACCCGTGCGGCGGGGGGAGGGCCAGACATGCGGGGCGGACTAGCTCTGTGCTGGGTGTTCCCCCGCATGTCAGGGTGGCTGATCGTAGCCGTGCAGGTCGGAATTTGCCCAATTGCTAACTTTTTTGTTTAATAACAACTCTGAACTCTGTTCACATTTTTTATGTATTGATATATATTGTCGGTATCTGCACAAATACTTACCTGTAATTCCTGACTAGGGAGGACAATCCTGGGAATTGGGATTGGCAGGATCCCAGGATTTTGGTCCATAAATGCTGGGATTTGAATCCCAGGATTGGAGCCTCCAATCCTGGGATTTACGGAATTAGGCTACAGATACGCAGCTTTGCTGGGCAATGCTGAGCAACAGCAGCACTTGGCTCATCTCTGCCCGGCTGTGTGGCCCAGGTGGCACCAATGTATATGGTGCTTAGGTGGGCATCCATAGACATACAGATAGCGCCGGCAGCATTTCAGATGTGGTGCCAGCCATCGGAGCTGGTGGATTGACAGCCAATCAGGGAAGCGGCAGCTCCTGATCAGCTGCTGGACTGCCAACTCCAATTGACTGGCAGTCACCACTACATTTGAAATTCTGCTGGCGCTGTCTGTGTGTCTGTGGCTGCCAGCCTAATAGTAAGCACCATATACATACTGGCTACATCCATCCTTTGTTCCCCACAGACCCACCCTCAATGCTTTCTACTCCACTCTCCCTCACTGTTCCCTGCATCCTTCCTTACTGCTCCCTACTCCCATCCTCCCTTTCTGCTCCCTACACCCACCCTCCCTCACTACTCCCTGCTGCCATCCTCCCTTACTGCTCCCTACACCCACCCTCCCTCACTACTCCCTGCTGCCATCCTCCCTTACTGCTCCCTACATCTAGCCTCTCTCACTGCTCCCTGCTGCCATCCTCCCTTACTGCTCCCTACACCTACCCTCCCTCACTGCCATCCTCCCTTACTGCTCCCTACATCTACCCTCTCTCACTGCTCCCTGCTGCCATCCTCCCTTACTGCTCCCTACATCTAGCCTCTCTCACTGCTCCCTACTGCCATCCTCCCTTACTGCTCCCTACATCTACCCTCTCTCACTGCTCCCTGCTGCCATCCTCCCTTACTGCTCCCTACATCAACCCTCCCTCACTGCTCCCTGCTGCCATCCTCCCTTACTGCTCCCTACATCTAGCCTCTCTCACTGCTCCCTACTGCCATCCTCCCTTACTGCTCCCTACATCTACCCTCTCTCACTGCTCCCTGCTGCCATCCTCCCTTACTGCTCCCTACATCTACCCTCCCTCACTGCTCCCTGCTGCCATCCTCCCTTACTGCTCCCTACACCCACCCTCCCTCACTACTCCCTGCTGCCATCCTCCCTTACTGCTCCCTACACCCACCCTCCCTCACTACTCCCTGCTGCCATCCTCCCTTACTGCTCCCTACATCTAGCCTCTCTCACTGCTCCCTGCTGCCATCCTCCCTTACTGCTCCCTACACCCACCCTCCCTCACTACTCCCTGCTGCCATCCTCCCTTACTGCTCCCTACATCTACAGTCTCTCACTGCTCCCTACTGCCATCCTCCCTTACTGCTCCCTACATCTACCCTCTCTCACCGCTCCCTGCTGCCATCCTCCCTTACTGCTCCCTACACCTACCCTCCCTCACTGCTCCCTGCTGCCATCCTCCCTTACTGCTCCCTACACCTACCCTCCCTCACTGCTCCCTGCTGCCATCCTCCCTTACCGCTCCCTACACCCACCCTCCCTCACTGCTCCCTACTGCCATCCTCCCTTACTGCTCCCTACACCTACCCTCCCTCACTGCTCCCTGCTGCCATCCTCCCTTACTGCTCCCTACACCCACCCTCCCTCACTACTCCCTGCTGCCATCCTCCCTTACTGCTCCCTACACCCACCCTCTCTCACTACTCCCTGCTGCCATCCTCCCTTACTGCTCCCTACATCTACCCTCTCTCACTGCTCCCTGCTGCCATCCTCCCTTACTGCTCCCTACATCTACCCTCCCTCACTGCTCCCTGCTGCCATCCTCCCTTACTGCTCCCTACACCCACCCTCCCTCACTGCTCCCTACTGCCATCCTCCCTTACTGCTCCCTACACCCACCCTCCCTCACTACTCCCTGCTGCCATCCTCCCCTACTGCTCCCAACACACACCCTCCCTCACTGCTCCCTGCTGCCATCCTCCCTTACTGCTCCCTACACCCACCCTCCCTCACTGCTCCCTACTGCCATCCTCCCTTACTGCTCCCTACACCTACCCTCCCTCACTGCTCCCTGCTGCCATCCTCCCTTACTGCTCCCTACACCCAGCCTCCCTCACTACTCCCTGCTGCCATCCTCCCTTACTGCTCCCTACACCTACCCTCCCTCACTGCTCCCTGCTGCCATCCTCCCTTACTGCTCCCTACACCCACCCTCCCTCACTACTCCCTGCTGCCATCCTCCCTTACTGCTCCCTACATCTACAGTCTCTCACTGCTCCCTACTGCCATCATCCCTTACTGCTCCCTACATCTACCCTCTCTCACCGCTCCCTGCTGCCATCCTCCCTTACTGCTCCCTACACCTACCCTCCCTCACTGCTCCCTGCTGCCATCCTCCCTTACCGCTCCCTATACCCACCCTCCCTCACTGCTCCCTACTGCCATCCTCCCTTACTGCTCCCTACACCTACCCTCCCTCACTGCTCCCTGCTGCCATCCTCCCTTACTGCTCCCTACACCCACCCTCCCTCACTACTCCCTGCTGCCATCCTCCCTTACTGCTCCCTACACCCACCCTCTCTCACTACTCCCTGCTGCCATCCTCCCTTACTGCTCCCTACACCTATCCTCCCTCACTGCTCTCTGCTGCCATCCTCCCTTACTGCTCCCTACACCCACCCTCCCTCACTGTTCCCTGCTGCCATCCTCCCTTACTGCTCCCTACACCCACCTTCCCTTACTGCTCCCTCCTGCCATCCTCCCTTACTGCTCCCTACATCTACCCTCTCTCACCGCTCCCTGCTGCCATCCTCCCTTACTGCTCCCTACAACCACCCTCCCTCACTACTCCCTGCTGCCATCCTCCCTTACTGCTCCCTACACCCACCCTCCCTCACTACTCCCTGCTGCCATCCTCCCTTACTGCTCCCTACATCTAGCCTCTCTCACTGCTCCCTGCTGCCATCCTCCCTTACTGCTCCCTACACCCACCCTCCCTCACTACTCCCTGCTGCCATCCTCCCTTACTGCTCCCTACATCTAGCCTCTCTCACTGCTCCCTGCTGCCATCCTCCCTTACTGCTCCCTACATCTACCCTCCCTCACTGCTCCCTGCTGCCATCCTCCCTTACTGCTCCCTACACCCACCCTCCCTCACTACTCCCTGCTGCCATCCTCCCCTACTGCTCCCAACACACACCCTCCCTCACTGCTCCCTGCTGCCATCCTCCCTTACTGCTCCCTACACCCACCCTCCCTCACTGCTCCCTACTGCCATCCTCCCTTACTGCTCCCTACACCTACCCTCCCTCACTGCTCCCTGCTGCCATCCTCCCTTACTGCTCCCTACACCCACCCTCCCTCACTACTCCCTGCTGCCATCCTCCCTTACTGCTCCCTACACCCACCCTCTCTCACTACTCCCTGCTGCCATCCTCCCTTACTGCTCCCTACACCTATCCTCCCTCACTGCTCTCTGCTGCCATCCTCCCTTACTGCTCCCTACACCCACCCTCCCTCACTGTTCCCTGCTGCCATCCTCCCTTACTGCTCCCTACACCCACCTTCCCTTACTGCTCCCTCCTGCCATCCTCCCTTACTGCTCCCTACATCTACCCTCCCTCACTGCTCCCTGCTGCCATCCTCCCTTACTGCTCCCTACATCTACCCTCTCTCACTGCTTCCTGCTACCATCCTCCCTTACTGCTCCCTACATCTACTCTCTCTCACTGCTCCCTGCTGCCATCCTCCCTTACTGCTCCCTACACCCACCCTCCCTGCTCCCTGCTGCCATCCTCCCTTACTGTTCTCTACATCTACCCTCTCTCACTGCTCCCTGCTGCCATCCTCCCTTACTGCTCCCTACACCTACCCTCCCTCACTGCTCCCTGCTGCCATCCTCCCTTACTGCTCCCTACACCCACCCTCCCTCCCTGCTCCCTGCTGCCATCCTGCCTTACTGCTCCCTACATCTACCCTCCCTCACTGCTCCCTGCTGCCATCCTCCCTTACTGCTCCCTACATCTACCCTCTCTCACTGCTCCCTGCTGCCATCCTCCCTTACTGCTACCTACATCTACCCTCCCTCACTGCTCCCTGCTGCCATCCTCCCTTACTGCTCCCTACACCTACCCTCCCTCACTGCTCCCTACTGCCATCCTCCCTTACTGCTCCCTACACCCACCCACCCTCACTGTTCCCTGCTGTCATCCTCCCTTACTGCTCTCTACACTCACCCACCCTCACTGCTCCCTACACTCCCCGTACCCCACTGCTTCCTACACTCACCCTCCCTTACTGCTCTGCTCCCTGCTCCTTTCCTCATGGCTCCGTATACCCACCCTCCCTCTCTGCTCCCTACACTTACCCTCCCTCACTGGTCTCTACACTCACCCTTGCTTGCTACTCTCTACACCCTCCCTCACTGCTCCCTTCACCAACCCCCACTGTTCCCTGCACCCTTCCTCACTGCTCCCTACACTCACCCTCCCTCACTGCTCTCTACACTCACCCTTGCTTGCTGCTCCCTACACCCTTCCTCTCTGCTCCCTACACCCACCCTCCCTCACTGCTTCCTACACCTACGCTCCCTCACAGCTCTCTACACTCACCCTCGATTGCTGCTCTCTACACCCTCCCTCTCTGCTCCCTACACCCACCCTCCCTCACTGCTCCCTGCTGCCATCCTCCCTTACTGCTCCCTACACCTACCCTCCCTCATTGCTCCCTGCTGCCATCCTCCCTTACTGCTCCCTACATCTACCCTCCCTCACTCCTCCCTACTGCCATCCTCCCTTACTACTCTCTACATTCACCCACCCTCACTGTTCCCTGCACCCTTCCTCACTGCTCCCTACACCCCCCCTCCCCCACTGCTTCCAACACCCACCCTCCCTTACTGCTCCCTACTTCTTATTGTTCCCTATACCCACCCTCCCTCTCCGCTCCCTACACCTACCCTCCCTCACTGCTCTCTACACTCACCCTTGCTTGCTGCTCCCTACACCCTCCCTCTCTGCTCCCTATACCTACCCTCCCTCACAGCTCTCTACACTCAGCCTCTCTTGCTGCTCTCTACACTCACCCTTGCTTGCTGCTCCCTACACCCTCCCTCTCTGCTCCCTCACCCACCCTCCCTCACTGTTCCCTGTTCCCTTCCTCATGGCTCCCTATACCCACCCTCCCTCTCTGCTCCCTCACCCACCCTCCCGCACTGCTCCCTTCCTCATGGCTTCCTCATGGCTCCCTATGCCCACCCTCCCTCTCTGCTCCCTACACCCACCCTCCCTCACTGTTCCCTGCTCCCTTCCTCCTGGCTCCCTATACCCACCCTCCCTCTCTGCTCCCTACACCCACCCTCCCTCACTGCTTCCTACACCTACCCTCCCTCACAGCGCTCTACACTCACCCTCTCTTGCTGCTCTCTACACCCTCCCTCTCTGCTCCCTCACCCACCCTCCCTCACTGTTCCCTTCCTCATGGCTCCCTATACCCACCCTCCCTCTCTGCTCCCTCACCCACCCTCCCTCACTGCTCCCTGCTCCCTTCCTCATGGCTCCCTATGCCCACCCTCCCTCTCTGCTCCCTACACCCACCCTCCCTCACTGTTGCCTGCTCCCTTCCTCCTGGCTCCCTATACCCACCCTTCCTCTCTGCTCCCTACACCCACCCTCCCTCACTGTTGCCTGCTCCCTTCCTCCTGGCTCCCTATACCCACCCTCCCTCTCTACTCCCTACACCCACCCTCCCTCACTGCTTCCCACACCTACCCTCCCTCACAGCGCTCTACACTCACCCTCCCTTGCTGCTCTCTACATCTTCCCTCTCTGCTCCCTCACCCACCCTCCCTCACTGTTCCCTGCTCCCTTCCTCCTGGCTCCCTATACCCACCCTTCCTCTCTGCTCCCTACACCCACCCTCCCTCACTGCTTCTTACACCTACCCTCCCTCACAGCGCTCTACACTCACCCTCTCTTGCTGCTCTCTACACCTTCCCTCTCTGCTCCCTCGCCCACCCTCCCTCACTGTTCCCTGCTCCCTTCCTCCTGGCTCCCTATACCCACCCTCCCTCTCTGCTCCCTGCACCCACCCTCCCTCACTGCTCCCTACACCTACCCTCCCTCACTGCTCTCTACACTCATCCTTGCTTGCGGATCCCTATATCCTTCCTCACTGCTCCCCACAAACACTCTTCCTGCTCCCTACCACAATCTGTACTGCAATCCTGGGATAACGAGAATCCTGGGATTGAGCGTTTGTCAATTCTGAATCCTGGGATTAAAAAAATTGCCTGGGATTGGCTTCCCTATTCCTGACTTTCAGTTATCTTCTTTTTGTACATTTTTGTAAACAAATAAGTAACCTGAATAACCTACACTTGCATAAATGGGCATAGGTTTGTTTTACTCAGGGAATGACTGCATGTATTTACATGTTAGCTCATTAATACCCCTTTCAGACAGACAGAGCCGGGTCACACTCGGGAATGTGTTCCGGGATTGATCCCTTTCAGACTGCAGTTAGACCTGGGATCGACCCGGGACAGCCCCATTTACACTGATCCCGGGAAATCCCTCCAAATGCATATGTATGTCATTAGAAATGGACATTTTTCTGGCCAGCCCCACTCTTTTTATGGTTGTTGTTATGCACCTTCAAGAACTGCTTCTTTAGAGTCTTCATTTTATTTACAGCTTGCTGTTGTGTACGTATAATGCCTCTTGCTTCTAGCAGCTTTGCAATACTTTTATAAATGACTGCATCCTTCATTGTGCCTGTGATCTGTTTTTTAATCTCCTTCTCAGATCTGTTTTTTAATCTCCTTCTCACCCCTTATGCTGAGCAGCTCTTTCACCTCCTGATCTGTCCAGGTCGCCATGACTGTCTCCTCTGCTTCCTGGACACTTCCCCGGGCTCTGGATGATGACATCATCTTTTCTGAGCCCGGGGAAGCTCCAATGAGAGGCCTTTTAACAGTCCCGGATACTGAATACCGGGTAGGACCCAGTCACACCTCACTGTATCCCGGGACAATCCCGGATTCAACCCTGGTCGAGACCTGGGATGAAATCCTGGGACGCTCGTCCCGGGATATTGTTCCTGTACCCTTTCACACTGAGCAATTTCCCGGGTTGATGCGCGTTCATGTGCAATAACCCGGGAAATTTTTGTCAGTCTGAAAGGGGTATAACTTGTCATAAAATTATGACGTTGTACTTTTACCTGGGTGTATTTGGAACATCTGGAGCTGTTGTGCATTTGGGGGATAATTATGGAAATCCAAGCCACCAGTGCGCCTGAAAAATCCTTAAGTCTGATGTCACAGGCAAAATTAATGAATCCATTTATGCTAAAGGAACAGTGGGCCTGATTTAGATGGGGGTGGATTTAGATGTGGGTGGAATTGCTATCGTTGCTGCTTCCTTGAAAGATGCAGTGATAGCTCTGTATGGTGATGCAGCAGGAGGCGTTATTACAAGCAGACGCCTCCTGCTGCAGTAGTGATCTGACCTACCTTCTAGGACACAGCATCGGATCAGTCACTCACCATTGGGTGGCTTGGGTCACCCATGGAAATCTCAGTCCAATGACAGAGATCCGTGGCCTCTTCCCTCCCACTAAACAGTCGCGACACACCTCCGTTTGGTGAACTGGAGGCCGTTGCCACTCCCACTAACAGTCTGATGCCGGACTGCGTGCTACTGTACATCACTCCCCCGTCACCCGGCCCCATAGCCCTGCATGCTATTGCAGATGATATTGTCCATATTGGCTTGCATGCATAAACGAGCCGGCACCAACAATGAACAAGCGCGAGATCGTTCATATCTTTCAGTGTATTCGGCCAGTGTGTTACTGTAGCTCATATACCAAATAGAGAACCTCATGAGGAGCAAGCATGATATTACCGACTTTTACAGAAGCAAAACATCTTATATCTGGCTTTAAGAGACAATTTGATTGTAACTCCAAGATCAATATCTTATTACATAGAACCATTATAGTAAAGACTCAGCCATAATTAAAGTAGAATATGGACCATTGATTCCAGAAAATTAATAATATAAGATGAGAAACCATTTACTGTAAGTCCTGTGAGTTTCTGTGCAGCGAAATCTACCCTGTAGAAAAGCTTCTCGAATAGGGGGAGATGAGGGGTTTCTCAGACTTGGGCAATAGAGTGACAGTGATACTAACTAGCTATGTGGCTCACTATGTATTCCACCTACTGATCCCAGTCTGGAGGGAAGGGAAGGAGTGAAATATGGGCAGGGTAGGGTCCACTAATACTGTACATGCCACTTCCATGGTCATTTCAAACTTGTTTTAATGTGGTTGGTCAACTTTAGGACAACATGGTAGAAATACATTGTAGGCCATGTCTAGTTTGTATATGACATGCATTTCTAGGGGCATCTTCAGAGTGGAGGAGGCCCGCATGCAGTCCCCTTCTGGGTCCTCTCCTCTCTAGCCGAGAGTGCGCTTTACTCTGGGCACTACAGTAACTAGGGGAACTGGTGCTGTCCCAGAGTCTAGTGCGCATGCGCATATCTCCAGGAAAATGGCATGGCAGACATTTTCCCAGTGGTTTTCTGATAGCACTTGCGCAAAGCACTGGAAAAATGTCCACAGCATCATTTTCCCAGCGATTTCTGCAGTGCTCCTGCTGCGACGTGGGACTTAGAAGGGTAAGTACTGAAAAAAATGGGTAAAGGATGTGCGTTGTGTGGGCCCCCAGGATCCCGGGGGCCCATGTGAATGGCACACACCACAGCCGTTATAAATACGCATTTTTGCATTTCCCATTCAAGGGGTACATTTATTAAACATCCCTTTTACTGGCGTTTTAAAACCCCTGCACATCACTGTGATATTAAAGCACCAAACCACTGTATATACTATTCAGCGGTTCTGATGGGGTTTTGTAAATCAGTGTCAATGTGCATCTGTTTTTCATTCGTTTTGTGGGGGGTTTATAATGGAATTTTAACCAAACTGACATAAAACCGCTATTAAACCAACACATCTATCTGGCCAATCAGAAGGAGAGGAATAACCATGCACTTATAATGAAGCCAGTTATCATATATTGCAGACAAGGGGGGTCATTTCGAGGTGATCGCACGCTGCAACTCTTTGCAGCCCGTGCGATCAACTAGTCACCGCCTATGGGGGAGTGTATTTTTGCATAGCAAGGCTGCGATCGCTTGTGCAGCCCTGCTATGCATAAAAAGTTTTGTGTAGAACAAGACCAGGGTAAGAGTTACTTACTCTGTGCAATCAATCCAGCATGGTCCTGGAATTGACGTGAGACATCCGCCCTCCAAACGCCTGGACATACCTGCGTTCGCCGCACCACTCCCAGAAAACGGTCAGTTTTCACCCACAAACACCCTCTTCCTGTCAGTCTCCTTGTGATTGGCTGTGCGAATGGATTCTTCGTTAAATACATCGCTCAGCAACGATCCGCTTTGTAGCCGTAAGACGTGCCTGCGCATTGCTAGGCATACGCATGCGCAGTAGTAACCTGTTCGCTGCGCTGTGAAAAAACGTCAGCGAGCGATCAACTTGGAATGACCCCCAAAGTCAGAAACGGTTACATTGATAGTTCTCTTATGAAAGCAATAATATTTAATCTATTAAAGAATCAATATTACATAATTATGAATTGGTGTTTAAAAATGTATTCATTTTAAATGAAGTGAGAAGCATTTATTATTTTGTAGCTATATGAATGGGGCCCACACCATAAAATATATAATGCTTCCTCCATCATTCAAAACATTTTTAGACACCAATTCATTATTACTTAATATTTCCCCTTTAATATAATAATTAAATAATATTTCTCGCTTAATAAAATGAAAGAAATATTTTGCTACCTATGTATTAATAAAATAGTATATCCCTCATAAGAGAATTATCAGCAGAATAGTTCCTGACTTCTTTTGCAATATATAATAATTAGCCTCATTATGGGGGTAATTCCAAGTTGATCGCAGCAGGAAATTTTTTAGCAGTTGGGCAAAACCATGTGCACTGCAGGGGGGCAGATATAACATGTGCAGAGAGAGTTAGATTTGGGTGTGGTGAGTTCAATCTGCAATCTAAATTGCAGTGTAAAAATAAAGCAGTCAGTATTTACCCTGCACAGAAACAAAATAACCCACCCAAATCTAACTCTCTCTGCACATGTTATATCTGCCTCCCCTGCAGTGCACATGGTTTTGCCCAACTACTAAAAAATTTCCTGCTGCGATCAACTTGGAATTACCCCCAATAAGTGTACAAAACAATGTAATTTTTCGCCTTTTACTTATTTATTGAGATATTGGGGCTGATAGTTTAGGGGGTGTACACACCCACATAGCACTGTCCAGGAAGGTACAGGTGGTAATTCTGAGTTGATCGCAGCAGGAATTTTGTTAGCAGTTGGGCAAAACCATGTTCACTGCAGGGGAGGCAGATTTAACATGTGCAGAGAGAGTTAGATTTGGGTGTGGTGTGTTCAATCTGCAATCTAATTTGCAGTGTAAAAATAAAGCAGCCAGTATTTGCCCTGCACAGAAACAAAATAACCCACCCAAATCTAACTCTCTCTGCAAATGTTATATCTGCCCCCCCCTGCAGTGCACATGGTTTTGCCCAACTGCTAAAAATTTTCCTGCTGCGATCAACTTGGAATTACCTCCCACAGTACTGGTCTTCTGCTCTGTAACAGGGCTCAAATGCACCCTGTGCTGCCACATGAGCAGTGTTGGACTGGAGCTTGTAGTTACCAGTAACAAGTTAAATGGGATAAGAACAGCACCCCCAGAGGCTTGGGCAGCCATTGCAGACCCTGTAACTGAGCCTTTAATAGAGTAAAAATACATAATTTGAGTGCAATGTCTGCAATCTGACATTAGGGGAAAGGGGGTGGGGCCTTAGGCAGTGGAGCCCACCAGGGATTTCCCCTGTACCTCTGTGGGCCAGTCCAACCCTGCCATTGAGTGCCCTACATTATGACATTGAGTGCATCTTGACATGAATTCGCACAGAGGGGGCAGGGCCGGCAGCACCGGTATGTGCAGCGCTGACCGGAGTCTCCTGAGGTCACTGATCCTTGCAGCAGGGTACCTTTCCGGTACCGCTCTGTGTGGTGGCATCAGTCGCCCATACCTAGTTACGCCCCTGCTGGTCATAGCTCATACACTTATCACAATAGGCCGATTTTCAACCCCAGGCCCATATAGTCCTAAATACATTCATGGATCAGTGGTGGACCATCTGAGAGAGAGGGACCTGTGCCCCCTTAATCTAACTGTGATTGTCACAGCCAGATATAGGGGGGGGAGCACTAGTGGCACTAGATACAGGGGGCCCTATGCAGCTGCCTAGCCTGCCTTTGCTTTGGCCTAACTCTGCGCCTCAGTATTCCTATACTACATGATTAGAAATAATAATATAGCACTGACCAGAGACAACTTCTGTGTGGGATATAATATTGTCATGTTGAAGGAAGGTTCTCCTGATCAGATTCAATGTCCAATAAGGTGTGTAATAGGACACTCTGCCCGAGACAATAGTCTGTCAGGATTGTAACATCCAGGCCACTCCTGATGCAGGCATAAAATCTGAAACCAAACCAGTCACCTCCAACTCCTGAGCGTTCCCCTCTCGATAATTCAAAAAATCGCCTCTGATGGAGTGAAACTTTCCAGTGTATAATATTGTGTTTATGTTGTGATTGTATTTCTGCAAACAATGCTTTTTACCACAGGAATTTAAATGTAACCTACAGAATATAATTTAGCTGTAGAAACCGAAGCAGCCACAGGAGACAGTGTTACAAAGCTACTAATCCAGTCCGCGTAAGAGGAACGTGAGGATCCATCTAGAAATGTCAATGGTTGTTACACATTATTTGTGTCCATTAGGATTCAGAAACAGTTAAATATCCCATGGCAACATGAACACCTGGACTTGTTAAATGATTTCAGATAGGGAGATCTACATTAATAATTTCCCATGGAGAAACGGTTGAGTTTTCTCCTCCGATTTGAGCAATTCTCATCTTAAATTAAAGTGCTTCATCTACAATGTAATAGCTATAGATCGCCTCCCCTGTGTGTCAGCGTTTCATATTGACCTGCAGAGGAAGCAAAGCTACAATATTTCTTCCTAACACAACAGATGCCACTGTCAATTCACACTGCACTGCAATTTTCATGACATCATTATTTCTGGGGGGAAATCAAAGAATTTTCTGTATTGGAAAATGTGTAATTTTCTTTTCCCCCTCATACACCATTAGACGTCTCTGTACAAATGTACTGCTGGATTGGCTCTGCAATGTAAATGGTAACGCTTTGTGTCCTTTAAGGGACGACCAACTAAAGCTTTTCAGACTTCTTGTGTTTTAAAGGGATTTTTTTTAAATAAAGACGTGAAAGTGGTTAAACCTACAACATTACACGATTTATGAGCACTGTACGTCTGTAATAAGAATAGAAACGTATTAATGTAAAAAGAAAATCCCACACATTGGCCTGAAACAGAGTTGCATGTAAAGTGGCCACAGATGGCATTTTTTACCCTGAGCGTGTGTCCAAGGAGAACACGGTAACATGGAACTCAATCGGATCTCCGCTTGCAGCTAAATTTGGAACTGAGCGCAGGGCATTCTTTGGATGTTCCAAACAGGTACCCTGCAGGCGACTGTAATGTGCAGAGGATGTTCCAGTCAGCGCTGCACTTACCAGTGCTGGTGGTCCTACACCCAGGGGGGGGCAGATGTATTAAGTCTGGTGGGTGGGGATCATGCACCAGCCAATCAGCTCCTAACTGTCAAGTTACAGTCTGGGTTTGAAAATGACAGGAACTGACATTGTGCACCTGGGGGGCAAGGGGCGGGGAGTGGGGGTGGAACCTGGCACTGACTGGGTGTCAACGAAGTGCTCATCTTTAGCATAAGTCCGCCATGTGTGTAATGATGGAATCGCAGGCTACTCAAAGGTGAGCGTATGCAAATATACAGTGGTTTCAGGAAGATCTGTTGCATCATGGATAGGGCTAGTGCAATTGCATGCCCACAGTGATGGTAGCTGCTGTCACAAGTGAGTGTATAGAAGCAGCGTAGCCACGCCCTACTCTGAATACAGCTGAAAGTCCTCAGTTAGGCCCAGATTTATCAAGCCTTGGAGAGTGATAAATAGCACGATGATGAAGTACCAGCCAATCAGCTCCTAACTGCCATGTTACAGACTGTGTTTGAAAAATGACAGGTGTGAGCTGATTGGTCGGTACTTTACTACTGTGCAATGTATCACTCTCTGAGGCTTGATAAATCTGAGCCTTAATTTGAAGCATGCAGTGAGTCTGCTTTGCGCATAACTCTGAATCAAGCTCCGTGTGGGAATACACACTCCAATGGATGACCTACATTATGGATGAATAAATCTGTAAATAGTAATACCAATCTCTTCTTTATAAAAGGCCCAAACAAACATAAAAATATATATATAATAGATCCCTCAAATGAATACAATGCGAGACCTGTTGGATTGCAAGACTGGGGGTAATACACCCTAAGGGTCTTAATGAAAATATATCTTTTGGTAGCTTTTTATAGGGCCACAATGAATATGTATAGGACATGATGTTATGTACAGGTATCAATGATAAGAACCAATATTTACAGTCGACGGATTGCTTCATATTATAGTATATATTTTGCTGTTTTCTTTATGTAGGAGCAATTGTGTATGTATCAGATGCATTATGGTGTTTAAATCACAGTACTTTTAGCTTTCATAGGATTGTTTGAATGTTTGTACTGTTTCCAGATCAATCTTCCGTATATTAGTGGTGATGGGTGTTTATCTTCACCATGGTGATGGCTCACAGACGCTTCGGAGCTTTGGCCACGGAATGACGTAATTTTAAGGCGCCCCGGACAGGCGTGCAGTCCCGCTCTGGCAAGCCTGATGCACATGGAGGGGTTCTATAAAAGGTATGTACTGTTTATACAGAAACGTTATTGAACCCACTGCGGAGTTGTGTGATTTGTTAAGTCTGGAGTGCTGCACCAAGGAGGAAGGTATTATGCTAAATAGTGAGGGCTCCGGCTGTGGATTGTAGTTACAGCGAGTACCAGCCGCAGAGCCAGATATATATATATATATATATATATATATATCTCATAAAAATTAGTGATGAGCACCGGAAATTTTTCGGGTTTTGTGTTTTGGTTTTGGGTTCGGTTCCGCGGGCGTGTTTTGGGTTCGACCGCGTTTTGGCAAAACCTCACCGAATTTTTTTTGTCGGATTCGGGTGTGTTTTGGATTCGGGTGTTTTTTTCAAAAAAACCTAAAAAACAGCTTAAATCATAGAATTTGGGGGTCATTTTGATCCCAAAGTATTATTAACCTCAATAAGCATAATTTCCACTCATTTTCAGTCTATTCTGAACACCTCACACCTCACAATATTATTTTTAGTCCTAAAATTTGCACCGACGTCGCTGGATGACTAAGCTCAGCGACCCAAGTGGCCGACACAAACACCTGGCCCATCTAGGAGTGGCACTGCAGTGTCACGCATGATGGCCCTTCAAAAAACTACTCCCCAAACAGCACATGACGCAAAGAAGAAAAAAAAGACGCGCAATGAGGTAGCTGTGTGACTAAGATAAGCGACCCAAGTGGCCGACACAAACACCTGGCCCATCTAGGAGTGTCACTGCAGTGTCACGCAGGATGGCCCTTCCAAAAAACACCCCCCAAACAGCACATGACGCAAAGAAAAAAAGAGGCGCAATCAGGTAGCTGTGTGACTAAGATAAGCGACCCAAGTGGCCGACACAAACACCTGGCCCATCTAGGAGTGGCACTGCAGTGTCACGCAGGATGGCCCTTCCAAAAAACACCCCCCAAACAGCACATGACGCAAAGAAAAAAAGAGGCGCAATGAGGTAGCTGTGTGACTAAGATAAGCGACCCAAGTGGCCGACACAAACACCTGGCCCATCTAGGAGTGGCACTGCAGTGTCACGCAGGATGGCCCTTCCAAAAAACCCCCCCCAAACAGCACATGACGCAAAGAAAAAAAAGAGGCGCAATGAGGTAGCTGTGTGACTAAGATAAGCGACCCAAGTGGCCGACACAAACACCTGGCCCATCTAGGAGTGGCACTGCAGTGTCACGCAGGATGGCCCTTCCAAAAAACACCCCCCAAACAGCACATGACGCAAAGAAAAAAAGAGGCGCAATGAGGTAGCTGTGTGACTAAGATAAGCGACCCAAGTGGCCGACACAAACACCTGGCCCATCTAGAAGTGTCACTGCAGTGTCACGCAGGATGGCCCTTCCAAAAAACACCCCCCAAACAGCACATGACGCAAAGAAAAAAAGAGGCGCAATGAGGTAGCTGTGTGACTAAGATAAGCAACCCAAGTGGCCGACACAAACACCTGGCCCATCTAGGAGTGGCACTGCAGTGTCACGCAGGATGGCCCTTCCAAAAAACACCCCCCAAACAGCACATGACGCAAAGAAAAAAAGAGGCGCAATGAGGTAGCTGTGTGACTAAGATAAGCGACCCAAGTGGCCGACACAAACACCTGGCCCATCTAGGAGTGGCACTGCAGTGTCACGCAGGATGGCCCTTCCAAAAAACACCCCCCAAAGAGCACACGACGCAAAGAAAAAAAGAGGCGCAATGAGGTAGCTGTGTGACTAAGATAAGCGACCCAAGTGGCCGACACAAACACCTGGCCCATCTAGGAGTAGCACTGCAGTGTCACGCAGGATGGCCCTTCCAAAAACTACTCCCCAAACAGCACATGACGCAAAGAAAAATGAAAGAAAAAAGAGGTGCAAGATGGAATTGTCCTTGGGCCCTCCCACCCACCCTTATGTTGTATAAACAGGACATGCACACTTTAACCAACCCATCATTTCAGTGACAGGGTCTGCCACACGACTGTGACTGAAATGACGGGTTGGTTTGGACCCCCACCAAAAAAGAAGCAATTAATCTCTCCTTGCACAAACTGGCTCTACAGAGGCAAGATGTCCACCTCATCATCATCCTCCGATATATCACCGTGTACATCCCCCTCCTCACAGATTATCAATTCGTCCCCACTGGAATCCACCATCTCAGCTCCCTGTGTACTTTGTGGAGGCAATTGCTGCTGGTCAATGTCTCCACGGAGGAATTGATTATAATTCATTTTAATGAACATCATCTTCTCCACATTTTCTGGATGTAACCTCATACGCCGATTGCTGACAAGGTGAGCGGCGGCACTAAACACTCTTTCGGAGTACACACTTGTGGGAGGGCAACTTAGGTAGAATAAAGCCAGTTTGTGCAAGGGCCTCCAAATTGCCTCTTTTTCCTGCCAGTATAAGTACGGACTGTCTGACGTGCCTACTTAACTTGACATTTTTGTCACCAGCAGTTCTTTGAACCCCAGCAGACTTGTGTCTGCCAGAAAGAGAGATCCAAGGTAGGTTTTAAATCTAGGATCGAGCACGGTGGCCAAAATGTAGTGCTCTGATTTCAACAGATTGACCACCCGTGAATCCTTGTTAAGCGAATTAAGGGCTCCATCCACAAGTCCCACATGCCTAGCGGAATCGCTCTGTGTTAGCTCCTCCTTCAATGTTTCCAGCTTCTTCTGCAAAAGCCTGATGAGGGGAATGACCTGACTCAGGCTGGCAGTGTCTGAACTGACTTCACGTGTGGCAAGTTCAAAAGGTTGCAGAACCTTGCACAACGTTGAAATCATTCTCCACTGCGCTTGAGACAGGTGCATTCCACCTCCTATATCGTGCTCAGTTGTATAGGCTTGAATGGCCTTTTGCTGCTCCTCCATCCTCTGAAGCATATAGAGGGTTGAATTCCACCTCGTTACCACTTCTTGCTTCAGATGATGGCAGGGCAGGTTCAGGCGTTTTTGGTGGTGCTCCAGTCTTCTGTACGTGGTGCCTGTACGCCGAAAGTGTCCCGCAATTCTTCTGGCCACCGACAGCATCTCTTGCACGCCCCTCTCGTTTTTTAAATAATTCTGCACCACCCGTACTGCGTCTGCTGCTAATATAGACTGGATGATAATGATATAAAAAATATATATATATCACTACTGCAGCCGGACAGGTATATATTATATAATGACGGACCTGCTGGACACTGTCAGCACTGCAGACTCCTAAAGTAAGCTACTAGTATCAAGAAGATAGGAAAAAAAAAAAACACCACAGGTAGGTGGTATACAATTATGGATGGACGAGCGACTGCCGACACAGAGGTAGCTACAGCCGTGGACTACCATACTGCGTCTGCTGCTAATATAGACAGGATGATAATGATATAAAAAATATATATATATCACTACTGCAGCCGGACAGGTATATATTATATAATGACGGACCTG
The DNA here is from genome assembly GCF_028390025.1 of Pseudophryne corroboree. Classification (NCBI taxonomy): domain Eukaryota; kingdom Metazoa; phylum Chordata; class Amphibia; order Anura; family Myobatrachidae; genus Pseudophryne; species Pseudophryne corroboree. Next base: position 671,743,297 of record NC_086446.1, read on the forward strand.
CTGGACACTGTCAGCACTGCAGACTCCTAAAGTAAGCTACTAGTATCAAGAAGATAGAAAAAAAAAACACAATAGGTAGGTGGTATACAATTATGGATGGACGAGCGACTGCCGACACAGAGGTAGCTACAGCCGTGGACTACCGTACTGCGTCTGCTGCTAATATAGACTGGATGATAATGATATCAAAAATATATATATATCACTACTGCAGCCGGACAGGTATATATTATATAATGACGGACCTGCTGGACACTGTCAGCACTGCAGACTCCTAAAGTAAGCTACTAGTATCAAGAAGATAGAAAAAAAAAAACACAACAGGTAGGTGGTATACAATTATGGATGGACGAGCGACTGCCGACACAGAGGTAGCTACAGCCGTGGACTACCGTACTGCGTCTGCTGCTAATATAGACTGGATGATAATGATATAAAAAATATATATATATCACTACTGCAGCCGGACAGGTATATATTATATAATGATGGACCTGCTGGACACTGTCAGAACTGCAGACTCCTAAAGTTAACTACTAGTATGAAGAAGATAGAAAAAAAAAAAACCACCACAGGTAGGTATACAATTATGGACGAGCGACTGCTGACACAGAGGTAGCTACAGCCGTGGACTACCGTACTGCGTCTGCTGCTAGTATAGACTGGATGAAAATGATATAAAAAATATATATATATCACTACTGCAGGACAGGTATATATTATATAATGACGGACCTGCTGGACACTGTCAGCAGAATGCGTTTATAGAATAAAAACACCACACGACGAGTGTTTAACTTTTTCAGGCAGACAATCACAATATACTGGTGGTCACTGGTCACTGGTCAGTCACACTGGCAGTGGCACTCTGGCAGCAAAAGTGTGCACTGTTAAATATATGTACTCCTGCTATAACTGCTCCCCAGTCTCCCCCATAATTAAGCTGTGTGAGCAGTGAGCACTCAGCACAGTCAGATATACATAGATGATGCAGCACACTGAGGCTGAGCACAGATATGGTATACTGTGTCACTGTGTATCGTTTTTTTTTCAGGCAGAGAACGGATTATATTAAATAATAATAAAACTGCACTGGTGGTCACTGGTCAGTCACTAGTAAACTCTGCACTCTCTGAGTACTCCTAAGCTCCAGTAAATCAAGTGTCTCACTCTCACTATCTATTTCTATTCTAAACGGAGAGGACGCCAGCCACGTCCTCTCCCTATCAATCTCAATGCACGTGTGAAAATGGCGGCGACGCGCGGCTCCTTATATAGAATCCGAGTCTCGCGATAGAATCCGAGCCTCGCGAGAATCCGACAGCGGGATGATGACGTTCGGGCGCGCTCGGGTTAACCGAGCAAGGCGGGAAGATCCGAGTCTGCCTCGGACCCGTGTAAAAAGCGTGAAGTTCGGGGGGGTTCGGTTTCCGAGAAACCGAACCCGCTCATCACTAATAAAAATCCATTATAAAATGAAGTGAATAAATAAAGAAGGTGGGCATGCTTGGACATGGAGCTGGTGAGCCACAGGCTGGTTTCCTCTGATCATCAGACAGCGACATATACTTTTCTGTTTATAAATGACCGCAAATGGAGAGCACATTATCATGACATTTAGCTGCATGAACATAACCTGCGGAGATTGATAATTATTATACCTTTGAAGGGAGGGAATTGGCTTATGTTAAATCAATACTAAATCAGTAAATAAAAATCCTTAATGCTCAAATTGAAGGCATGTTTCTCAGTCCAATCAACTAAAGTATGTTACTATATATATATTGTATGTAGGTGTTTCTGCGGTGCTGCAATGAGCTGTAAGCTGTTCAGTTTTTCCTGTGTGTAGCCCACTGAGAGTCTGCAGGGCGGTGTAGGTGCACTGCATGCTCCCTGCACGTTTCTCTGGAGATTCTTATACTTGCCACTCAGGATTAGCTCAGTCCCATTCTTCCAATTGTGTAGCGAAACAGATTATTTTATTACATCTTTCGTCTGAATCGTTGTTGTTTGCGTGAATCACAGCGATATTATGCACCCTCTCAGCCCCCACTGCACTAACATGCCCGGCATCCAATTCTGGGCCTGGGTCCTGGTGTCTCATCCCCTCTCCATGCAGTGAGTGCAGCCGGTAGTCCAGGCAGCTGGGGACAAGGAGAGAAAGAGGAATGACTGCTCGCTGCTGCACAGGCATATGCTCTCTCTCCCAGCCCAATGTGCATAGCTCTCTCCCCCTACCCTTTCAGCGCCTCTGACTGTATATCGCACTACAGTATATATTAATTCCACAGACATAGAAACATAGAATTTGACAGCAGATAAGAACCACTTGACCCATCTAGTCTGCCCTTTTTTTAACAATATTTTTATTTCAAACTTATTTGATCCTTATTTCTTTGTCAGGATATCCTTATGTCTATCCCGTGCATGTTTAAATTGCTCTACTGTCTTAGCCTCTACCACCTGTGATGGGAGGCTATTCAACTTGTCCACTACCCTTTCTGTGAAGTAATTTTTCCTCATATTTCTCCTGAACCCCCCCCCCCACCAGTCTCAGTGCATGTCTTCATGTCCTATTGCTTTTCTTCATATGGAGAATGTTTCCCTCCAGGACTTTGTTAAAAGCCTTGATATATTTGAAAGTTTCTATCATGTCCCCCCTTTCCCTTCTCTGCTCCAAACTATACATATTGAGATTTTTTAGTTTTTCTCGGTATGTTTTGTGATGTAGGCCATGCACCAGAGCCGGCCCTAACCAATATGATGCCCTAGGCAAGATTTTGGCTGGTGCCCCCTAGCACCACCGCTAGTTCCGCCTCTGACCCTGCACCCCTTTCCCAGCACCATCACCCCCCACCCATAGCAGTCCTTTTTTTTTTTTTTCCTACCCCCTGTAATTTAAATAAGTACAGTGTGCACATTTGTCCTTACACATATGCCGCACATTATTAGTGCCCTTATACACATAATGACACACATAGTGCCCCTTACACATATGTTACACATTATTAATGCCCTTATACACATAATGACACATGTAGTTCCCAGCGTGAGTCAACTGGCAGCTCTGCTAACGTCGGGTGCCTATTTTTTATGAAAATGCATCTTATTTGCATTGCTATGTGGCTAGGATACACAAGCAGCTTCTGCTGATTAAAATGATATGTGGCATGCCTATATTCTGTGTGCGACTGTGGCTGTATCTGCATACGAAATGCTACACACAGAATATAGGCATGCCGCATATCATTTTAATCAGCAGAAGCTGCTGATGCCCCTAGGCATACCAGATGCCCTAGGCAATTGCCTAGTTTGCCTATACCTAGGGCCGGCTCTGCCATGCACCAATTTAGTTGCCCTTCTTTGTGCAGTCTCTAATGTATTAATATCCTTTTGAAGATATGGCCTCCAGAATTGAACACAGTATTCTAGATGAGGCCGTACCAATGACCTATACAGTGGCATTATTACTTCTTTCTTTCTTTCTTTCTTTCTTTCTTTCTTTCTTTCTTTCTTTCTTTCTTTCTTTCTTTCTTTCTTTCTTTCTTTCTTTCTTTCTTTCCTCTCCCAATGCAGCCAAGCATCTGACTAGCCTTCCTCATTGCTTTGTTGCATTGCTTACCTGCCTTTAAGTCACCTGAAATAGTGACTCCTAGATCCCTTTCCTCCTCAGTATTTTACAGTATAGTGCCATTAATATTATATTTCTGCTGCGGGGTACACTGGGCTCCACAGGGAATGATATTGGGGTGTAGAATAGGATCTCGATCCTAGGCACCAACAGGCTAAAAGCTTTGACCTTCTTCCCACCTCCTCTATAACCCCGCCTCCGTGCACAGGAGTTGTAGTTGGTGCCATGCAGTAAGCAGCCCTGAGAAGAGCTTTTAAAGTGAAAAATGAAGACTTTAAATGCTGCAGCAGGGGCATTGTAAGTGTTAGATGTCAGTCAGACATCTCCTGCTGCAGCTCCATTACCTCCTCCAGCGGCGCTGTACACTCCCGCGCCCTGGTTGCCGGGTACCTACAGCGGAGGCTCCGGTTTCTCTTAAGTTAGTCACACACACCACACACACCACCGCTGCTCTCCAGGATCACGTGGCCGCACTCAGGGAGGAGGTAAGTGGGTCCCTCAGATGGGACCCGCTGGAAATCGCGATCCCACGCGACCGATGGGAGCCGGGCCGCGCGCGCTGGCGTGGACACTGTGGCAGTACAGGAACCCCACTAGACCACCAGGGCAAGGGCACAGGTCGGCTTTGATAAAAAAACGTTTATTATAGGGGGGAGTGGCTTGCAGCCTGACTGAGCAGGAGTGTGCATAGAGAGCTCCTGGAAAAAGCCTCCTATTTACCCTATTATACCCGAGCTACCTGCATTTGAATTACCCCAGGAGCCCTCTTATAGTGCCCTTGAGTCAGGGCAATTGATGTGGAAGAGCTGCAGAGCCGGGGAACAGGTTTTTCCTGTTCCTGCAGGTTGCGGTCTTCCCTCCCTATAGAAGCCGGGACCTAAATTTTTGGTGCCCACTCCGGCCGGGAGCCGCGGACCCGCGGGAGCCGCGGATTACGGTGATCCTAACTGCCCGCGCTCTCCCTCCCCCCCCGCAGACCCTTACCGACAGCCGGGGATGGTGGAAGCGGGCTCCTGGAGCCGGGAACAGAGCACTCCACGGAGCCGCGAGGGGGCTGGATGCGCCCGGTGCCGGCGGCCATCTTGGAGGGGGCAGAGTAAGCCGCACGGACGAAGTGAGTGACTGAGCGGCTCGTACGAGCCGGGACTCTCCCATCACAGTTTCTGCCAGGAGGAGCTGGTGACATCGGCCCAAGGGACTCCTGTCCTAGTTTGCTTTTCCCCTCATCGCTGCATCTCTGCTGGAGCTCAATTACGGTGGCCATCTTGGAGGTGGCAGACGAGCCTTCTTTCACCACTGATGCTACATAGCCCCTGCTCTCTCTCCCTGGAACCACAGTGCAGCCTCCAGCTTATACCAATGCACCTCTGCCAGCCGCTTTGAGGGAAGAGGATCCGTGGGGCCGTGCTGTACCCGCCGGTTTCCGACGTCGAACACTACCTGCCGACGGACTGGTCGGCAGACAAACTCCGGTGCCACATTGCAATACACAGCTCCTGGAGACGTTCACATACAGACGACCGGGTAAGATTGTGGGACCGCCTATCCTAGTCTTTCCCTCTGACGCTGCCGGGTCCTTGCTTTCCCCGCTTCTGGGGTCACATTGCTATCCATTGCTACACGTGCCGCTTATCAATCGTCGGCTGCCCTGCGAAGATAATGATGGCCCTTATCTCCCCCACTGTGCTGTCTGAGATGCTGGCCTAGCAACACAATTTGTCCCACCTGGACCGTGATGGTTTTCTTTATACCTTCCCCTTTTCTACTTAAACATACCTCCGACAAACAACGTCTGTGTCTCTGTTTACATTTGTGATACCCCGCCTACCCTCTTCACTTCCCCATGATGATGCAGAGAAACAAGAAAAACGCGCAGGCTCCCACAAATTTCTTTGGACAAAAATCTAAGGGTCCCCCGACTCCTGCATTGATCATGGATTCTCCTTCCTCCCCCTGCTCATCGGAGGCGGGTATTGACCCACAGATCCAAGCAGTTATGACCAGTTTACTTGAAGGGGTGCAGTCCGCCTTTAAGCAAGAACTTTCCACAGCTATCGCCGAGTTCAAATCTGATCTCACGACCCTTGGCAATCGTACAGACGCTCTTGAATCGAAGACAGACGAACTTTGCCGCTCTCAGCAACGTCTCGATTCGGAGCTCTCCAGACTCCACGACGAGCTGGAGGACCTCAAAGAACGTCAAGAAGATCAAGAGAATCGCTCCCGTCGCAACAATCTACGCATCCGTAACGTGTCGGAATCAGTCCTTAGCTCTGCACTACCAGCCTTCCTGAAAGACTTCTTTCAACACGTCGTACCTGGCCTCTCAGATGCTGATTGCCTTTGTGATAGGGCCCACAGAGCGCTCCGAGCAAAACCAACCCCGACACAGCCACCTAGGGATGTTATAGTTCGGCTACATTATTTTAGCTCAAAGGAACGTATTCTGATGTCACTACGAGACTCTCCGGTGATCAACTTTAGGGATATGCAACTGCAAGTTTTTCAAGATCTGGCCCCCTCTACCATTCAAAAGAGACGGGACTTGCAGCCTGTAACTCGTATACTGCGCCAACAACAAATACGATATAGGTGGGGATTTCCTTTCATGTTACAAGTTACAGCGAACAATTCTACTCACTCTGTCAAAACCCTAAATCAAGGACAGGATCTGTTGGCCAAACTTGGTATCCTACCTGCACCACCATCTGATGGGGGGACTGCTTCTTCCTCTGGGCCATGACGCTCCCAGATCCTCACGCCTGAATGGACGAGGGTAACTCGTCACCGCAATGACACCGATGACCCCCCTTGATTTTGGCGAACTTTTATCTGAATACATTTGAATAGCTCTCAACTCTCTATTGAAATGTGTCTCCTGATAAGAGGAGACTCTTACTATCACCTTCCATCTTTTCAGGCGTTTACCAAGAGCTTTGATATTGCACACCAAGGTTTAAAGTTTCACATGTGTTACGCCTAGCCTGATAATACTACGCTGGGCTTATCCCGTTTGCCTTGTCTCCCCTTGCTTCCCTTGTTTCCCCCCCCCCCCCTTTTTTTCTCTTTTTTTTTCTCTCTCTCTTTTTTGTTTGGCTATGACACAGTACGTTTTTGTTTGTTCATTGTTCTTCATGTTATGGGTTACATTATTGTATCTTCGGCTCTAGCCGACTCAACTGTTGCGGTCCAGAGGGACCCGGTTCTCCTGTGTTAGTTTACTGTTCCCACTACCCCCGTGCTCCCTTTATTTGTTATTTCGAAGTATGTTGTTTTATATCTGTGTAGCGGTCCTTGTTTGGGACCCTATAATTCAGGGTTTTCTCCCGTATGGGTTTTCTATCTCTTTCTTTTCTTCTATATTTCTAATTCTTGTTCTTTGTTGTTCTTCTTCTTTCCTTTTCTCTCTTCCCCGGGACGGGTTTCCACTGCTCCTCTTTTGTTCTTTGGTGTCACATGGCGCTTAAACTGTATTCTATAAATGTTAACGGGCCTAATTCTCCCAAGAAACGTACAGTGATGTTATCCGCCTGTCGGAGAGAGAAGGCTGATATAGTTTTCCTCCAAGAGACCCTGTTCACCGGTGCACACTCTCAACTTCACGGTAAGCAATTTACCCAGACCTTTTTTGCCTCTGCTGCTTGTAAAAAAAGGGGGGTAGCTATACTGATCCATCGCAATATCCCATTTGTCCACACTACAACCATAGCTGACCCTGACGGCCGGTACCTGATAGTGATAGGTACAATCCGCACTGACATTCTAACACTAGTGTATGTATACGCCCCTAATCAGGACCAAGCCCGTTTTTTTCGTACGCTTTTTTTGCATCTCAATAGAGTAGCGCAAGGCCACATTATTCTAGGTGGGGACTTCAACACTGTGCTTGACCCCTTCTTAGATAAATCCACTCCTCCTAAAACTAAGAAGGAAGCGTCTCCGTCTGATGCGGCCCTCACATTGACATCCTCCCTCACACACCTTGATTTACAAGACACTTGGCGGCTTAAACACTCCAGCACTAGAGACTACACCCACTTCTCTGCACCTCATCAGCACTACTCTCGAATAGATATGATACATGTCTCTCGCTCAATCTCGACGCTGATATCTGATTCAGGCATCACTCCCTGTTCCTGGACGGACCATGCAGGAGTGTATATCCTGATCGATCTTTATAGAACTCCTAATAAGTCCCGTAAATGTCGTCTTGATGATATTCTTCTTTCGCACCCCTCCACTCTTTCAGACACTAAACTGAGCCTAAATTTTTTTTTTTAGGAAAACGCCTCCCCAGAAGTCTCTTCTAGCCTAGTTTGGGAAGCACACAAAGCCACTATTCGCGGCCAATTTATGTCTAAGGCCTCAGCCATACGTAAGAAAGCAGCACAGGAAGTTTCCTCATTGGAATCTCAAATTACTGCGCTTCTAGCCCAGCACAAAATTGCCCCGTGCGACTCCCTACTCTCCCAGATAAATCACCTCCGAGGTCAGTTGAACACCCTTTTATCAAGGAGAGCGGCAGCTATACTACAGAAGCTCCGTCAAAAATGTTATGATAAAGCGGATAAAATTGATAGCCTTTTAGCTAATAAGTTACGAAGCAAGCGAGCTATGGGATTGATAGCCAAACTACATTCTTCTACGTTAGACGCTCTCACTTATGATCCTAAACTAATGGTGGAGGAATTTCGAAACTATTATAGCTCCTTATATAATCTCCCTACCCCCCCCCCTCTTCCCTCTGATGGTCCGGGGGGAGCATGTTCATATTTGTTGGGTGCCCCCTTGCCAGGTTTGACGGAGCAACAGATCTCTCTTCTTAATGCGGATATATCGCTGGAAGAGACGGTTGCCGCTATCAAATCTTTGCGATCGTCAGCTGCCCCTGGTCCAGATGGCTTTACCGCTCAGTATTACAAAACATTCCATACGGAATTGGCTCCATATCTCACCTCGCTCTTTAATAGTGTTTTAGAGGAGGAGCATCATTTGCGCCAGCGACTGTACAAGCTGACATTGTGATTCCAAAGCCAGGAAGGGATTCAACACACTGTTCCCACTATCGCCCGATTTCTTTGCTAAACGTAGATCTTAAGATATATGCTAAAATCTTATCCAACCGCTTGGCTCCCCTACTTACACAACTGATACACCCGGACCAAGTGGGGTTCATTTCTGGCCGCCAGGCCTCCGATAATAACAGGAGAGCCATAGATTTGATCCACTCTATCCACAAACAGAAATTACCCTCGTTGTTGCTAGTATTAGATGCAGAGAAGGCTTTTGACAGAATTTCCTGGCCCTTTGCTTTCTCAGTGCTCCGGAGGATGGGTTTTTCTGGCAAATTCCTTGAAGGTGTCTCGGCGCTCTACAGATCCCCTAAGGCCACGGTTTCTGTTAATCGCCTCACCTCTTCCGCATTCAACATCACTAACGGCACCAGACAGGGATGCCCGCTTTCCCCATTGCTATTTGCCCTGGTTATGGAACTGCTGTCGGCACGGATCCGGGCTAATGTAGATATAGCTGGAGTGCGGGTGGGCCTTACTGGTCATAAAATTGCGTTATATGCAGGCGATGTCCTAATATCTCTGGGATCCCCATCTCAGTCGTTACAGCCACTCCTTTCTGAGATAGACCTCTATTCTAAACACTCAGGGTATAAGCTTAATATGAGTAACACTGAAGTATTGAACTTTTATATCCCCGGCCAGATTAAGCTCTCTTTGGAAAACTCCTTTCCATTTCAATGGCACAAGCGAAAGATTAAATACCTAGGTATTTTTCTGACGCATAGCCATCATCAACTTTACCAAGCTAAGTTCCCTAGGCTTCTAGATCAAATTAAATCAGACTTGTCTTCTTGGTCTGGCCTCTTTATCTCCTGGATAGGTAGAGTAAACTCGGTGAAGATGAACGTGCTCCCTCGGATACTTTACCTGTTCCAGACCCTCCCGATATTTATCCCTCCATCTGTTTTTAAATTCTTGCAATTCCATATGTCACAATTCATATGGGCGAATAAGCGTCCCCGTGTCCGATTGAAACTTGTACAACGCCCCACATTTAGTGGCAGCCTAGGCATCCCAGATTTTAGAAGATATTATTTCGCTACACAGCTCTCACACTGGCCCTCATTCCGAGTTGTTCGCTCGCAAGCTGCTTTTAGCAGCATTGCACACGCTAAGCCGCCGCCTACTGGGAGTGAATCTTAGCATCTTAAAATTGCGAACGAAAGATTCGCAATATTGCGATAAGACATCTCTGTGCAGTTTCTGAGTAGCTCGAGACTTACTCTGCCAGTGCGATCAGTTCAGTGCTTGTCGTTCCTGGTTTGACGTCACAAACACACCCAGCGTTCGCCCAGACACTCCTCCGTTTCTCCAGCCACTCCCGCGTTTTTCCCAGAAACGGTAGCGTTTTTTCCCACACGCCCCTAAAACGGCCTGTTTCTGCCCAGAAACACCCACTTCCTGTCAATCACATTACGATCACCAGAACGATGAAAAAACCGTGAGTAATATTCCTAACTGCTTAGCAAATTTACTTGGCGCAGTCGCAGTGCGAACATTGCGCATGCAGCGGAAAATCGCTGCGATGCGAAGAAAATTACCGAGCGAACAACTCGGAATGACCACCACTGTGTACAATGGTGCAACCCTGAATCTAAAAGGGTCTGGGTGGCTATAGAAACCGCTGAGGTGGGTCTCTCTACTCTCTCTTCTCTTCTCTGGGTTTCGAAATCCTGCCGCCCCAGGACTATAGCATCCCATCCCGTGGTCTCCCGCTTACTAACGATTTGGGACTTTGCCAATAGGAAATATAGCTTAGCCCCAACCCCATCCCCTATCATCCCAATATTACACAACCCTGCATTCCCTCCTGGTACAAATAAATCACTGTTTGCTCCTTGGCAAGATAGAGGTATTTTATATCTAAATGATATTACCAGGGATACTAGTTTTCCACAGTTTTGTCAGATTCAAGAAACTATTGATATTCCCTCTAGATATTTTTATCAATTTTTACAACTCAGGCATTTTCACTCCTCCATGGGCCGCGTCCTCTCTAGTAGACCCCTGACCACGTTTGAGACTATATGTTTCAGACGTCACTCGACCAAAGGCCTAATTTCCCTCTTATATACTACTCTCACTGGGGATGCTCCCTCTCAGTGAGATCCTCATGAGAGAGCATGGGAAACGGACCTAGGCTCGGCTTTGGATGAGGATGAGTGGTCTGAGGCCTGGAGCAACGCGGCGTCTAGTTCTATCTGCGTTAGAATTAAAGAGAATGTCTATAAATTATTATATAGATGGTACTATGTACCATCTCGCTTGAGCAAAATGTACCCGGATACGTCGGATAGATGCTGGAGAGGATGTGGCGCAGAGGGCTCTTTCCTACACATCTGGTGGTCATGGAGGGTAGTGATTAACTTTATATCTAGTTTGCTGCAGATTTCTGTTCCTTCTGACCCCAAATACATTCTCCTCCCCTTAAATCTACCCACATTAACCAAATTTCAAAATAAATTGTTACGTCATATAGTGTCCGCAACAACATGTCAACTAGCTGCAGATTGGAAAAACCCTGTCCTGCCCTCCATGCAATCTATAATTGCCCGTATTTGGTACGTTTATCGCATGGACTACATGACTAGCATCATTAACTGCTCCCCTAAGTCATTCGAGAAAATTTGGAGCCCATGGCTGGCTACTCAGCATGCCCCTTCACCCTTTACTTTGTAAAACCCTGCACCATATTTGAAGAGACCCTCCCGGGGATTCTACTCTATTCTATTCTGTCCATCTCTCTTCTTTTTTTCTCTTCTTCCCTGTCTTTTTTCTCCAGGACCTTCTTCTACTCTTACTTCCTAATGTTAGTCGGATAGCTGCGCTACTGACTGGTCCTTTTCTCTATTTTACACTACCCGCTCTCTGGGTTAAAAATGGGTCACTGTTTTTCCCCCCCAATCATCTGTATAACCACCAAACGTTATGTTATACCTCCAATGTAATTTGTTGAAACCATTACCTGTTGGTATCTGATTGAATTTGTGATCCCATGAATAAAAATTATTTAAAAACAAAACAAAAAAAACACGTTTATTATATAGCCCATAGTACCCGGTGGTGAAGTCCAGCAGGGGGATAAGGCTTTGACCTGTAGCCCCTCCCCCAGCCCCAGGGCGCCATTTAGAGTAAATGTTCCTGCCCTGGAGCTGCATCTCTCTCTCTCCCTCCCTGTCAGCGTTTGGGCATCATTATAGCTAGTGTGATGTTAGTGTATTAGAATGCTTAATATTTGTAGACACTCCCTTACGAATATGTGTAAGCCTGAATCTTCAGTGATGGCCCCTGGGACCAGGGGGATGCTGGGAAGTGGGTGGTCCAGTGTGCAGTGTGCCTGGAGTTGGTGATGGAATAAACAGCACCACAGTGAACTCACATGTCTCTGTGTCCTGATGACTCGATTTACAAACATATGAACAAAACATGGTGTCAGAGGAAGTTTAACTTGGACTGCTAGTGCTCTCAGAGTGTGAAAGAATCCTGCAGCAGTCTGTAAGGCTGTGATACTCAGTGTCTGCAAAGCCTGCCGTGTGCTCCTCTCTTCAAACAGTGAGTAACCATGGATAAACTAGCTCCTCCAACCGGCATGCTGATGTCTGGTAACTTGTCTGAAAACTGGAAAAGATTTAAGCAAAGGTTTAATATATATCTTGCTGCATGTGGAGCTGATACAGAGGCTGACAAAACTAAGGCATCCATTTTCCTCCATGTGATAGGAGAGGATGTGCTGGATATTTATAATAGTTTTCAGTTTGCTGAGGGGCAGAATATGGTGCTATCTTCTATAATGCAAAAGTTTGAAGATTACTTTGTGCCACGGAAAAATGTGACATATGAAAGATATAAGTTTTTCACATGTGATTAGAGGTCTGTAGATGGATTTGATCAGTATGTTACAGAGCTGCAATCACTCAGTAAAACCTGTGAGTTTGGTGATTTAAAGGATTCACTGATTAGAGATCGTATTGTCTGTGGAATACCTGATAATGGACTCAGAGAGAGATTGCTGACAGAGCAAGACCTAACACTAGACAAGGCAGTGACTATGTGTAGATCTGCAGAAATAACTAGATTTCAAGCCAAAACGTTACACAAGGAAGTTGATGCTGCTGTCCATGTAGTGCAGAAAACAGAGCCAAGCAAACCTCCATTCTCAAGAATGAAGCAGTCTAAGCCACAGTCTAATAAGGAAATGTGTAGTAGATGTGGAAATGCTCACAATCCTAAAATGTGCCTGGCTTATGGTAAAACCTGCATGAAATGTGGTAGACTTAATCACTTTGCCAAATGCTGTAAAATGAAAAGTGAAACAACCAATGTGCATGCTGTTAAACAAACAGAGGAATTCTTTGTGAATTGCATTGAACTTTGCAGTGCAGATAAGAAAGAATGGATTGTCCCTTTAACTGTGAACGAGATTGTCATTCCCTTTAAGCTTGATACTGGCGCGCAGGTGAATTTAATATCGTTTCAAGATTATAAGACTTTTAGAGTAAAACCTAAAATTCATCCAGCCAAAGTGAAAGTTACAGGGTACACTGGGGAGGAAATTCCTGTGAAAGGTACATGCTTAGTGACACTGAAATATAAGGGACAACAGTTTAAAACATCTCTACTGATTGTGGATAAAAATGTGCAACCGATTCTAGGATTAAGTTCCTGTGAGAAACTAAGCTTGTTAAAGAAAGTTTTTATGGTGACATCACAAGTAGAAGATGACTGCAAATCGATGTTTACAGAATACAGAGACTTGTTTGAAGGTCTAGGTTGTTTTCCTTGAGAGCATAAAATAAATATAGACACGCAAGTTTCTTCAGTGATACACCCCTGTAGAAAAGTGCCGTTTGCGCTGAGAGAAAAACTGAAACAAGAGTTAAATCGCATGGAAGCCTTGGGTGTGATACAGAAAGTTGATGAGCCTACTGAATGGGTAAGCTCCTTAGTAATTGTTGAAAAGAAAAATGGACAACTCAGAATATGTCTAGACCCCAGAGATTTTAACAAAGCTATTAAACGAGAACATTTCAAACTACCAACCAGAGATGAAATCATGTCACAATTTGCGGGAGCAAAATGGTTCAGTAAATTGGACGCATCTTCAGGATTCTGGCAAATGAAGCTAGATGAGGCCAGCTCAAAGCTTTGTACATTTAATACACCAGAAGGTCGATACAGATTTCTTCGACTACCATATGGAATTTTGTCTGCTCCAGAAGTATATCACAAAAAGATACACATGATTTTTGAACAAATTACAGGTGTTGAAACAATGATGGATGACATTATTGTCTGGGGATCTACAAAGGAAGAACATGATTCTAGATTGAGACAAGTAATGGAACTTGTCAAGAAACTGAATCTAAAGCTAAACAAGGACAAATGTGAATTTGGCGTGAATACACTTACCTTTATGGGCGACGTGGTCTCGGATCAAGGTGTAAAACCAGACCCAAGGAAAATATCAGCCATAGTGAACATGGAACGTCCTAACAACAAAGACGACGTCAGAAGATTCCTAGGAATGATTACTTACTTAGGAAAGTTTATTTCTCAACTCTCTGAACGAACAGCCTCTCTTAGATGGTTGTTGGACAAAGATAACGAGTGGATGTGGTCACATAAACAAGAAGAAAGTTGGCAAAACTTGAAACAGATCATTACAGAGCAACCAGTGCTAAAATTCTTTGATCCTGCGAAAATAATAAGAATTTCAGCAGATGCTTCGCAATTTGGCCTAGGCTCGGTGCTGTTACAAGAACATGAAGATACATGGCAACCAGTAATCTATGCATCAAGAGCACTGACAAGTGCTGAAACAAGGTATGCTCAGATAGAAAAAGAACTTCTAGCGATCACATATGCATGTGAGCGATTTCATCAGTTTGTGTATGGTCAAACATTTACAGTGGAAACTGACCACAAGCCATTGGTAGCTATCAAGACTAAATCATTACATGACTGTCCCATGAGAATTCAACGAATGCTTATCAGACTACAGAAATATGATGTACACTTGCTGTACTGTCCCGGCAAATACATGTACATTGCTGATACACTTTCTCGTGCTGTGGACAAAAGTGAAGGTTCCAAAAGTCTGATGGATGAAGAGATAGAAGCCTATGTTAATTTGATCATAGCTTCTCTACCAGTGTCTCTTGCAAGACAAGAACAGATTAGGAAAGAAACTGAGACAGATGACACAATGAAAGTGTTGAAAGATATCATTCTGAAAGGTTGGCCAGCAGAAAAACATGCGTGCCCGCTGTCTATCCATGATTATTGGATGTACCGCAGTGACCTTACAGTTGTCGATGGTATTATTTACAAAGGCAATAGGTTTGTAATACCTGCACGACTAAGAAAAACTATGCTGTGCAAGATACATGAAGGCCACTTAGGAGAAGAAAAATGTAAGCGGAGAGCACGTGAAGTTATGTATTGGCCAAGAATGAACCAAGACATAGCACAGACTACAGCTACATGTGAATTATGTCTTACGTATATACCGAAACAACAAGTCGAGCCACTGAGTCCTCACGCAGTGCCAGAGAGACCGTACCAGAAAGTTGTCGCAGATTTGTTTGATTGTAATGGGAAAATGTACATTGTCGTGACTGATTATTACTCTAACTACCCTGAGGTGAAGACACTACATACAACTACTAGTAAAGCCGTAATCAATTGCATGAAGTCAATCTTTGCAAGGCATGGTGTTCCTATGGAAGTGTTCACTGACAATGGTCCTAAGTTTTCCAGTGCTGAATTTAGACAATTTGCTGATGAGTGGGAATTTATCCATACTACGTCAAGTCCCCACTATCCACGCTCAAATGGGTAGGTAGAAAGTTCAGTAAAAACTGTAAAGAGTCTCATGAAAAAAGCTCAGGAAGGTATAGAAGATTTTTACAAAAGTCTTTTAATCTACCGCAGTACACCTTTACAGAATGGACTTTCTCCTGCACAAATGCTGATGGGAATATGGGAAGAAGGATTAGAGCAAATCTCCAGATACATGATGAACTGCTTAATACACATAACTCAGCGTTGGTCAGACTGAGTAAGGAACGTCAACAGGCGCAACAAAAACTGTTCCATGACAGGCGAGCAAAAAGCTTATCTGATCTAAAATCGGGTGACCAAGTCCGTCTCAGAGATCACGAGAAAGGTATTTGGGTGCAGAAAGGTATTGTGCAAGCACAAGTAGCACCAAGATCTTATACTATACGTACAGAGCATGGAACGGAAGTAAGAAGAAATCGGGTGGATTTAAGATCTCAACCTAACCATAATGAAGACAACATGACTGAAGAATACCCTTCATCTGATATGTATGATGATTAGAGATGAGCGGGTTCGGTTCCTCGGAATCCGAACCCCCCCGAACTTCAGCCTTTTTACACGGGTCCGAGGCAGACTCGGATCTTCCCGCCTTGCTCGGCTAACCCGAGCGCGCCCGAACGTCATCATCCCGCTGTCGGATTCTCGCGAGGCTCGTATTCTATCGCGAGACTCGGATTCTATATAAGGAGCCGCGCGTCGCCGCCATTTTCACACGTGCATTGAGATTGATAGGGAGAGGACGTGGCTGGCGTCCTCTCCGTTAGAATAGATAGAGACACTTGAGTTGATTACTTAGTAATTTTGGGGAGCATTAGGAGTACTCAGAGTGCAGAGTTTTGCTGATAGTTACTAGTGACTGACCACCACCAGTTTTATTTATTATTTAATATAATCCGTTCTCTGCCTGAAAAAAAAGATACACAGTCACATACCATATCTGTGCTCAGCCTCAGTGTGCTGCATGATAATATCATCTATATGTATATCTGACTGTGCTGAGTGCTCACTGCTCACACAGCTGAATTGTGGGGGAGACTGGGGTGCAGTTATAGCAGGAGTACAGTGCACACTTTTGCTGCCAGTGTGACTGACCAGTGACCACCAGTATATTGTCTGCCTGAAAAAGATAAACACTCCTGTGGTGTTTTATTTTTTATTCTATAAACGCATTCTGCTGACAGTGTCCAGCAGGTCCGTCATTCATTATATTATATAAATATTTACCTGCAGTAGTGTTATATTTTTTTTGTTCATCTCTATCATCTTTATCATCTCTATATTAGCAGACGCAGTACGGTAGTCCATGGCTGTGGCTACCTCTGTGTCGTCAGTGCTCGTCCATAATTGTATACCTACCTGTGGTGGGTTTTTTTTTCTATCTTCTTCATACTAGTAGTTTAGGAGTCTGCTGACAGTGTCCAGCAGGTCCGTCATTATATTATATATACCTGCAGTAGTGATATATATATATTTTTTATATCATTATCATCTCTATAGTAGCAGACGCAGTACGGTAGTCCACGGCTGTAGCTAACTCTGTGTCGTCAGTGCTCGTCCATAATTGTATACCTACCTGTGGTGGGTTTTTTTTTTCTATCTTCTTCATACTAGTAGTTTAGGAGTCTGCTGACAGTGTCCAGCAGGTCCGTCATTATATTATATATACCTGCAGTAGTGATATATATATATTTTTTATATCATTATCATCTCTATACTAGCAGACGCAGTACGGTAGTCCACGGCTGTAGCTACCTCTGTGTCGTCAGTGCTCGTCCATAATTGTATACCTACCTGTGGTGGTTTTTTTTTTCTATCTTCTTCATACTAGTAGTTTAGGAGTCTGCTGACAGTGTCCAGCTGGTCCGTCATTATATTATATATACCTGCAGTAGTGATATATATATATTTTTTATATCATTATCATCTCTATACTAGCAGACGCAGTACGGTAGTCCACGGCTGTAGCTACCTCTGTGTCGTCAGTCACTCGTCATCCATAAGTATACTAGTATCCATCCATCTCCATTGTTTACCTGAGGTGCCTTTTAGTTGTGCCTATTAAAATATGGAGAACAAAAATGTTGAGGTTCCAAAAATAGGGAAAGATCAAGATCCACTTCCACCTCGTGCTGAAGCTGCTGCCACTAGTCATGGCCGAGACGATGAAATTCCATCAACGTCGTCTGCCAAGGCCGATGCCCAATGTCATAGTACAGAGCATGTAAAATCCAAAACACAAAATATCAGTAAAAAAAGGACTCAAAAATCTAAAATAAAATCGTCGTCGGAGAAGCGTAAACTTGCCAATATGCCATTTACCACACGGAGTGGCAAGGAACGGCTGACGCCCTGGCCTATGTTCATGGCTAGTGGTTCAGTTTCAAATGAGGATGGAAGCACTCAGCCTCTCGCTAGAACAATGATAAGACTTAAGCTGGCAAAAGCACAGCAAAGATCTGTGCGTTCTTCGAAATCACAAATCCACAAGGAGAGTCCAATTGTGTCGGTTGCGATGCCTGACCTTCCCAACACTGGGCGTGAAGAGCATGCGCCTTCCACCATTTGCACGCCCCCTGCAAGTGCTGGAAGGAGCACCCGCAGTCCAGTTCCTGATAGTCAGATTGAAGATGTCAGTGTTGAAGTACACCAGGATGAGGAGGATATGGGTGTTGCTGGCGCTGGGGAGGAAATTGACAAGGAGGATTCTGATGGTGAGGTGGTTTGTTTAAGTCAGGCACTCGGGGAGACACCTGTTGTCCGTGGGAGGAATATGGCCATTGACATGCCTGGTGAAAATACCAAAAAAATCAGCTCTTCGGTGTGGAAGTATTTCAACAGAAATGTGGACAACATTTGTCATCCGTGTGTTGCCTTTGTCAAGCTGTAATAAGTAGGGGTAAGGATGTTAACCACCTCGGAACATCCTCCCTTATACGTCACCTGCAGCGCATTCATCATAAGTCAGTGACAAGTTCAAAAACTTTGGGCGACAGCGGAAGCAGTCCACTGACCAGTAAATCCCTTCCTCTTGTAACCAAGCTCACGCAAACCACCCCACCAACTCCCTCAGTGTCAATTTCCTCCTTCCCCAGGAATGCCAATAGTCCTGCAGGCCATGTCACTGGCAATTCTGACGAGTCCTCTCCTGCCTGGGATTCCTCCGATGCATCCTTGCGTGTAACGCCTACTGCTGCTGGCGCTGCTGTTGTTGCTGCTGGGAGTCGATGGTCATCACAGAGGGGAAGTCGTAAGATGACTTTTACTACTTCCACCAAGCAATTGACTGTCCAACAGTCCTTTGCGAGGAAGATGAAATATCACAGCAGTCATCCTGCTGCAAAGCGGATAACTGAGGCCTTGGCATCCTGGGCGGTGAGAAACGTGGTTCCGGTATCCATCATTACTGCAGAGCCAACTATAGACTTGATTGAGGTACTGTGTCCCCGGTACCAAATACCATCTAGGTTCCATTTCTCTAGGCAGGCGATACCGAAAATGTACACAGACCTCAGAAAAAGACTCACCAGTGTCCTAAAAAATGCAGTTGTACCCAGTGTCCACTTAACCACGGACATGTGGACAAGTGGAGCAGGGCAGACTCAGGACTATATGACTGTGACAGCCCACTGGGTAGATGTATTGACTCCCGCCGCAAGAACAGCAGCGGCGGCACCAGTAGCAGCATCTCGCAAACGCCAACTCTTTCCTAGGCAGGCTACGCTTTGTATCACCGCTTTCCAGAATACGCACACAGCTGAAAACCTCTTACGGCAACTGAGGAAGATCATCGCAGAATGGCTTACCCCAATTGGACTCTCCTGTGGATTTGTGGCATCGGACAACGCCAGCAATATTGTGTGTGCATTAAATATGGGCAAATTCCAGCACGTCCCATGTTTTGCACATACCTTGAATTTGGTGGTGCAGAATTATTTAAAAAACGAGAGGGGCGTGCAAGAGATGCTGTCGGTGGCCAGAAGAATTGCGGGACACTTTCGGCGTACAGGCACCACGTACAGAAGACTGGAGCAACACCAAAAACGCCTGAACCTGCCCTGCCATCATCTGAAGCAAGAAGTGTTAACGAGGTGGAATTCAACCCTCTATATGCTTCAGAGGTTGGAGGAGCAGCAAAAGGCCATTCAAGCCTATACAACTGACCACGATATAGGAGGTGGAATGCACCTGTCTCAAGCGCAGTGGAGAATGATTTCAACGTTGTGCAAGGTTCTGCAACCTTTTGAACTTGCCACACGTGAAGTCAGTTCAGACACTGCCAGCCTGAGCCAGGTCATTCCCCTCATCAGGCTTTTGCAGAAGAAGCTGGAGACATTGAAGGAGGAGCTAACACTGAGCGATTCCGCTAGGCATGTGGGACTTGTGGATGGAGCCCTTAATTCGCTTAACAAGGATTCACAGGTGGTCAATCTGTTGAAATCAGAGCACTACATTTTGGCCACCGTGCTCGATCCTAGATTTAAAACCTACCTTGGATCTCTCTTTCCGGCAGACACAAGTCTGCAGGGGTTCAAAGAACTGCTGGTGAGAAAATTGTCAAGTCAAGCGGAACGCGACCTGTCAACATCTCCTCCTTCACATTCTCCCGCAACT
The DNA here is from genome assembly GCF_028390025.1 of Pseudophryne corroboree. Taxonomy (NCBI): domain Eukaryota; kingdom Metazoa; phylum Chordata; class Amphibia; order Anura; family Myobatrachidae; genus Pseudophryne; species Pseudophryne corroboree. The sequence goes on from NC_086446.1 coordinate 671,763,457, forward strand.
GGGGGTGCGAGGAAAAGGCTCAGAATTCCGAGCCCACCCGCTGGCGGTGATGCAGGGCAGTCTGGAGCGACTGCTGATGCTGACATCTGGTCCGGACTGAAGGACCTGACAACGATTACGGACATGTCGTCTACTGTCACTGCATATGATTCTCTCACCATTGAAAGAATGGTGGAGGATTATATGAGTGACCGCATCCAAGTAGGCACGTCAGACAGTCCGTACGTATACTGGCAGGAAAAAGAGGCAATTTGGAGGCCCTTGCACAAACTGGCTTTATTCTACCTAAGTTGCCCTCCCACAAGTGTGTACTCCGAAAAAGTGTTTAGTGCCGCCGCTCACCTTGTCAGCAATCGGCGTACGAGGTTACTTCCAGAAAATGTGGAGAAGATGATGTTCATTAAAATGAATTATAATCAATTCCTCCATGGAGACATTCACCAGCAGCAATTGCCTCCACAAAGTACACAGGGAGCTGTGATGGTGGATTCCAGTGGGGACGAATTGATAATCTGTGAGGAGGGGGATGTACGCGGTGATGAATCGGAGGATGATGATGAGGTGGACATCTTGCCTCTGTAGAGCCAGTTTGTGCAAGGAGAGATTAATTGCTTCTTTTTTGGTGGGGGTCCAAACCAACCCGTCATTTCAGTCACAGTCATGTGGCAGACCCTGTCACTGAAATGATGGGTTGGTTAAAGTGTGCATGTCCTGTTTATACAACATAAGGGTGGGTGGGAGGGCCCAAGGACAATTCCATCTTGCACCTCTTTTTTCTTTCATTTTTCTTTGCGTCATGTGCTGTTTGGGGAGTGTTTTTTGGAAGGGCCAACCTGCGTGACACTGCAGTGACACTCCTAGATGGGCCAGGTGTTTGTGTCGGCCACTAGGGTCACTTATCTTAGTCACACAGCTACCTCATTGCGCCTCTTTTTTTTCTTCTTTGCGTCATGTGCTGTTTGGGGAGTATTTTTTGGAAGGGCCATCCTGCGTGACACTGCAGTGCCACTCCTAGATGGGCCAGGTGTTTGTGTCGGCCACTAGGGTCGCTTATCTTAGTCACACAGCTACCTCATTGCGCCTCTTTTTTTTCTTCTTTGCGTCATGTGCTGTTTGGGGAGTATTTTTTGGAAGGGCCATCCTGCGTGACACTGCAGTGCCACTCCTAGATGGGCCAGGTGTTTGTGTCGGCCACTAGGGTCACTTATCTTAGTCACACAGCTACCTCATTGCGCCTCTTTTTTTTCTTATTTGCGTCATGTGCTGTTTGGGGAGTATTTTTTGGAAGGGCCATCCGGCCTGACACTGCAGTGCCACTCCTAGATGGGCCAGGTGTTTGTGTCGGCCACTAGGGTCGCTTAGCTTACTCACACAGCTACCTCATTGCGCCTCTTTTTTTCTTTGCGTCATGTGCTGTTTGGGGAGTGTTTTTTGGAAGGGCCATCCTGCGTGACACTGCAGTGCCACTCCTAGATGGGCCAGTTGTTTGTGTCGGCCACTTGAGTCGCTGAGCTTAGTCATCCAGCGACCTCGGTGCAAATTTTAGGACTAAAAATAATATTGTGAGGTGTGAGGTGTTCAGAATAGACTGAAAATGAGTGGAAATTATGGTTATTGAGGTTAATAATACTTTGGGATCAAAATGACCCCCAAATTCTATGATTTAAGCTGTTTTTTAGGGTTTTTTGATAAAAACCCCCGAATCCAAAATACACCCGAATCCGACAAAAAAAATTCGGTGAGGTTTTGCCAAAACGCGTTCGAACCCAAAACACGGCCACGGAACCGAACCCAAAACCAAAACACAAAACCCGAAAAATTTCCGGTGCACATCTCTAATGATGATCCTGATAATAGTGAACAAACCACGATTCTAGAAAGGTCCAACATGGTCGATGAAACACAGACTGTGTATGAAAGACCCAAAAGGGAAATACGCAGACCTGAGAGACTCATTGAAATGTGTTAGATGATGTTCTTAATATGACGTTGTTAATTGTTGCATTGAAGCGTACAGGGCTTATCTTTAAAGAAAAGAGGATGTGATGTTAGTGTATTAGAATGCTTAATATTTGTAGACACTCCCTTACTAATATGTGTAAGCCTGAATCATCAGTGATGGTCCTTGGGACCAGGGGGATGCTGGGAAGTGGGTGGTCCTGTGTGCAGTGTGCCTGGAGTTGGTGATGGAATAAACAGCACAGCAGTGAACTCACATGTCTCTGTGTCCTGATGACTGGATTTACAAACATATGAACAAAACAGCTAGCAGAGCTGATCCTGGGACTGTTTGGGCAAATCCTCCTCTGTAAAGCCACCTGCATGTCAGCGCTGTGCATTTTACAGGACAATTAAATATTATACATGTCTGCTGACAGTGTTAGTTAAGAAAGAGTGCATTTAGTCAGGGTTATATAGTACAAGTACCTTGTGATATGCATCCAGTCTTTACTGTGCATTGTTATATCTATTGAGTGTATAGCTATACTTGGTATTACTCTGTATTGCTAGTACAGTGCAGTTTTATTGCATGTCATAACTTCTGCATTGTATAATGTGACTATGTGTATGTGCATATAGCTGCTGTGTGATCTCCATTTCGTGTATCTCACTCAGATTGCTATCCCTATATTCTGTAACCTGTGATTTTTTTGTCTTGAATTCCCTGTTTGTGCTGTTACACTGCACAGAGGGTTCTTGTCAGGTATTGTGGTGCTGACATTGTACTGGGTTGCCCTGCATTGAGCTTTTGAATATGTCAGCTACAAAGGGCAATGGTGCTGGGGCTGATTCCACATTGCGTGGTGGTGACGCTGCAGACATATTTGAGGAAAATATAGCAGCTGAGGATTCAGGTTCTGGGGTCTCCTTACCCCCCAGTGGGATCGTAGCAATGGGGGTTCAAAATGACCCACCTTGGGCTACTTTCTCCATGCTATTCAGTGGCAAATGCAGGATTTTTGTGGGGGGGTTTCCTGTATGTATGTATGTATGTATGTATGTGTGTGTGTGTATATATATATATATACATATATACACACACACACACACACACACACACACACACACACACAGCATATTGAGTAGCCAGCACACAGCACGAGCTATATATATGCATATATATATATATATATACCCACACACACAGCAAATCTGTACTTAGACATATTGTACAGTAGTATACTTGCAAACACAGCAGACAGTACATACTGTGTAACTACATGCTAGCACAGTGTACATGCACACACAGTATACATGCACACAGCATCCATACACACGCCATCCATACATACACAATACACACACACACACACACACACACACACACACATACATACATACATACATACTATACATGCACACAGTATACATACATCCATATATACATAGTGGCCCTCATTCCGAGTTGTTCGCTCGGTATTTTTCATCGCATCGCAGTGAAAATCCGCTTAGTACGCATGCGCAATGTTCGCACTGCGACTGCGCCAAGTAACTTTACTATGAAGAAAGTATTTTTACTCACGGCTTTTTCTTCGCTCCGGCGATCGTAATGTGATTGACAGGAAATGGGTGTTACTGGGCGGATACACGGCGTTTCAGGGGCGTGTGGCTGAAAACGCTACCGTTTCCGGAAAAAACGCAGGAGTGGCCGGGGAAACGGTGGGAGTGCCTGGGCGAACGCTGGGTGTGTTTGTGACGTCAACCAGGAACGACAAGCACTGAAATGATCGCACAGGCAGAGTAAGTCTGGAGCTACTCTGAAACTGCAAACTCGTTTGTAATCGCAATATTGCGCGTACGTCGGTCGCAATTTTAAGAAGCTAAGATTCACTCCCAGTAGGCGGCGGCTTAGCGTGTGTAACTCTGCTACATTCGCCTTGCGAGCGAACAACTCGGAATGAGGGCCTGTATACATACATACAGTATACATGCACACAGCATACATACATACATACATACATAAATACACACACACACACACACACACACACACACACACACACACACACCATACATACATACATACACAGTATACATGCACACAACATGCACACATACATACATACATACATACATAAATAAATACATACATACAGTATACATGCACACAGCATACATAAATACATACATACATACATACATACATACATACACACACACAGTATATGTACATGCACATACCCATTAACAGGAAGCACAGCCCCCACCCCTGCACCTATACACGTGCTACTCACAAACTGATGCAGTAATTGGTACAGCATTTAATGTACCTCACCTGGCCAGCACAATTTATTATAAACTACACCTCCTTCGCCAGGCTGCTGCATAATCACTGTGAGAGCCGAAGACAACAGCCACTGCTTTCCCTGGCTCTGTCTTAAAGCCCGATGTACTGCCTGTGAGGAACTGCCTGCTGCCGCTGCAGCTCCCCCTACAGGCACCAGCAGCCAGCTTCTCACTGTCACTCGGACACGGACAGTGTAAGGAGGACGGAGCTGCTGCAGCCTGAATAGCTTCTCCTTCTAAAAACGAACTAACTCGGACAGCAGCGCAGATGGATCGGCGGCCAGGGGGGGTTTCTAGGTACTCATAAACTCCCCTGCGTGTGCGCCTGCTATTGAATACGCTGGTAACTAGACTAACGCCCCCTATGGGACCTCCTGTGCCGGTACAACCGCTGGTGGTCCCCGCGGTTAACCCGCATTGTGCAGATCACCTGTCTGCTCAGTTACAGCAATTGAACCAATCACTGACTACTCAGAAGTCTAACCCTTGCCCGCCTAAGACCAAGGGGTCCTCTAAGTGGGCCATTACTTCCTCACAATCCACCAACGTCCATGACTCCTCGTCTGATGAAGATGGCGTTTATACTGACCCCACAGATTCTGATCCTGACGCTTCTGATGGGGAAGCTGTTTCACAGGTGGATGTTCCTGACTTGTTGGAGGCTATCAGGCTCATTCTTTAAATTACTTATGGCCCAGAGTCTGATGCTGCCCCTAAGAAACCGGACAGATTTAAACGTCAGAAAGTGGTTAAACAAGTTTTACCTCATTCTGATCATTTAGTTGACATACTGTACGTCAGGAGTCCTGGGAAAATCCAGGAAAGAAATTCACGCCTCACAAAAAGATGCTGGCTCGCTATCCCCTCGCTGCGGAGCTAAGTAAAATTTGGGACCCCGCCAGTGGATTTGCTGGTGGTGCGGCTGGTGGTATCCTCAGCTCTGCCGGTAACTACCGTCACGTCTCTGAAAGAACAGACGGATAAACGCATGGAGGGTTGTTTAAAGGCGATTTACACCCTAGCATGTGCTGCGCATCGGCCCACCATTGCAGCGACATGGGCTGCAGAGGCTATTGAAGCGTGGGCTCAGGAGTAGGAAACTGAGATGTCTTCCAACACTTCTGATCATGCTAGACAATGCTTTTCGTATATTGTCACAGCTTCTCATTACATTAAAGAGGCGGCTTCTCATGCTGGTATTCTGGCGACCAAGGCTTCTACTACATCCATTCTGGCTCGCCGGATTCTATGGTTGCGGTCCTGGTCCGTGGATCTGGAAAACCCTGGAGGTACTCCCTTTTAAGGGAGACATCCTTTACGGAGAAGACCTCAACAAGATAGTGGCTGACTTAGCTTCTGCTAAAACAGCATGTCTACCTAGTACTGCTCCTTCGGTACCGAAGGCTAAGAGTACTTCCTTTCACTCCTTTCATCCTTCAGGGAAAGCAAAGGGTCAGGCGTACCCGAAACAGGCTCGCACTTCCAAACCCAACAAGCCCAAACCCAAACGGGCCTGGGCTGCCCGTCAGCCTGCTTCCAAGACTGACAAGCCTGCCACATGATGGGGCGGGCCTCCCTCTGGGGTATCCCAGGGTGGGGGGCCGACTTCTGGGGTATACCCAGGAATGGTTGAAGACCACTTCTGATGCCTGGGTACGGGAAGTCGTCACTCGAGGTTACGCCGTATCCTTCAAAAATCGCCCCCCTCATCGATTTTGCCTGACAGACGTCCCTTCGGATCAGGTGAAGGCAAAAGCTCTTCATTCGGTGGTACAGTCCTTCCTGGACACAGGAGTGGTAGTACAGGTGCCTCTGGCTCAGAGAGCCGAGGGGTACTATTCATCGCTGTTCCTAGTCCCGAAACCGAATGGGTCCTCTCAGCCCATTCTCAACCTCAAGCCCTTGAACAGATTTGTGAGGGTCTCCAAGTTTCGTATGGAAATTCTATGCTCTATTGTTCTGGCCTTGGAACCAGGGGATTATATGGTCTCCCTGGACATACAGGATGCTTACCTGCATATTCCCATTGCAATGTCTCATCAGCAGTACCTGAGGTTTGCGGTTGGCAACCTCCATTACCAATTTTGTGCGTTACCTTTTGGTTTGACCATGGCTACACAAGTCTTCACCAAGGTCATGGCGGTAATGACGGCTGTACTCCGCCGTCGAGGGGTCAGAATCCTACCATACTTGGATGACTTGTTGATCCTGGCAAATTCCCCAGAAAGTCTCCTACGCCATCTGGATCTGACTATCCAGTTTCTGCGAGCCCACGGGTGGCTCATCAACTGGAAGGAATCTTCCCTGGTCCCTGCTCAGAGCATGGTGCACCTGGGGGCGTTGTTGGACATTCACAACCAGACGTTGTTCTTGTCTCAGGAGAAAGTCCTGAAAGTCCATCTGCCAGCCATATCGGCAGTATTCATTCCGTGGGTCCTAAACTGGGAAGCGGACTTTCTCAGTCATCAGGACGTACACGCCGGAGAGTGGAGCCTCCATCCAGAAGTGTTTCAACTCCTCGTGGACAGGTGGGGCCTTCCAGACGTGGACCTGATGGCGTCTCGACACAATCACAAGGTTCCTGTCTTCGAAGCAAGGACAAGGGATCCTCAAGTAGCATTCGTGGACGCACTGGCAATTCCGTGGAACTTTCAGCTGCCATACGTGTTCCCTCTGGTGTCACTCCTGCCCAGAATAATAAGGAAGTTCAAGCAAGAGGGAGGAATCCTACTTCTGATCGCTCCCGCGTGGCCCAGATGGCCTTGGTTCTCAGATCTTCAGGGTCTCTCGATAGAGCATCCCCTTCTACATCCACAGCTCCCAGATCTTCTCGTTCAGGGTCCCTGTGTATATCAGGATTTAGCCTGGTTGGCTTTGACGGTGTGGCTCTTGAAGCTTCCGTCTTGAGGGCCAAAGGATTTTCTGAGGCGGTCAAGCAAACCCTGTTGAAGGCCCGGAAACCGGCTTCTGCTCGGATTTACCATAGGGTCTGGAATTCTTACTTTGCTTGGTACGCATCTAACAATCATGACCCTTACAAGTTTAGTACGGCCAAACTTTTGGCCTTTCTACAACAAGGCCTGGACTTGGGCCTTCGTCTGGCCTCCATCAAGCTTTATATTTCTGCCTTGTCGGTTTGGTTCCAGAGAAAAATTGCTACTTTACCTGATGTACATACGTTTACTCAGGGTGTGTTGTGGATTCAACCTCCATACGTCCCGCCTGTGGCCCCTTGGGACTTGTTGGTGGTTTTGGAGGCGTTGCAAGGGTCTCCATTTGAGCCTCTTGAATCTGCAGACCTTAAGTGGCTTTCTCTTAAGGTATTGTTTCTGCTGGCTATTGCCTCTGCTAGACGGGTGTCGGATTTGGGTGCCTTGTCTTGTAGGTCACCATATCTGATTTTTCACCGTGATCGGGCGGTTCTTAGAACACGTACCAGGTATTTTCCTAAGGTGGTGTCTTCTTTCCACGTTAATCAGGAGATTGTGGTTCCGGCCTTTGCCTCTACTGATTTGTCTTCCAAAGAACGGTCTTTGGATGTGATACGGGCTCTCCGTATCTACGTGAAGAGAACTGCCTCCATCAGGAAGTCGGATTCTCTCTTCTTTCTATTTGGTTTTCACAAATGTGGCTGGCCTGCTCACAAGCAGACCCTGGCCAGATGGATAAGAATGGTGATTGCACATGCTTATGTACAGGCTGTCCTTCCAGCTCCTGCTACCATAAAGGCCCATTCTACTCGGTCGGTTGGACCTTCTTGGGCGGCCCGCCTTGGTGCAACCCTTGAACAATTGCGCAAGGTGGCTACGTGGTTCTCAGTGAACACGTTCATAAGGTTCTATGCCTTCGATACTTCCGCCTCCCAGTATGCTTCCGTTGTACGCCGGGTTCTTGTGCCCGCTACAGTGCATCCCCTCCCATAAGGAACTGCTTTAGGACATCCCCAATGTCATTCCCTGTGGAGCCCAGTGTACTCGGCAGCAGAAAACGAGATATATGGTAAGAACTTACCGTTGTTAAATCTCTTTCTGTGAGGTACACTGGGGTCCACAGGGCACCCACCCTGACGCACTTTGCTTCTTTGGGTTGGTAAGGAATTAGCTGCTGACACCTTCTCCTGTCGTGAGAATGTGGTGTATGTGGCTACTAACGGTTGTCGTCTCTTTTACCTGCTACTGCATTGGACTGGTTAACTAAAAACTCCTGTGCACGGAGGCGGGGTTATAGAGGAGGCGGCGCTATGCATTCTGGGAAGAAGGTCAAAGCTTTTAGCCTCGGATCGAGATCCTATTCTACACCCCAATGTCATTCCCTGTGGCGCCCAGTGTACCTCGCAGAAAGAGATTTAACAACAGTAAGTTCTTACCATAAATCTCGTTTTAGCCTTTGGATTTTTGAGGCCCAAGTGCATTATTATGCATTGACAATGCTAAATTCCTTGTCGTATAAACAACCCTTTATGAAGCTAAGAACACTGTACGCTGTTTGCTCAAGAAGTACCGTAATGGTACGCTATTGGCGTAGCGATCGCTCAGCCGTAGGCGAGACGCTCAAGCGTCACGTTCGCTCACGGCCCAGTGATCACAGGACACGTTATTGGTTATGTCTAGGGTAATGATTCGCTATGGTGTAGCATACGCTCGAGACCACGAGGAGGTCACCAGCGGCGCAGACGCTCACAACGCTATACCTTTATGTTAAAACCTTATACCAATGAAATACACTGAATACCTTAATGTGAGTACAGGGTGTAAATGCAACCTTGTGTAACCTGACTAACTACACAAGAAATACAATACAATACAATTACTATTTATGGGAAAATGGAAGGGGAAGAGAAGAAGAGAGAGATAGAGAGAAATGGCTCATGATAACATTAAATAAGAGACAACATGGTTGCAGATAAAACTACACATGTGAGAGACAATCGCTGCGCAGTTAGTCAATGCTGAATACAGCATGGGATGGAAGCTAGACTCCATTTTGAGAAACCTCCACTTGATTCCAAAGACCACACCACATGGCTGAAAGGGGGAGGGGAAGACATCCAGCAGCAGCCATTTTAGATTTGCAGGTCCAAACACATGGCACTCTATACTAAACCACAATCACATAGCAGAAAACACAAGACTCCATTTTCTTCCAAAATGTCCAAGCCTCAAAACAATGCATATGTTCTGATTTTACAATTCCAAACCATCTAAAACACCTTTCACAATGTAATCCAACTTCCTAGAACCATCTCATAATTTCACATCCCAAACAACTTCAGTATCTCAATAACCAGAGCATATTCATCACAAGACCAGATCACAATGTAATTAACACAAACGTAACTGCATGGTGGTATTTATGATTAACAGGATATATATATTATAACTAACCAGCACAATCTATTTTAAATCTCCATAGGCAAACAAATACCACAAATATTATGCTACAGATTGTATACTGTTCCAATTCATCACGGACTTCACAGAGTATCCACAAACACCCAACAATCACACAACCAAGTTACAATATCCTATTTAAACCAGAAAGCAATCTATCTGTTTCCTTATCTAGCCATGTGAGGTTCAATACTTAGCCTTTAGTTTGGAAGATGTCCTGGGGATTCAGCCGCCATGCTGCTTGGTGCCAGGTAGCTGTGTGTGTGTCTGTGAGTGTAGCTACATTACATCTGTTCTCTGAGGCCACACCTGACCACTACCTTCCTGTTTGACCAGTACCTGGGGGAGGGGTCTTTCTTTCTCCTTTGTATTGAGTCACCATTCTCTTTGTATATGCTAATCAGGTTCAGCCCTGAAAACTTAGTAAAAGGTTGTCTTGAGCATCATATTGTTCTAACAATATGATCTTAGCTTTTATACATATAATCATATCTATCCGCTGCAATGTCCCACAACAACACAACAGGCCTCAAACTAAACCACACCTGATTCTGCTTGCTTCAATACCAAACATGATGTGTTTATCTGGTTCGGTTCGAATGATACACATCCATGACATTAATTCATTAGCCAATTCTAAATCTCCATGATGTCTGGTGCTGTTCATTATTATAACCATGTACTGTATGAAACAAGTGCCGAATCCATCTCTGTGCCATGTCCGAGCAAATGCGTGTGTTTCCATATATTGCTGTGCTCGCTGCGCATATTTGCAAGTATAGCGACTTATATGTGTGCAGTTTATATGGTCTCTCTATGTAATATTTTTGACTTTGACAGTCCACCCTTTGGCAGTCACCAATAACTGCCACTTCCTAAAACATTTCAAAAAGAGAAAAATATATGTCAGGGGTTAATACATTTCCATGGTTGGGTAAGGGAGGAGAGAGGAGAAGGTGTGAAGAGGGTATGACCTAGTGAGAAAGCAGAAGCATGTGTGTATGAATCCATGTTTGGGGGGGGGGTCATGTATCATCGTGCCGTACGTGTTGTACATCAAGCTTCGAGGTATTGCGAAGTATACATTTGAATTCCTTCTTATCCCGTACTAAGGGTCTGTGGATGGGCTGTCAAACTTTACCGAGCTCATTTCGGCTGTGGTTGTAACAAAATGGGGGAGCACATTTTAGTTGATGATACATGAATGGGGGAGGTATGTGGTTGTTGATATCTGTGCCTGTATTCCCTATCGTCTATGTGTGTCATTACCTGAGGGTTGTAGAGATGAAGATAAAGAACACTTATGGAAAATGCAATGATATTCTATGTCAGGGAAATGTACATCTGTCGTCGAAGTTGTTTTCGGTATCTGTTGAGAGTCGTCTTCTTTGCGCTGTATTGCTCCTTAGGCATGAGCAAATAGCTTTGTCTGAGCCATCAGATTTACAAAAATGTTGGGCTAGCGTGAGTTTAAAGATACTAGGGAAACTGGGGATCTATGGCAAAGTTCATCAAGTGTCCATATTTAAAGTTGTCAAATCTTCTTCTTTGGTCAATCCGTTGTCTGTATACATCTCGTCTCGTCAGCTTCCTCGTCCAAGGGGGTCTTTGTATCTTGGAGAAAAGCAGAAAAACAGGTGAAAGAAACGGACCGTATAATCGCATTTTCATCACATTCTGGTTTCTATCATTGGGTCATAAATCAAATCCAGGTTAATTACAGTTTCCTCACTCCTCAAGCTCATCACTTTTGTACTTTGTTTGCACCTCATTAAAGCCTGCCCGCATCTAAATATCAATCCAATCGATATAACGACACCTAAGATACATAGTAGAAACTTTCCAACATCCATTATGACTCCTTGAGCCCAGTCTCCTAAACCGGAGAACCAATTTCGCGGGTTCAACCATGACACCCAACCAGTCAGCTCATTACCTACAGCAGCAAGGGTGGGATTGTGTTTTCGACGAAATTCCCACTTTAATTGCAGAATATCATCCATCTTTTGGTCTATGACCTCTACCGGATCCTCGGTGCTATTCGTGATATACGTGCAACACTTTATGCCGTACTGTGTTGCCAATGTAACACAATATCCGCCTGTTACTGCTGTAAGATAATTAAGAACCATCCTATGCTGAACTAGTTCTGTTTTATAAGCTTGAAGTTCTCTTCCAGTGTATCTAAACGTGTCATCATACATTTCAGTGATATTATCTAACAAATTGGCGAGTGCGGAAATGTATCTATAATTCATCACTCCCCGAGCGGTACGAGTGAAATCTAACGCTACCAGAACCTGAATCCCGGTGGATTCATGGATAAGATCAGAGGCCGGATGCTCTAACCTTTCTGACAGTTGTCTTTTAACTCGGTGCTCGTAATGAGTGTGAGTATAAGGAGCTTGGGCACCACGGTGTATGTCCTTCATTTTGTCATGTGTAACAGTCATCACTTCAGGCAATACTTTTCCAATATAACACAATCCTTCAGAGTTTGGGGCAAGCCATTTGTACGCCTTTCTCCCGCATATGAAATATGCATCATCGGGGAGAACATAAGGGACGGAGAAGGACATGACCATGTTACAAACCTTCCAGGTGAAATCTCCTGACCCTAATTCTTCCAACTGCTTAATGCACGTATCGGTTTGTACGATATGTGCACAGTATCCTGGTGATACCTCTCCAACTCTAGTAATCCTATTCCCTAAGGTATATCGATACCGGAAAGATTTTCCTCTACTGGCTATGTGGCGTACGAGCTCTGTATCTGTAGGCATTCTATCTGCTCTGTGTGAAAAGGTCATGGTAAGGTTGCTCCATGACACTTCCCAATTTCCCGGTTTTCTGGGATTGGAGATGTTAAAACATAAGAGGGACCTATCCACATGGTATTGGTGGAGCTTCAAACTAGGAGGGCTGGAGATGTTAAACCTCCGGTCCACCGGTCTCCCACCACTTAGCTCAAGTACCTCCCCTAACGTTAAAGGAAATGGTACTAGCCCTGATTTGCTGTGACCCTGAGGTACTTGAGAGCATACCCAACAATCTGTTTTATTTAACACGTTACCCACTAAGGAGTGATGGTCACTCAATGGATGCTGGTCCATATGGATATTAAGACTGGATTGGCATTTCTTTATGCATCCATCTTCAACCATTGTCACAGAGCCTACAGATACAGTTTTTCTTTTTTTTTGAACTAACAATCCTTCAAAGAAAATGTTTACAGATAACATGGTTGTTAGATCGTGCCCGGTACTCGCCTTTGCTTGGTGATTGGGTTGCTATTGGAATTTTACACCTCCGTCTCAGTCATCAGGACCTTTCTGGATCCTTTCTCGACCTCACTGGTACTCTCACCGAAACAGACTGCTCTGGTCAACATCATGGTTAACGGGAAAAATCCATATCACAGTCTCTTGGGGCAAGTCCATCTTACAGGAGGAGAAAAGAAGAAATTTGTAAATGGGGTATAAGAAAACAGTTTGAGGGGGAGAGAACTTGTTACGATAATAAGTTCTCTCGTCTTGTTGTTCTTCTTGTTCTGCTGTCCTCTCAAAGGTGCTGTCTCTCAGTCTTCCAAACGAACATTCTGGTGATGCAATATTCCTTCCCAACCGACGATCTTTCTGTAAGGAGCAAAAATCTGGCATTACCATTGGTCCAACTGAGTGGTGACATAGCATCTTTAAACCATGGAAACATGAGTGGGAAGAGAGAGACAACAAAAAAAAAACAAAAGAGATAGAGAACAATTCATGTGCATATATACATTACATAACTCGACAATAACCACCAATAAGAGAAGAGAAACAAAGCATTTTTTTAACATTGTCAACATTAAGAAAACATTGTCAGACTATTTGGCTGTCGTATCTACGTGTCTAATGGTTTCCTTGAGCAGTCCCTCCCCACCAGCACTTGCATTATTCCACTGTCTGTATCTGGCCAGAATACATTGTGGTGGATAGGTCATGCTGGGGTTTGGTAGACTTCTGCAAGGACCAAGCGAATATGCAATGTTTGAATTCTTACCAATAATCGTCAGAGATGGGGATAGAGAGAGGGAGAGAAAAACATTTTTCACAAATACATTTACAACTTTTCACCTGGTCATTCCTGTGTCTTTAGTGAATGACCTCCCACTTCATTAACCGTTACTTCAGGCTTGCCTCCATTCCTAATAATCACCTTTCCTGCCTATGTGATCCTTGATTATAATGGTGTGTATTGTAATTTTGCTCATTTCTTGGTCTAGGGGGTCTAACTTTATGTGGGTTATTACAGTTGCTAGCACAATGCCCTTCTCTTTTGCACAGATCACAAATCCTTAAGTTCCTCCATGTGCCAATGGCCTGGGGTTTTGGTTGATTTGATGCCTCCTCAAACGCTTGGATGCTCATCACCATCAACCGCTTTCCCTGTACCTACCTGATTCCTTGGATACCATGATTATGTCGTTGTCTAGGGAGTTGATATACCTTCTGTGAATCTTTGATCATACAGTTAGATCTTTCCTAGGATCTGGGTAATCAGACATGATTGATCTCAATTCTGTCCGGGACCAGGGATGGCGCATTGCACTGTCCTTGACGGGAATGGTTCCCTGATCGTCAGTCTTCCCATTGGGGACTGTGATCACCCTGACAGGACTAAACTCAATTACATCACCTTGTTTTGGTCTTATAATATGGGGTACATTTGTTTGTGCGTGATATAAAACATTGTACGTACCTGTGGACACGACCTCACCTGACCCTCCGTTAGGGGGTTTGATTATTGCCTTTACCAATTTGGTCGTGTCCACCTGGATGTCTTGTAGGATGGCTTCTGGAAGAGGTGCTGACATCGTTCTGGGCTCACTTTCTTGTTTGTATTCCTGAGGGAGGTTTGACATGGGGTGCAGCTTGCACAGGTTAATAGTTGTACATTCAACAGTATTACAATAATCATTGTTACATTTATTACACTTATTCTTATAATCTATATTACAGTTGCTAAGAGCGTTTTTATTGTTCCACCTTTGTGCTTTTCTCTCCGCAATCAACTCCTCTCCTGCTGCCATATCTCTCCTCTCAAGATAAGAGTCAAAAAAGTCAATAGACTCTTTTTGTAATTCACTTTCCTGTTGCCATAACTGTAAATATTCATAATGTTTATTTTGTCTCTTCGTTGGTTCAACGAGACTTATCCTCCTCCTTAAATTTTGTAACACTACTGGACTGAAGCTACCTATTCTTGGGAATTTGTCCCTGTCTTGTACAGTCATTCTCTCCCATTCATCACATAAAACTTCAGCGTGATTTCCATATTTCTTACACATCACATATCGTGCCGACCCGATGGATCGGTTCTCTGAATCAACCCGAACCGAGGTTGATCGCCCCCTACCTGAACAAATGGCCCCCATAATCTGCAGGCGTTGCCTATTCCTCCTTGAATATCAAGGCTTTCAGCGAACCCTTACAAACAAACCAAGATGTCCTTGGGCAGGCCGGCGGTGGTGGTTTATCAAGTACCCCACTTACTTCTCGCCCACGTTGGCCTGTGCTGCAATCACTGTAGCCAGAGCTGCTGGACCCAACCTAGGGCCCCTGTGAACCTTTAGTTTACTGGAACATATGAGGGTTACCCGCAGGACACTTACTCTTTCCAGTAAAGTTGGGGTTGTTAGATAGTTCCTGAGTGACCAGCGAACTTCCCTTCCAAAAATAAAAAATTACACAAATCACGTCAGAATGTACAGATAGCGTTTGTGACCACTTTACTCTAATGGTATTAGGTCAGATTACTAACTACTGCACACAATAACGTGCGGTCCAATCGTTCAGTATACGAGCACTACTTGTCATGTACTGAAAGATCAATGGAATCTATGTTTCCGGCTGCGATTCCTTCAGCCAGAGCTTGTATGGCCTATATGGGTTCTGCACCAACACCCCAGGCGTTGTGCCACTGGACTTTTATAGCGGACCTTTTTGTTACCTTATGACCTCCTGGTCTGTTATGACCTCCTGGTCTTGTTACCTTATGACCTCCTGGTCTTGTTACCTTATGGTCCGCTATACTCTAATGCTCAAATATTATTTAACCAGGGATGCCTCCCTGGCCACCGTATATGTCACTTACACGTATGTCCCTTGACGAGTACCCGGCTTTCCTTTTGGTTCCACCTTAAAGTTATATAAACTTTTGTATACAAAACACACTCACTCAACACATGTACACTTTTGTTTCTATATCTATTTCTGCGCAGAAATTTGTCTTTAGCCCAACAGTGTTACCAATTAGGAGCAGGATCTGTTAAACTAAATTTCAGATTTTCTAAAAATAGATTTGCGTTATTTACCGCTTCGCGTTATCTACCGCTGTGCGTTACTTATCGCCTTTGCGTTACTTCACTTTATCACAACTTGAGCTACGTGGGCGTAACCGGACGCTACGTTGCGTAATGAACGCTGCGTGCGTCTGCCTTTTGGATTGCGTACGCTAGTCTTTGTTAGCGACACGTGCACGCAATGCAAAGGATCCACCGTAACACAATATATTTATTTATCAATGTAGGTGATCCCTGATCATCTACCGCAATCCACACTGACTGCCTTGTATCTCAGACAAACCGTGTGTTTGTTCTATACTTTAACTATCACCTCTACTATGAAATAACAGCAAATCTCTTTTTAGCACTTTCTATCAACTATAAAATTGGCAAACAGGAATGTGAGATGTGAAACTTACACAGATGAAAATGCAATTCTAAATTTAATCTAATAACATACATTGATGTAAGCACACGCATATGAAATTACATATAAGTACCAATCACTATTACTTATGATTGACTATGATATAGATTAAATAAATGCATAAAAAAAACCCCTCATTAAATGATGATTTCTTTTTGACAGTGGATGGCTGATTGTTTCCTGAGTCAACTGAAAACCAGCCGCTCAGAAAAAAAAAAAAATTTTTTGACCTTCCCAAAATGGCCGCTGCTCCTCCCCCTTCCACCTCCATGAGGGTCACACAAAATGGTGGACAGACCATGCGGCCTCTTTTCACAAAGAAAGTCATCATTCAAAACTCCTAAAGTTATTCTAGGCCTGAGTGTGTAGTTGGCACCAAATTGAAATAAAAACCAGATTTTCAAAGACAATAGCGTACTGTTCTTACCTCCGGTTACCGGGTTCCTTCAGCACTCTTTATCTAAGCGAAGCAGACGCTTATCCCGTCAGCACTGTGAGACAACCTCCCACCCTTTGCTGGAGGGATAATGTCTGCTGATCTACCTAGTGCAGATATGAGAAGTATAGGACGAGCCCGCAATTGACAATGCTAAATTCCTTGTCGTATAAACAACCCTTTATGAAGCTAAGAACACTGTACGCTGTTTGCTCAAGAAGTACCGTAATGGTACGCTATTGGCGTAGCGATCGCTCAGCCGTAGGCGAGACGCTCAAGCGTCACGTTCGCTCACGGCCCAGTGATCACAGGACACGTTATTGGTTATGTCTAGGGTAATGATTCGCTATGGCGTAGCATACGCTCGAGACCACGAGGAGGTCACCAGCGGCGCAGACGCTCACAACGCTATACCTTTATGTTAAAACCTTATACCAATGAAATACACTGAATACCTTAATGTGAGTACAGGGTGTAAATGCAACCTTGTGTAACCTGACTAACTACACAAGAAATACAATACAATACAATTACTATTTATGGGAAAATGGAAGGGGAAGAGAAGAAGAGAGAGATAGAGAGAAATGGCTCATGATAACATTAAATAAGAGACAACATGGTTGCAGATAAAACTACACATGTGAGAGACAATCGCTGCGCAGTTAGTCAATGCTGAATACAGCATGGGATGGAAGCTAGACTCCATTTTGAGAAACCTCCACTTGATTCCAAAGACCACACCACATGGCTGAAAGGGGGAGGGGAAGACATCCAGCAGCAGCCATTTTAGATTTGCAGGTCCAAACACATGGCACTCTATACTAAACCACAATCACATAGCAGAAAACACAAGACTCCATTTTCTTCCAAAATGTCCAAGCCTCAAAACAATGCATATGTTCTGATTTTACAATTCCAAACCATCTAAAACACCTTTCACAATGTAATCCAACTTCCTAGAACCATCTCATAATTTCACATCCCAAACAACTTCAGTATCTCAATAACCAGAGCATATTCATCACAAGACCAGATCACAATGTAATTAACACAAACGTAACTGCATGGTGGTATTTATGATTAACAGGATATATATATTATAACTAACCAGCACAATCTATTTTAAATCTCCATAGGCAAACAAATACCACAAATATTATGCTACAGATTGTATACTGTTCCAATTCATCACGGACTTCACAGAGTATCCACAAACACCCAACAATCACACAACCAAGTTACAATATCCTATTTAAACCAGAAAGCAATCTATCTGTTTCCTTATCTAGCCATGTGAGGTTCAATACTTAGCCTTTAGTTTGGAAGATGTCCTGGGGATTCAGCCGCCATGCTGCTTGGTGCCAGGTAGCTGTGTGTGTGTCTGTGAGTGTAGCTACATTACATCTGTTCTCTGAGGCCACACCTGACCACTACCTTCCTGTTTGACCAGTACCTGGGGGAGGGGTCTTTCTTTCTCCTTTGTATTGAGTCACCATTCTCTTTGTATATGCTAATCAGGTTCAGCCCTGAAAACTTAGTAAAAGGTTGTCTTGAGCATCATATTGTTCTAACAATATGATCTTAGCTTTTATACATATAATCATATCTATCCGCTGCAATGTCCCACAACAACACAACAGGCCTCAAACTAAACCACACCTGATTCTGCTTGCTTCAATACCAAACATGATGTGTTTATCTGGTTCGGTTCGAATGATACACATCCATGACATTAATTCATTAGCCAATTCTAAATCTCCATGATGTCTGGTGCTGTTCATTATTATAACCATGTACTGTATGAAACAAGTGCCGAATCCATCTCTGTGCCATGTCCGAGCAAATGCGTGTGTTTCCATATATTGCTGTGCTCGCTGCGCATATTTGCAAGTATAGCGACTTATATGTGTGCAGTTTATATGGTCTCTCTATGTAATATTTTTGACTTTGACAGCATTTTTGGGCATTAATCTGTAATTGCCACACTCTTGACCATTCCTCTAGTCTACCTAGATCCTCACCTGGTGTATCTACCCTGTTGCATACCTTTGTGTCATCGCCAAAAAGGCATACTTTCCCTTTAATGCCATTTGCAATGTCACCAATAAAGATATTAAAAAGTACTGGTCCAAGTACAGATCCCTGGGGTACTCTGCTGGTACCATTTCCCTCCTGTGAATGCACTCCATATACCACAACTCTCTGTTTTCTATCCTGCAACCAAGATCTTATCCGTTCAATAATCCTAGTATCCAATCCCAAGCTTCCAAGTTTATTTATCAGTCTGCGATGTGGAACAGTGTCAAAAGCCTTACTAAAGTCTTGATAAGCTATATCCACGGCTCCACCTTTATCCATCACTTTAGTCACACAGTCAAAAAAGTCAATAAGATTTGTTTGACATGATCTCCCCCCAGTGAATCCATGCTGTTTGGGATCCTGTAAATTGCTGGATTTGAGATAATATACAACTCTTTCTTTTAAGAGTGTTTCCATCAATTTCCCTACTACTGATGTAAGACTCACTGGTCTGTAGTTGTTTGCCCCTTCCTTCCTTCCTTCCTTCCTTCCTTCCTTCCTTCCTTCCTTCCTTCCTTCCTTCCTTCCTTCCTTCCTTCCTCTTTTCTGCAGTGGGACTATGTTTGCGCTTTTCCAGTCCTCTGGAATTACTCCTGTAGCTATAATGACTGGTTGAATAATTCTGTCAATGGTGCTACCAGCAACTCTTTAAGTTCTTTTAGTATCCTTGGATGAATCCCATCTGGCCCCATAGATTTGTCCACTTTCAGCTTTGAGAGTTCTGTTAGGACCTTCTCCTCTGTAAATGTACTGGTTTCATTTTCTTGAATATACCTGCAACTTAACTGTGGCCCCTTCTCCTCTCTTTCTGTAGTGAATACTGAGCAAAAATAATTATTAAGATGATCTGCTATTACATTGTCTTCCTCGACAAGACTCCCAGTGTCTGTCTTTAGTTTTATAATTCCGCCTTTTGTTTTTCCTCCTTTCGCTTATATACCTAAAAAAAGTTTTGCCTCCTTTACCCACTGACTGGGCCATTTTCTCCTCAGCTTGTACCTTTGCACATGTGATTACCTTCTTAGTCTCCTTCTGTCTAACAAGATATATCTCTTTGTCTTCATTATTTTGTGTCTGCTTATATTTCCTAAAAGCCATCTTTTTTTCTTTCACAATACTTGCTACTTCTTTCGCAAACCACACTGGCTTCCTTTTCCTTGTGTTTTTCCTAACACTTTTGATACAAAAGTCTGTTGCCTTTAATATTGCACTTTTTAATGTTTCCCACCTCTCCTGCACTGCTTCCAAGTTCCTCCACTCTACCAAAGAATTGCTAGCACATGTTCCCATCCCTACAAAATCAGCCCTCCTACAACACCTTTGTTTTTGTATGGGATGAGTCAGTCTCTGTCTTCATGCTGAACCATACTGCATGATGATCACTGGATCCCAGGTTTTCACCCACTTTTACATCTGAAATTCTGTCTCCATTTGTAAGTATTAAGTCTAATATTGCGTCTGTCCGAGTGGGCTCCCTCACCAATTGGTGGAGGGATGCTCCCTGAAGGGAATTTAAAATGTCTCTACTGCTAGTGGAACTAGCAACAGACACCTCCCAGTTTACATCAGGAAGACTAAAGTCTCCCATGATTATTACCTCTCCTTTTAATGACATTTTAGTTATGTCCTGCAATAGGTTCTTGTCCAGTTCTTCTTCCTGTCCTGGTGGCTTGTATATCACGCCAATATGAATAATCGACTTCTCTCCTGTTTCTATGGTCACCCAAAGAGCCTCAGTTTTTTCTTCAATACTTTGTATTAAGGTAGTATTTATGCTTTTTTTTACATACGTTGCTACCCCTCCTCCGATTTTCCCAATCTGTCCTTCCTAAATAAAGTATATCCCGGTATAGCTATGTCCCAGTCATGATTTTCATTGCACCATGACTCTGTAATTGCCACAATATCTAGATCATCCCTTGTCACTATTGCAGTTAGTTCTGGGATTTTATTTCCTAAGCTCCTAGCATTTGCACACATAGCTTTTAGAGTTTTGTTTGTGCTTTTTTTGTTCCTTAGCTATGTTCTTCTCTCTGCCTATGTTTATTTGGTTTTGATCCGAATTATCTTCTGTTGCTGTGGATATGCTTCCTATTCCCTTTTCCTGCAGAAACAATACCTCTGTGTTGGGGGAGCAGATTGCTTTATTCCTATTTGGTCCACTGCCCCCCTCTGTTAGTTTAAATAGTTCTTGATGAAACTTCCAAACTGTTCAGTTAGTATTCTCGTTCCCCTTGAAGAAGGGTGCAAGCCGTCACTTTTGTATAAGCTCCTATCTTGCCAGATGGTGTGACTATGGCCTATAAATCCAATTCTCTCCTCATTGCACCATGGGGGTCATTCCGGTTCTACGCTGCGGTTCAAATGGGTCAGAAATGGGCATGTGCGGTGGACGCATTGCGTACGCGCGTTGCTGCCTGGCGACGATTGTCACTGGGCAATGACGCCGTCAGCGACAAATGTGATCGCAGCGGCGATCGCAAGAAGATGGACAGGCGGGAGGCATTCTGGGGCGGATACTCCCCGTTTCCAGACGTTTTCGGGGAGTGGTAAGAAAAATGCAGGTGTGTCCAGGCGAACGGAGGGGGGATGTCTTACGTCAATGCTGGTAGCTGCATCGCTGGATCCGTCACACAGGGTAAGTATGTCCAGGGCTGGTCTTGTTTTGCAGGAAACTTTTTAAGCATAGCAGGGCGTTCGCAGCCCTGCTATGCTAAAATACACTCCCCCATAGGTGGAGATTAGTTGATCGCACCAGCAGCAAAAAGTTGCTTGGTGCGATCAACTCGGAATGAGGGCCCATGTCCTTAGCCAAACATTGAAGTTTCTGATGCGATGAGTTCTATCTTCCCCTCTGTGTACTGGCAGTACTTCTGAAAAAGTTATAGTGGTTGCCACCTGCTTCAGAGCAGTCCCTAACTTCCTAAATTCATCTTTTATGGCCATGAGTTCAGCATTAGCCAGGTCATTTGTCCCTAGGTGGACAATGACATCCACGGTCCACCACCCCATCTTTTCTTGCTGCCTTCACAATTCTTAGCAGGCAGCTAGGGACAAGGACCGCACTTTCCAGCAACCTCTGCAGCCGCTCAAAAAGTCAGAAGGAAGTCACATAGGCGTGTCAGCCAGTAAAGCAAGCAACAGTTGGAAGCTAGAGGCAGTTGATTGTGGAGTGAGCTGAGAGAGCCGCATGCAGCTTATGGTTTTGGCTGCATCACCAGAAAGGAGCTGGAGGAGAGAGAGCCCTATACAAAGGGCCCTTGCTTTCCCAGTGAGTGACAGCAATTCAGCCAATTAGAGACTAGAGGCCTGTCCTGTGATCTGAGAAGAACGAACAAGAACGCAGTAGTGCTGTCTGCAAGCACTGGTTGCTGAAAGTCCTCCATTTCTTATGCATCATCACAAGATGAGAGTCAGAGCAGGAACAAGCTTCACTCCTCCAGTATAAACAAATCTGTCACATTACTGAAATGTCATTGACATGTTACTGAATGAGTAGTCCTAAAGTAGCCAGACAGAGTTATAAACTGTTTATAATAAAAAAAAATATTTCCCAGGCCATCGTTTAAACTGAATTTTGACATTCTGTAATGAACTGCGGAGACACAGCTAATTCCATCAGAGCCCTGAGATTTAATAACACTAGGATATTATCAACAAGTCTTCAGAATTAATAGCGAGACCACATATAGACAATTATTAACAAGCTATTTGGACACCACAGAACTGGAGACTTCTTTCCGCACTATTAAAATGCACCATTAGCCCTTTCATGTATAGAGGTCACTACAGTAGACAGCTGTTTTATAGTAATTATCTCCTATAGAAACCCTCTTTTGACATTACTGGTGCATGGTATCCTCTTCTCTGGACCTCTACCTTGCTAGCCATACATCAGACCAACTTTCCTCCAACTCTTCAAACCTCCAACCGTGCAACTTGTCTGTCCAACTAAAACAGTGCCACACACATCTAACCAACTTTTCAGCAGAGCAGCCAACTTCTCTCCTACTTGTAATGTCACAGAAGTAGGCGGACAGTGCCTGCCTACTTCTGCATGGTTTCAATAGTTTATTTAAAAATAGAATATTGGAAGTCTATTTAGTTATTTCAATAAAAAAATAAAAATAAAGATCTAAGCATACAGTTTTCTATTTCCTGTATAAGGTTACAGAGTAACAGATATAAATAAACACTGTGGGTGAAAGTCAAATGTTTGAAAAGTCGGTTGGGTGTCTGTTTTGTCCTGTCTATTAGATAGGAAAAACAGACTCCCAACTGACTTTTCAAACTATTGAATATCCTCCAATTTTGTTACTGGTTCAAAACTATGATGTCTTTGATATTTGTCCTTAAATAAATAGTTGATTGTTTTCTGGAATGTTTTTAATAGTACAGTAGATAACCTCCCAAATTGATCGTAGTATAGCTGAATTATTCAGCACATTTTTTTTTTATAGATTAGGATTCCTTTATACATATGCTCATAGCACTGTGCTTATAGAGCATCCAGCTCAAGTGGCTATAAAAGTGATTGTAACTGCAAGACAGTCTTAATCTGCAGCAATAAAGATCTATGGCCATATCTGATTCACAGAGCATTGGCGACCCTGCCCCCCCTCCATACTTTAAAAAGGAGTAACACGCACCAAAGGCATGTGCCCCCAGAAAAGGGGAGTTGTCTTGCAGGGAAGGGGCATGGCCACTCAATAGTCCCCCAATTAAAATTATGCAGTTCAGTAGAGCAACCTTATTCACATTACGCCATGCAGTAGAGCCCTTTATTTACGCTACGTCACACACTAGAGACCATTTTTCACATTCTGTCAGAAAGAGGAGCACCTTATTCATGTTATATCACACAATAGAGCACCTTATTCACGTTAGAAGTGGGAGGTGGGTGAGGTTAGGGCAGGGAGAGAGAAAGGCCAGGAGGAGGTTGGTGAGTTAGGGCACAGAAGTCAGGATGAGATGGGCGAGTACCTGGTGGGGAGGTGTCAGGGGAGACTGAGCTGCTGTTGGGCTCGGGGGCAGGGGAATCTATGCTGCTACTCTGAGGTGGGTGCGGGCAAGGGAAACTGTTCTTGGGGATGAAGGCATTGGAGACTATACTGCTGGGGAAGGGGGGGGGTGTGGATGGGGGATTCTGTGCTGCCATTTTTGAGGCAGGGAAGGAGCTAGATGTTGCTTCATATATATATATATATATATGTATATATATATATATATATATATAAGACAGATAGATAGATAGTTAGATGGGAGGGAGGGTTGCTGGCCGGTTGTGTCACTATTCTACGGGGTGGGTGTGTTCGGGTGGGTAGAGGTGTGGGTGTCGGCAGGGAGACAGTGCTATTGCTCTAGGTAGGGGGGAGCCTGACTCTGTGTTGTTACTGGAGCTTTGTTGGGTCCAAGATGTGCCTTGTGGCCAGATCTTGCAGTGTGATCTTGCAGTGTGTCCTGAACTGGCACCAAATTTCCCTTGCTGCAGGAGGATGGAGCGCAGTGAAGAGACCCTTGTAGCCAGAGAGGCTTCCTCACATGCTCTCTCCTGACATGCCCGGCTCATGTCTCTCTCCTCTGACGCCCATTCCAGCAAAGACCCTCACGGCTGCTCCCCACTGGCACTTGCAGCTCCACGGGGGATGCCCGACATCCTCCAACCTGTTCAGCTCCGCCCTGGAGGACCAGCTGTCGGTGCCGATGACCTGGAGGACCCAGTGCCTACACCGAGTACCTGCTGCCGATGATACGAAGGACTTGCTGCCGGCGCCGACGATCAGGTGGACCCACTGCTACAGGTCAATTTTGCATGTTCCACCCCCCGCTGCTGCTACCGCTACAAGGGATTATGGGCAGGGGGGGATAATGGCTATGTGCAGTGTTGGACATAATGGGGGGCTCAATGCCAGTTGACAGGGACAGCACAGCAGCAGTGATGGCTTGCTGCGGCTGCCCTTGGTCCTCCTCCTGGCTCCTGCACTAACGCTGCTACCTACATGCCATCCCTACATGCCACCTACTTGGGTCCATTGTGGCAGGTGGGTGTGGTCGCGGGTGAGGGTGCCACAATCACGGGTGGGGAAGTATGGGGGTGGTTGGGTGCGGGGATGCCACGATTGCTTGGGTAGAATGTGGGAACGCAGGTGGGGAAGTAAGGGGGTGCCACACTTGCAGGTGGTGGGGTGCAAGGATGCCACCATTGTGGTAAACCGCGGGTGGTAGTATGGCAGAAGGTGAAGGTGGTCAGGGTGAGGGTGCCGCAACTGTGGAGGGTGTGTGTGTACCACGATTGCAGGTGGTTTGCTGGATTGCCACGATCTTAGGTAGGTCGGTGGAAATGCACTGTGGTCATAGATGCCGGCATGTGGGGAGTGCAGGGTGATCACGGGGGAGGAGAGTGGTGCCGTTCTAAGGGACACAGTGATCACTGATATCGGCGAGGGGGGAAGATGTGGCAGTGAGACATGCAGCTACAGGTCCGGCCCTCTCCATTGATGATGATGCTTGGTTGACAGGGGCAGCCGAAGCAGTCTGGGAACAGCTCCAGTCTCCTGTTAGTCCGGCAGCAGCAGCCGCAGCTTTGTGAGGGGATCCGGCTGTAAGATCTTGCTCCCTGCTGACACCCTACCAGATGCCATGCCTCCGGACAGCTCCTGCACCACCGCTGCCCGGTTGACAGGGGCAGCCAGGCAGCAGTGAAGTACTGCCGCCACTGCCCCTGGTTCTCCTCCCGCTGCACCGCCACTGCTGGGGGTCCCGGTGTCACAGGGGCAGCTGGGCAGTAGTGAAGTACTGCCCTCGCTGCCCCTGGTTCTCCTACCACTGCGCCGCCACTGCTGGGGAGTCACAAATTGCATCCTCCTGGCTCCTGCATTACCGCCGCCAAGGGTCCTGAATTACCAGCACTGCCGCAGGGGTCCCACATTACCACTGTTGCTGCAGGGTCCCGCATTACCGCCGCTGCCACAGGAGTCCAGGATTACCGCCACAGGCAGGGCCGGTGCTAGGGTGTTCGGCGCCCCCCTGCAAACTATAAAATTGCGCCCTCCCATATTCCGTTGGCGTGCGCCGGGAAAAGGGGTGTGGTCTCACAACTAAGGGGCATGGCCACACAATAGTACCCCCATTTAAAATTACGCCACAATGTAGCACAATCTTATTAATCTTATACGTAATGCCCCACCCGTAGTAGTAGCGTCCTTATATGTAATGCACCCCAGTAGTAGTAGCATCCTTATACATAATGCACTCACAGTAGTAGTTGCATCCTTATACATAATGCCCCCCAGTAGTAGTAGCATCCTTACACGTAGTGCCCCCCCAGTAGTAGTAGCATCCTTATACGTAATGCCCCCCCAGTAGTAGTAGCATCCTTATACATAATGCACCCAGAGTAGTAGTAGCATCCTTATACGTAGTGCACCCCCAGTAGTAGACGCGTCCTTATATACGTAATGCCCCCCCCAGTAGTAGAAGCGTCCTTATACGTAGTGCACCCCCAGTAGTAGACGCGTCCTTATATACGTAATGCCCCCCCAGTAGTAGAAGCGTCCTTATACGTAGTGCACCCCCAGTAGTAGAAGCGTCCTTGTACGTAATTCCCCCCTAGTAGTAGTAGCGTCCTTATACGTAATGCCCCCCCCACAGTACTAGTAGCGTCCTTATACGTAATGGCCCCCCCAGTAGTAGCATCTTTACATGTAATGCCCCACTCCCTGTAATAGTAGCGTCCTTATGCATAATGCCCCCCCCAGTAGTAGCATCCTTATACGTAATGCCCCTCTAGTAGTGGTAGCATTGTTATACGTAATGCCCCTCGAGTAATAGTAGCGTCCTTATATATAATGCCCCCAAGTAGTAGTAGCGTTCTTATACGTAATGCTCCCCCCAGCAGTAGTAGCGTCCTTATGCATAATGCCCCCCCAGTAGTAGCATCCTTATACGTAATGCCCCTCTAGTAGTGGTAGCATTGTTATACGTAATGCCCCTCGAGTAATAGTAGCGTCCTTATATATAATGCCCCCAAGTAGTAGTAGCGTTCTTATACGTAATGCTCCCCCCAGCAGTAGTAGCGTCCTTATACGTAGTGCACCCCCAGTAGTAAAAGCGTCCTTATACGTAATTCCCCATAATAGTAGTATCGTCCATATACGTAATGCCCCACAGTAGTAGTAGCGTCCTTATACATAATGCACCCCCAGTAGAAGCCTCCTTATATGCAATTCCCCCGTAGTACTAGTAGCGTCCTTATAAGTAATGCCCCCCCCAGCAGTAGTAGCGTTGTTACGCATAATGCCCCCCCTGTAGTAGCGTCCTTATACGTAATGCACCCTCCCAGTAGTAGTAGCGTCCTTGCATGTAATGGCCTCCCCCAGTAGTAGCGTCATTATACGTAATGCCCCCCCCCAGTACTAGCGTCCATAAAGTGCGCGTACGCAGACATACCTCACACACACAATTCACACATATATACACACACATACACACCCACCCACCATATGCACCACCCACCATATGCACACACACACACACACACACACACACACACACACACACACACACACACACACACACACACACACACACACACACACACACACACACACACACACCACTTACCTAAGCCAGTCTCCCTCTGTACTGCAGCCTGGTCGTCAGTGTAGCTCCGCCCCTTCTGTCCCGTTTAGCCCCGCCCCCTTTCGGGCCGTTTAGCTCCGCCCCCTTCTGTCCCGTACTCAGCCGCTGTCACACGGGGAGGGGAGGCAGGAGGTTTTTGATTCTGCAGGCGCTGCTGCCAGTGACTGTCATACAGTGACAGACACAGCAGCAGCAGCAGCAGCAGGGGGGACAGGACGGCGCAGCAGTGAAGGGATTCAGAGCAGGGAAAGCGCCTCTGTGTCCCAGCGCCTCCCTGCACTGCATCCCTTCGCTGAGCGGGTAGCGCCGGGCCTGGCCACAGGGGTCCCGCATTACCGCCACCGACAGTGGTTCTGCATTACTGCCACAAGGAGTCCCGCATTACTGCCGCAGAAGGGGATCCCGCATTACCGCCACCACCAAGAGGGCTGTGTGGTGACAGGGGCAGCCTCGGCAGTGATGGGCACAAAGATGGTGACAGAAGTACGCTGACACGGTCACTGACTTATCGTTCAGTTGGGGGTAAAGTTCCCCCTAAAATTGAACGATTAGTTGGGAAAATCAAACAAGTTTGATTTTCCCAACTAGTTAGGCCAACCGTTTCTGGACGTTTTTTAGCGTGTGGGAGCAAACGTCTGATAATTGTTTCCTCCCACACACTTGCCATATGCAAACGTCTGATAATTGTTTCCTCCCACACACTTGCCATATGCAAACGTCTGATAATTGTTTCCTCCCACACACTTGCCATATTATCATTCCAACCAGCCAACTAGTTGACTGGTTGGAATGATATCTTCCTGATGTATGGCTAGCATAACTTAGAAGACATGCCACCTAGTGGCAGGTTTTAATTCCTACAAAAAGAATAAGGAACAATAATACAACAGAGAAAGTTCCACAATACCGAGCACTTCAGGGATATCT
Organism: Pseudophryne corroboree; assembly: GCF_028390025.1. Classification (NCBI taxonomy): domain Eukaryota; kingdom Metazoa; phylum Chordata; class Amphibia; order Anura; family Myobatrachidae; genus Pseudophryne; species Pseudophryne corroboree. The sequence goes on from NC_086446.1 coordinate 671,791,968, forward strand.
GTTAAATATTTTTTCTCAAAGATAGCAGAGCAGGTAAAATAATCCCGGCATTGGAATACGGATAATCACAATGCCGACAGATCCCGACAGTGAGTATTAAGGTTAGAGTTATGGTGGCCATACTATAGGATAACCAGCAGCCATACGATTTTCCCAGCAACTCCAGGAGTACGATACTGTAGATCATTAGGTCAGGAAAAGTACCTTACAATCTATTGTACGACCTGTGAATCACTTACACCCAGATCGCCTGATCTTATGTGCTACACATAAGATCAGAGAATCCAGCATACGACCCGAAGGGACCTGGCATCGGATCGTCATCGTTAGTGAAGTTAAAACGATTTGCACTTTCACTAACGATATATCGATCCGATATATCGATATTGGATGCATCGGCCCAATGGTCGGCACTGTTGGCTGCTGAATTGGATGGTTAGGATTAGGCTGCAGGAGGGGAGGGGAGGCCTAATATTTAGGCCTAACCTAAATATTTTCATCATATAATAGCCATATATGCCAATTTTGACAGCTGATAACTGATATATGTATAATTAATTATATGTTAACTCAAGTTTTTAAATTGTAAATTATTTTGAATTATAGCTTGTACACATAAAACTATGGGGTGGGGAATCCAGCGGTCAGCATTCTGACTCCGGAATCCCGGCCGTCAGGTTGCTAGCGGGTGGGGCGAGCACAACAAAGCCCCTTGTGGGCTTACTGTGCTCAACATGCAGTAGGCTTGGTGGCTTGCTGCACTCACCACAGGTTTTATTCCCACTCTATGGGGTAAATTTACTAAGCTCCCGATTTTGACCGAGATGCCGTTTTTTCATCAAAGTGTCATCTCGGTAATTTACTAAGCAATAATCACGGCAGTGATGAGGGCATTCGTAATTTTTTGCAAGTCCAAGAAAAAAATTACGAATGAATACACCATCGGTCAAAACGCGGCTGTTTAAGTATGAATCTCTGTAATTTACTAAGAAGTGCAAAGCAAAAAAAAAAAAAACACTGCCGTGAAAAATTACAACTCGTAAAAAAGTGCAAAAAAAAAAACAGACCTGCTTTTTTTTTCCGTGATTGGATAGGCATGCAGGGATCCATGAGATCCGTGCATGTATATCAGTGGGAAGGGGTGGGAAAGTTGTTATTTTATTAAAAAAAATTGCGTGGGGTCCCCCCTCCTAAGCATAACCAGCCTCGGGCTCTTTGAGCCGATCCTGGTTGCAGAAATATGGGGAAAAAAATGACAGGGGTTTCCCCATATTTAAGCAACCAGCATCGGGCTCTGCGCCTTGTCCTGGTTCCAAAAATACGGGGGACAAAAAGAGTAGGGGTCCCCCGTATTTTTAAAACCAGCACCGGGCTCCACTAGCTGGACAGATAATGCCACAGCCGGGGGTCACTTTGATATAGTGCCCTGCGGCCGTGGCATCAAAAATCCAACTAGTCACCCCTGGCCGGGGTACCCTGGGGGAGTGGGGACCCCTTCAATCAAGGGGTCCCCCCCCCCCAGCCACCCAAGGGCCAGGGGTGAAGCCCGAGGCTGTCCCCCCCCATCCAATGGGCTGCGGATGGGGAGGCTGATAGCCTTTTGTGATAATGAAAAGATATTGTTTTTAGTAGCAGTACTACAAGGCCCAGCAAGCCTCCCCCGCATGCTGGTACTTGGAGAACCACAAGTACCAGCATGCGACGGAAAAACGGGCCCGCTGGTACCTGTAGTACTACTACTAAAAAAATACCCAAAAAAAGACAAGACACACACACCGTGAAAGTAAAGATTTATTACATACATGCACACAAACATACATACATACTTACCTTATGTTCACACGCAGGTCGGTCCTCTTCTCCAGTAGAATCCAAGGGGTACCTGTTGAATAAATTCTACTCACCAGATCGCGGGTCCCAGGGTCCTCGGGGCATCCATTTGTAATCCACGTACTTGCATAAAATAAGAAAACGGAAAGCCGAGCCACGAACTGAAAGGGGCCCCATGTTTTCACATGGGACTCCTTACCCCGAATGCCAGAAACCCACTCTGACTGATGTCTAAGTGGGTTTCTTCAGCCAATCAGGGAGCGCTACGTTGTAGCACCCTCCTGATCGGCTGTGTGCTCCTGTACTGAGTGACAGGCGGCACACGGCAGTGTTACAATGTAGCGCCTATGCGCTCCATTATAACCAATGGTGGGAACTTTCTGCCCTGCGGTTGACCTAAAGTGACGTCACCGCTGAGCAGAAAGTTCCCACCATTGGTTACAATGGAGCGCATAGGCGCTACATTGTAACACTGCCGTGTGCCGCCTGTCACTCAGTACAGGAGCACACAGCCGATCAGGAGAGTGCTACAACGTGGCGCTCCCTGATTGGCTGAAGAAACCCACTTAGACAGAAGTCAGAGTGGGTTTCTGGCATTCGGGGTAAGGAGTCCCATGTGAAAACATGGGGCCCCTTTCAGTTCGTGGCTCGGCTTTCCGTTTTCTTATTTTATACAAGTACGTGGATTACAAATGGATGCCCCGAGGACCCTGGGACCCGCGATCTGGTGAGTAGAATTTATTCAACAGGTACCCCTTGGATTCTACTGGAGAAGAGGACCGACCTGCGTGTGAACATAAGGTAAGTATGTATGTATGTTTGTGTGCATGTATGTAATAAATCTTTACTTTCACGGTGTGTGTGTCTTGTCTTTTTTTGGGTATTTTTTTAGTAGTAGTACTACAGGTACCAGCGGGCCCGTTTTTCCGTCGCATGCTGGTACTTGTGGTTCTCCAAGTACCAGCATGCGGGGGAGGCTTGCTGGGCCTTGTAGTACTGCTACTAAAAACAATATCTTTTCATTATCACAAAAGGCTATCAGCCTCCCCATCCGCAGCCCATTGGATGGGGGGGGACAGCCTCGGGCTTCACCCCTGGCCCTTGGGTGGCTGGGGGGGGGGACCCCTTGATTGAAGGGGTCCCCACTCCCCCAGGGTACCCCGGCCAGGGGTGACTAGTTGGATTTTTGATGCCACGGCCGCAGGGCACTATATCAAAGTGACCCCCGGCTGTGGCATTATCTGTCCAGCTAGTGGAGCCCGGTGCTGGTTTTATAAATACGGGGGACCCTACTCTTTTTGTCCCCCGTATTTTTGGAACCAGGACCAGGCGCAGAGCCCGATGCTGGTTGCTTAAATATGGGGGAACCCCTGTCATTTTTTTTCCCATATTTCTGCAACCAGGATCGGCTCAAAGAGCCCGAGGCTGGTTATGCTTAGGAGGGGGGACCCCACGCAATTTTTTTTAAGGATTTTACAGTGTTTAATTTAAAAAAAAAAAATGAACCCCAGCACGGATCACACAGATCCGGCCGAGATTCATTGTAAAAAAGTCGGCAGTGTTTTGCTAATCACTGCCGTAAAAAACTGAAAAAAAAAACGAATGACATCGACATCGGAAAACCCGAAAAGGCAAAATACGGCAGCTTAGTAAATCCATCGTAACAAATTCAAAAAGTAGCAGTTTTACACTTTCGATGTCATTCGTGATTATTCTCCCACCAAATCGGGAGACTTACGAATCTTAGTAAATTTACCCCTATGGGTGTCGTGTACACCCACGAGTGGGAATAGTCCCTGTTAGTCGGCATGCTGACTGTTAGGATGTGTGGTGGTAGTGATGCCGGGGTCAGTATATTGACCGGTGGTATCCCGACCACTGGTAACATAACTACATCCCAAACTAAGTACATCTGCATGCAGTGTCTTCAGCCTTTGTCTCCAGGGTGCTTCTCCATCTTTCAGTCAAATAGAGTTTGTGATAAAGGCTAGTTTTCTAAGTAAATCAGAAGTAAATGAAGATATTTGTGTTAGAAATACTGCAAACATTTTTATTATTATTTCAGGATGAAAATATCTATAAATCGGTACAAAAAATGTATTGTTTTCAACTTAGGGGATGTTTTGTTTATGGAGAAAAAAATGTAATAAGCAACATAATAAGAATGGGAGGTGGTTCATAGATAGACAGTCAAAAGGTCGACACCATAAAGTCGACAGTCAAAAGGTCAACAGTCAAAATGTTGACAATCAAAAGGTCGACAGAGTCAAAAAGTCAACAGGGTCAAAAGATAGACAGCCAAAAAGGATAACATGGTCAAAAGGTCGACATATGGTCGATATGTTTTTTAGGGTTTCTTAAATTTTTACAACTTTTGCTGCATTTACTATCCATGTCACAAGCTATTAACTTTAGTAACCTTGTGGCAAGCAAAGTGTGGTGAGCAAAGCGAGCCTGCGAGGGAGAGCATTTCATTAAATTGACTATTCATGTCACAAACTATAACCATTAACCTTGTGGCGAATGCATTTCAACATATTGGGGTAAAAAAATGTTTAAAAACATAAACCAACAACCAAAATTTTTTAGTGTGGCGACTTTTTGACCCTGGCAACTTTTTGACTCTGTCGACCTTTTAACTGATGACCTTATTTGACTGTCGACCTTTTACTGTCGACCTAATGATTGTCTATCTTTTTAATGTCTATCTTCTGTATCACACCCGATAAGAACAAATTGGAATCGTACCAGAGGTTTGTTTTTTTATTTTACCTTACTTTAAAAAAACACACAAAAACTTTCACAGTTGAAGTAATGTTTCTGTTAAAACACTATTAACTAACTCAGAGACACTGATAGTAGAAGAATAGTTGATGATTTGTTAGTTACAAGTTGGAAGAACAATTCCTCAAGTTCAGCTGGATTTAGGGTCTAATACAGGAGCAGAGTTTTGGTGTCATATTACCTTTTCCAAACGGTAACAATACAAGTTATTCCTCTTGAAATCAATAATTTAATGAAACTAGTAGAGATTGAGTTAGGTTATTTTGAGTAAATACAGTAGGATATTAGTATATCTATAGCAGAAAGCTAGTTTGCAGTAAGAAGGTACACAGTTACATTAGCATAATTTAGAAGTCTTATAGTATAATTGTGAAAGTATTGAATTTTGTTATAAGAGAAAAATGGAACCTGTTCGAAATCATATTAAGCAAAACTTGTTTTAGTTGTCAGTGAAAAAGTTAAACATTTTATCCTTTACACACTAACTCAATACAAAGTTAATTCTTGAGATTGTAAAGAGGAATACTACTTAATATAGAAAACTCTTTACTGTTAAAGTATTTATTTACTATGTTTGGGGTGGGGACTTCGTGCCTCTCTGCTGTGGTGTGAAGGATGAGGAAGACACCTCCTTGCACCTGTCACTATATGCTTCAATGATCCCGTAAGTAGTAGTCAACCAGAAGATTACTGTTGGGGTGTTATAATAGTGCAATGAACAATATAGGATTTACAACTATGAAATAGTGAGTTTAAAACTGTTTTTATATTATATACAGGGTTGGACTGGTCCACAGAGGTACAGGGGAAACCCCCTGTGGGCCCTACTGCCTGGGGAGGGGGGCCCACACCCTCCCCTAGGGATCATGTTCCAAACTGTGCACTTGAATTATGTATTACATTATACTACACAAGACTATGTAGTTTTCTACAGTGCATTGCTATTATTCATCTCGTACATTATCATGCATGCACTAGCAGTATTTACTATATATATATTTATGCACTCACTAATGGTTAGCCAAGTCTCTAAGCATGGGCCCCTACCACTGCATTCCCCCGGTGGGCCATTTATGCCCCAGTCTGACACTGATTGTACTGTATATGTTATATATGTCAAACTAGTTATAATTCTTTGCTTCAGATGAAGGGGAAGTTTTTCCCATCCTTGAAATCTCTTTATCTGTTGTGCGAAGAGTGCGACCGCTCAGTCACTCCTGTATTCTCTATTAGAGGGACACTTCTCTCTTTTAACCTGAATTTCCCATACATGTGAACACTCAGGTGGAAATTCCTGTTGCATGAATCATGGATGCTGGGGCAGATGAACCCTATTGATTATGTGATCACTGGCTAAATATCAGTTGGATCCCTCAACCTCCTCGCTATCACTGAGACTTGAATCTCCCATTCTGACACTACTTCAGCTGCTCTCATTATCTTGGTGGGCTGTTCTTTCCCCACACCACCCACCCAGGGTAACAGGCAAGGGGGATTTTTTGTGAGTATACTCCTCTTCCCTACTTAAACTCAAAGTACCTAAGAATGAGCTTATGGTCCCTCATCCAGGGTATTTTTCTCTTCTACTTAACTTTTTCTTTTTATAACATTATCCTCTATTTTGTCCCTGATGTCTACTGCCTGTGTATCATCTTTGACGCCTTCATCCCTCACATTAAAGTACAGTCATCTCCAACTCCTGAAACTTTCAATAACTCCAGGATTAGACCCTTCCTCTCCCTAGAGGCTACCAAATCTTTTATTCATGCCTTTGTCATCTCCCACTTTGACTAATACAACTTCTAACTCACTGGTAACTAACTAACTCTCTCCTGCCTCTCCCCTCTTGGATATATCATCAATGCCATAATTCATCTTATCTACCTATCTAATTTCTCTAACGTCCTAAGTGGATGCTGGGACTCCGTAAGGACCATGGGGAATAGCGGCTCCGCAGGAGACTGGGCACAAAAGTAAAAGCTTGAACTAGCTGGTGTGCACTGGCTCCTCCCCCTATGACCCTCCTCCAAGCCTCAGTTAGATTTTTGTGCCCGAACGAGAAGGGTGCATGCTAGGTGGCTCTCCTGAGCTGCTTAGAGTAAAAGTTTATTTTAGGTTTTTTATTTTCAGTGAGTCCTGCTGGCAACAGGCTCACTGCATCGTGGGACTAAGGGGAGAAGAAACGAACTCACCTGCGTGCAGAGTGGATTGGGTTTCTTAGGCTACTGGACATTAGCTCCAGAGGGTTGATCACAGGTTCAGCCTGGATGGGTCCCGGAGCCGCGCCGCCGGCCCCCTTACAGAGCCAGAAGAACGAAGAGGTCCGGTGAAATCGGCGGCAGAAGACGTTCCTGTCTTCAACTAAGGTAGCGCACAGCATTGCAGCTGTGCGCCATTGCTCTCAGCACACTTCACACTCCGGTCACTGAGGGTGCAGGGCGCTGGGGGGAAGCGCCCTGAGACGCAATAAAAAACAGAAATACCTTAGGATGGCAAAAGAAATACATCACATATAGCTCCTGGGCTATATGGATGTATTTAACCCCTGCCAGTTTTCCAGAAAAAAGCGGGAGATAAGGCCGTCGTGAAGGGGCGGAGCCTATCTCCTCAGCACACAAGCGCCATTTTCCCTCACAGTTCCGCTGGAAGGACGGCTCCCTGACTCTCCCCTGCAGTCCCTACAGAATCAGGGTAAAAACGAGAGAGGGGGGGCACTATTGGCAGCTAAATTATAAACAGCAGCTATAAAAGGGAGTAACACTTATATAAGGTTATCCCTATATATATATAGCGCTCTGGTGTGTGCTGGCAAACTCTCCCTCTGTCTCCCCAAAGGGCTAGTGGGGTCCTGTCCTCTATCAGAGCATTCCCTGTGTGTGTGCTGGGTGTCGGTACGATTGTGTCGACATGTATGAGGAGGAAAATGATGTGGAAGCAGAGCAATTGCCTGTATTAGTGATGTCACCCCCTAGGGAGTCGACACCTGACTGGATGGTTGTATTTAAAGAACTACGTGACAATGTCAGCACTTTACAAAAAACTGTTGACGACATGAGACAGCCGACAAATCAATTAGTGCCTGTCCAGGCGTCTCAGACACCGTCAAGGGCGATAAAACGCCCGTTACCTCAGTGGGTCGACACAGACCCAGACACGGATACTGAGTCCAGTGTCGACGGTGAGGAGACAAACGTAATGTCCAGTAGGGCCACACGTTACATGATCACGGCAATGAAGGAGGCATTGAACATTTCTGACACTACAAGTACCACAAAGAAGGGTATTATGTGGGGAGTGAAAAAACTACCAGTAGCTTTTCCTGAGTCAAGGTGTGTGATAAAGTGTGGGTTTCCCCCGATAAAAAAGTGCTAATCTCTAATAAATTATTGGCACTATACCCTTTCCCGCCAGAGGTTAGGGTGCGTTGGGAAACACCCCCAAAGTAGATAAAGCGCTCACACGTTTATCTAAACAAGTAGCGTTACCGTCTCCTGATACGGCCGCCCTCAAAGAACCAGCGGATAGAAGGCTGGAAAATATCCTGAAGGGTATATACACACATACTGGTGTTATACTGCGACCAGCAATCGCATCAGCCTGGATGTGCAGTGCTGGAGTGGCGTGGTCGGATTCCCTGACTGAAAATATTGATACCCTGGATAGGGACAGTATATTACTAACTATAGAGCATTTGAAGGATGCATTACTATATATGCGTGATGCACAGAGGGATATTTGCACCCTGGCATCAAGAGTGAGTGCTATGTCCATTTCTGCCAGAAGAGCGTTATGGACGCGACAGTGGTCAGGGGATGCGGATTCCAAACGACATATGGAAGTATTGCCGTTTAAAGGAGAGGAGTTATTTGGGGCCGGTCTATCGGACCTGGTGGCCACGGCAACGGCCGGAAAGTCCACCTTTTTACCCCAGGTCACCTCTCAGCAGAAAAAGACACCGTCTTTTCAAACTCAGTCCTTTCGTTCCCATAAGTACAGGCGGGCAAAAGGCCACTCATTTCTGCCCCGGGGCAGAGGAAGAGGAAAAAGACTGCACCAGGCAGCCTCTTCCCAGGAGCAGAAGCCCTCCTCTGCTTCTGCCAAGTCTTCAGCATGACGCTGGGGCTTTACAAGCGGACTCGGACACGGTGGGGGCCCGTCTCAAAAATTTCAACGCGCAGTGGGCTCACTCGCAAGTGGACCCCTGGATTCTGCAGGTAGTATCACAGGGGTACAAACTGGAATTCGAGACGTCTCCCCCTCGCCGGTTCCTGAAGTCTGCTCTACCAAAGTCTCCCTCCGACAGGGAGGCAGTTTTGGAAGCCATTCACAAGCTGTATTCCCAGCAGGTGATAATCAAGGTACCTCTCCTACAACAGGGAAAGGGGTATTATTCCACGCTGTTTGTGGTACCGAAGCCGGACGGCTCGGTGAGACCAATTTTAAATCTAAAATCCTTGAACACTTACATAAAGAGGTTCAAATTCAAGATGGAGTCACTCAGAGCAGTGATAGCAAACCTGGAAGAAGGGGACTATATGGTGTCTCTGGACATCAAAGATGCTTATCTCCACGTCCCAATCTACCCTTCTCACCAAGGGTACCTCAGGTTTGTAGTACAAAACTGTCATTATCAGTTTCAGACGCTGCCGTTTGGGTTGTCCACGGCACCTCGGGTCTTTACCAAGGTAATGGCCGAAATGATGATTCTTCTTCGAAGAAAAGGCGTTTTAATTATCCCTTACTTGGACGATCTCCTGATAAGGGCAAGGTCCAGGGAACAGTTAGAAGTCGGAGTAGCACTATCTCAGTTAGTGTTACGTCAGCACGGGTGGATCCTAAATATTCCAAAATAGCAGCTGATTCCAACGACACGTCTCCTGTTCCTAGGAATGATTCTGGACACAGTCCAGAAAAAGGTGTTTCTCCCAGAAGAGAAGGCCAGGGAGTTATCCGAGCTAGTCAGGAATCTCCTAAAACCAGGCCAGGTGTCAGTGCATCAGTGCACGAGGGTCCTGGGAAAAATGGTGGCTTCTTACGAAGCGATTCCATTTGGAAGATTCCATGCAAGAACGTTTCAGTGGGATCTTCTGGACAAATGGTCCGGATCGCATCTTCAGATGCATCAGCGGATAACCCTGTCGCCAAGGACAAGGGTGTCTCTTCTGTGGTGGCTGCAGAGTGCTCATCTACTAGAGGGCCGCAGATTCGGCATTCAGGATTGGATCCTGGTGACCACAGATGCCAGCCTGAGAGGCTGGGGAGCAGTCACACAGGGACAAAATTTCCAGGGCTTGTGGTCAAGCATGGAAACATCTCTTCATATAAACATTCTGGAACTAAGGGCCATTTACAATGCCCTAAGTCAAGCAAAACCCCTGCTTCAGGGTCAGGCGGTATTGATCCAATCGGACAACATCACGTCAGTCGCCCACGTAAACAGACAGGGCGGCACGAGAAGCAGGAGGGCGATGGCAGAAGCTGCAAGGATTCTTCGCTGGGCGGAGAATCATGTGATAGCACTGTCAGCAGTGTTCATTCCGGGAGTGGACAACTGGGAAGCGGACTTCCTCAGCAGACACGACCTTCACCCGGGGGAGTGGGGACTTCATCCAGAAGTCTTCCAAGAGATGGTAAACCGTTGGGAAAAACCAAAGGTGGACATGATGGCGTCCCGTCTCAACAAAAAACTGGACAGATATTGCGCCAGGTCAAGGGACCCTCAGGCAATAGCGGTGGACGCTCTGGTAACACCATGGGTGTACCAGTCAGTGTATGTGTTCCCTCCTCTGCCTCTCATACCAAAAGTACTGAGAATCATAAAAAGGAGAGGAGTAAGAACTATACTCGTGGTTCCGGATTGGCCAAGAAGGACTTGGTACCCGGAACTTCAAGAGATGCTCACGGAGGACCCGTGGCCTCTACCTCTAAGAAAGGACCTGCTCCAGCAGGGACCTTGTCTGTTCCAAGACTTACCGCGGCTGCGTTTGACGGCATGGCGGTTGAACGCCGGATCCTGAAGGAAAAAGGCATTCCAGAAGAAGTCATCCCTACCCTGATAAAGGCCAGGAAGGATGTAACCGCAAAACATTATCACCGCATTTGGCGAAAATATGTTGCGTGGTGTGAGGCCAAAGAGGCCCCTACAGAGGAATTTCAACTGGGTCGCTTCCTACATTTCCTGCAAACAGGACTGTCTATGGGCCTAAAATTAGGGTCCATTAAAGTTCAAATTTCGGCCCTGTCGATTTTCTTCCAAAAAGAACTGGCTTCAGTGCCTGAAGTCCAGACGTTTGTCAAAGGGGTACTGCATATACAGCCTCCTTTTGTGCCCCCGGTGGCACCTTGGGATCTCAATGTGGTTTTGGGGTTCCTAAAATCACATTGGTTTGAACCACTCACCACTGTGGAATTAAAATATCTCACATGGAAGGTGGTAATGCTGTTAGCCCTGGCTTCAGCCAGGCGTGTCTCAGAATTGGCGGCTTTATCTTATAAAAGCCCTTACCTGATTTTTCACACGGATAGGGCAGAATTGAGGACTCGTCCTCAATTTCTCCCAAAGGTGGTTTCAGCGTTTCACGTGAACCAGCCTATTGTGGTGCCTGCGGCTACTAGGGACTTGGAGGACTCCAAGTTACTGGACGTAGTCAGGGCCCTCAAAATATATATTTCCAGGACGGCTGGAGTCAGGAAATCTGACTCGCTGTTTATCCTGTATGCACCCAACAAGCTGGGTGCTCCTGCTTCTAAGCAGACGATTGCTCGTTGGATTTGTAGTACAATTCAGCTTGCGCATTCTGTGGCAGGCCTGCCACAGCCAAAATCTGTAAAAGCCCATTCCACAAGGAAGGTGGGGTCATCTTGGGCTGCTGCCCGAGGGGTCTCGGCTTTACAACTTTGCCGAGCAGCTACTTGGTCAGGGGCAAACACGTTTGCTAAATTCTACAAATTTGATACCCTGGCTGAGGAGGACCTGGAGTTCTCTCATTCGGTGCTGCAGAGTCATCCGCACTCTCCCGCCCGTTTGGGAGCTTTGGTATAATCCCCATGGTCCTTACGGAGTCCCAGCATCCACTTAAGACGTTAGAGAAAATAAGAATTTACTTACCGATAATTCTATTTCTCATAGTCCGTAGTGGATGCTGGGCGCCCATCCCAAGTGCGGATTGTCTGCAATACTTGTATATAGTTATTGTTACAAAATTCGGGTTATTATTGTTGTGAGCCATCTTTTCAGAGGCTCCTTCGTTTATCATACTGTTAACTGGGTTCAGACCACAGGTTGTACGGTGTGATTGGTGTGGCTGGTATGAGTCTTACCCGGGATTCAATATCCTTCCTTATTATGTACGCTCGTCCGGGCACAGTATCCTAACTGAGGCTTGGAGGAGGGTCATAGGGGGAGGAGCCAGTGCACACCAGCTAGTTCAAGCTTTTACTTTTGTGCCCAGTCTCCTGCGGAGCCGCTATTCCCCATGGTCCTTACGGAGTCCCAGCATCCACTACGGACTATGAGAAATAGAATTATCGGTAAGTAAATTCTTATTTTCTCTAATTCCACCATTCCTCTCATTCAGCTCCTTCATTGCCTCACCTAGCCCTTCATAATTCAATTTAAGTTCCTCTTAATCACTTTCAGAGCACTGAATCACTAATCCTCCTCCTACATCTTCAAACTCATGTCTACTGTATCTACACTACCCTCTCCACTCTTCCTGATTGTCACCTAGCCTCCTAGGTGACAATCACCTCTTCCCACTCCCACATTCAAAACGTATCTTGGACTGCTCTCCTCTTCTGTAACTCACTACCCTGCCCTTTCAGTATGTCTATCAACTTGCATAGATTCAAGCATGCTCTGATAACACAGCTATTCATTATAGTCCAACAACCCACTGCACACTCTCTCTGAATTGGCAGCTCCTTGTAGGGTAAAAGTGTCTAAGTACCCAATTAGTGACAATCATCAGATGCACTTGGATCAGGAACAAAGAGATGAGAGAATGCATCAGCAACATGGAGATCACAACCACTCATCCTGTATACTACATATAAGTGATAACATTGAAGTTTTAGCATGAATTGTTGAATTCTGGAGGAAGCAGTGTGCAGGGGGTTCCACAATAAGGTGATGAGAGGATAATAATCATTCTCCACAATGTCAGGTTATCCATGGATAAAATTATTAAAACATTTGTTTTATAGGCAAACACCATGCAAAGAGCTCCTACTCTATCTGGGCATATCTACTGTAGATTCAGCCTCTAGAAGAGCTCTGGAAAATGACACAACTGTCTTGTCACTGCATACAAACAGCACCGAGGCCCTACTGGGAGGCCTTACTAGAGTCAATTACATGGTCCTAAGTGGGCACTATTATAATTGTAGTATAGGGACTGTCGATGATCAGAGAAGCTGTGAAGAGGCTCGGCAGCTTATCATGTATTTGCAAATATATGTAACAAATATCTATGAAATTCTATCACCAGGGGTGTCTCCCAAGGTAAGCTAGCTCTCAATCTGGATGTATTTCTGTATGGGCCTTAATTATGAGGCCTTATTAGAGACAATTAAATGGCCCTAAGTGGGGCACTATTATCATGTAGTATAGAGACTGCTGATAATCAGATAAGCCATAAAGGGGCTCGGCAGCTTATCATGTATTTGCAAATGTATGTATCAAAAATCTATGAAAGTGTATCACCATATAGTTTTCAAATATTGTTACAAGTATTAGTTGGTGTGCAGGGGGATACCAGGGGGGGAAATGCACCCTCCTTTCTGTTTGCTGTAACCCCTCCCATTTCTTGCACCTGATAAGTGTTGCCAGAGTGACTGAACTGCTACCACTGTATTTGTTTGTCCTACTGGGAGATATTGGCTAAAATCAAGATAGGAAGATGCACATTGAAGAGACGAAGTACAGGGCTGTTTGCTTCAGTTGGGCAACAGCAGATTCTTGATGAGTGTCCCAAAACCAAGCAGCATCCTGGTAGAAAAGCTGGTGAAGAAGAGCAGTTACTTCACTGTAGTGAGGCAAGGACTTTTAGAGGTAGTTTGTCAAACCTAGAAGTTGCGGTAGGCTGAGCTTGTCCGATGGGATAGTCATTTGCTGTATGGCATGCATCTGGGTTTTGTTTGACACACTGTGAGGTGAGCAGGTGACTGATATAAGGAACCTCAATGACCCGGAAGTGGTACTTGTCAGAATTGAGTTTTATGTTCAGTGAGCATATTCTATGCAGGTCTTTTAAGAGACGCTGATGCAGTACTCTTCCATTCCTGAACTGCAAATCAGGATGTAATCTACAATGATCTCCCACAGGTAACCCACAACAAAATTCTTCATTCATCACTGGAAGTCATGTCCTGCATACATGCATATATACTGGTGTCATGAATGTGGTTAGGATAAATTATGTTCTGTTCAAATTAGAGATGAGCGGTTCGGATTTTAAGAAATCGAACCATTTTGAACTTCTGGTATTTGAAGCATTGAGGGTACTTTTTGTGTACACTTTGCATTTTTATCCCAACTACAGGTGGATTTCTTCTTGGTGCTTTGTTTTCCTTCCATGATCCAAAGACATGTGCCCCATGTCGGGGAAATTAGATTGTAAGCTCCACAGGGTCAGGGACTGAGGTGCTTAAATAAAGTTCTCTCTGGTTGGACAGAGCTACAAAATATGTTTATGCTATATATAAATTAAGGATAATAGCTGTAATACCCAGAGCAGAAATAACTAACTCATATTAGGGATTTTTTTTCTTTACAGCAATTATTTAGCAGAACCCAAGTTAATTCACCTGAATAATCATTGGTAACAATTGGAGGAGGACAATGCATTCTGGATCAGTTGGGTCAAGTTTTAAGGGGATGTAGTCAAAAGGTCAACAATAACAATGTCGACATTCATAATGTCAACAGTTATAATGTCGACAGGCAACATGTCAACATTGTCCGACTGTTGAGATTAGTGTTAAGGTGTGGGCGGTAGGATTAGGGTTAGGCTACAGGGACAGGTTAGGTTGTGGGGGAGGCTAGAGATAGGCACTAGAGGGAGAGTTAAGGTTAGGCTGTGGGAGGGAGGGTTAGGGGTAGTGATTAGAGTTAGGGATAGCTGAGAAATACTTAGCCAAATGGCAGAGGATCAGAGGTGATGGTGACATGACCTCCAGGACCCGGAAGCTACGCTGGAGGCACGTCAGGCACTATAGCGGCCAGGAGAAGGTAAGTCCCCACTGGGCCATCTGCTCGCAAAGTCAACATTCTAACATGTTGACATTTCATTACTGTATACATGATAACTGTCAGCCTGGTCAACATCGATATTATGACCATCGACATTTCGTACGCAACTCTTTATAAGGTGGGAATAATTCCCTATACTGTAGGAATCTGTCCATTCTTCTGATGCCTCACAAATAATCAGAAAGCAATATGATGAATGCAAACAAAAGTTATTGCTCAGCAGGCAATCCTGTTGTCATTTAGATAACCAAAAAGCACAATATGCTAAAACCTGGAATCAATAGAAAACATGTTTCCTTGACATCCTAAAAGCTTGTTCAGATAACAGATGTAGCCAAAGGGGGCATTTTAGCATCACAAGAAATAATCTTACAAGGGGCACACTATGAGAGACCGTTCATGAATATCTCCTGACAACAAACACTGTCACTATGGGGCTAGAAATTCCCACAGCAATTTTTTTTCGTTTTTGCAAAATCTGATCACAGCCACGATCTCTGACATCCTATCCACCCATCTCCAAGTGATTGCTCACAAATGGTTAATCTCCTTTGTTATATACATCCTGAAAATTAACACTCTGCTTTCTGACAGATGTGTCCTTCTTTTCTTCCTTTAAAGGTGACCTCTGTCCCCTGTTCACATGACAAATTACATACTTACCTTCACCTGTATAAAAATTACAAACCATCCCTCAGCCCCTGATGGCACATTTTTGTTTTACATGAATGCATCTGTCAATAGAATGTCACATGACAGCGTCAAGGATCCATTTCTCAATTTAATTTGTTCAGTGTCCCTAATGATGGGATGGCAAATAAAATATACAATACTCAGATAATGGTTTTATAGTGATAATCTCCTGTCAATAATAATCTTACGATCGGAGAATGGAGATGTAATTGTTATAATTGGAAAATTGACATTAGCAATTGAGTGTTTGAAAATTGTTGACACGCATTAATTATAAAGATTAATATGTAGATTATTGTAATTATCTATCTATCTATCTATCTATCTATCTATCTATCTATCTATCTATCTATCTATCTATCTATCTATCTATCTATCTATCTATCTATCCTCTACATACAGCATTATGTAAAAACACACGCAGACACATGATTGTCGGATGCAGTGGAACATGGGAATATGGTGGCTTGCGGTGTAACTTGACTACTTGACTGCAGCTTATAGGTGAGGGATTGCCTTTGGCTGTTCAGACTCAATTAGTGCAGCTTGTGTGGCTGGATGCCCCCCCCTTTTTTTTCTAAGGCTCCTGTTCTCTCTCTGTTTTCTTCCTTAATTGGAACCCAGAGAGACCAGCCAAAATCGCATTAACGCAGGGCCCCGCCAGAGAGAGCCATCCATCTTTTTTTATTACAGCGTAATGGGGCTGCTCGGGAGCCTCCATTCGATTTGTCACCGGCCTCGTTCGCTGATAACGGGCATTTGTCATCACTTTCTCTCCGTGTTAATGTCATCATCTCGAGCTGACAGCTGGCCCCGTCGAGGGAACACTGGCGACAGAGCACATCCGTCAACATAATATTTCCATGACTGTGGGGACTGCTGCTGCAATGAACACACATTAAAGCACTTATGAAAAAAAAAGAATGTCTTGTCATTAATTAAAATGTTAGTGTGTGCCATATCAGTACTTGTATATGTTTCTGAGGGTCTGTGTGTCAGACACATGCATAGATTTTGTTCTGCTAAGCGGAAGCAGGTGTTGTAATGCGGCAGCCTACCCTATACACTGCTGTATATATTGTTTCTAAATATAATGTGCATAAACCATATCAGGAGCAAATGCAGAAGAAAGTGAAAATGTTAAGTCTATTTTAGTACCTACAGGATGTTGGCCTTCAAGGTCAGCTGTGAATTTAGACAGTAATATGTTTGCAGGTAGGCCAATCCAGCCTGCCAGCATTTCAGGTGTTGCCAGCAGAATTAATTCACTTTAAAAATGAAATAGGACAGAATAAATTATTGCGGATTGTTGGTCAATGTGATATGACAATCATCACATGTCTCCATATGGTACTCGCATGTTGTCCGTGAGCACCTGTTAAAAAATTTGCTGCACACCGTAAGTCAGAGACATTTTTTATTATTGATGGTCAGCTTTACAATATGATACCTACAGAATTGGAATACAAGGAGATACAGTAATTCAGGCTCCAATGCTAAATGGGCCTCAACAAGTGTGGGAAGACACAGAAACTCCCTGTTGTGAATATTAAGGTACTGTGTATGTGCTTGCTGGTGACATTGAGCCTAATTCACATATGATCGCAGCAGCAAATGTGTTAGCTAATGGGCAAAACCATGTGCACTGCAGGGGGGCAGATATAACATGTGCAGAGAGAGTTAGATTTGGGTGGGTTATTTTGTTTCTGTGCAGGGTAAATACTGGCTGTTTTATTTTACACTGCAATTTAGATTTCAGTTTGAACACACCACACCCAAATCTGACTCTCTCTGCACGTTTTATCTGCCCCCCCTGCAGTGCACATTGTTTTGCCCATTAGCGAACAAATTTGCTGCTGCAATCAGATCTGAATGAGGCCCATTGTGCTCGCAGTGTCCCTATATTGGACTTTTGTAAGCTGTAGCATACAGAATAAAATATACAGGTATACATAGCTCAGCTGAGCTTACATAAGTTTTGTTGCTGGTGGTAAACAATTACTAAGGTGAATTGCTAAGTGTTTAGGTGAGGGACTGCCAACTCACATTCAGTGGGGTTTATAGTTTATGTAATGGGGAGACAGATCTGTTCATTGGTCATTATGGTTGTCGTTTCATTTTTACATTCCTACACAGGGGGCATGGCCAAAACCACAATAGGGTTACAACTATTTTGTCAGTTTTCAGGTTATTTTCTTTCCACTCTAATAAAGAGCACCTTATGTCCCTTTACATGCAATTTGTTACACATTACCCTTCATATGCCATCCTCGTTGCCCATCAGTGCCAAGTGTTTTATAATTCAGGATTTTGCAATACTGAGGGCTCACCACTAGGGGGCCACTGTTTGGGCAGCACTCTGTCTGAACTGGTGGGGATTACCTTTGTGGTGTTAATTGTGACTAATTAGACTCACCTGTTGGAGGTCTCTCTGTGACAGGAAGTTGCTGGTCATTAATGTTCCTTGGAGTTTTCTGGGGTATACCTATTTCAGTCTGTGGCTGCTCTGGTATAGAGTATGACCCTGTTTCTACTATTCTGTGATGTCCTGAGGTTCTGCTTCTGGATTATCGGCTCAGCATTTAGGCCCTCATTCAGACTTGGACGCAGCCACCCGTTCGCTCGCAGTGGCCGCATCCAGGTGGATGCGGTCGCATTGTGATTGACAGGCGTTGCAGGGGCAGAGTTACGGCATTACGGGGGCAGTGCCGGGAAAATGGGGGTGGCCTAGGACCGTTTTCGGAGCAGCTGCGTCATGTCACACACAGCCACTCCGGAAAAAAATGGCAGCTGACCGCCTGACAGTGCAGCCTGATGCCTCCACAATCTAATTGCATGTGCAGAGATGAACGCATACCTGGCTGCATATGCAGCGATCTGCATTCATCTCTGAATAACCCCTAAGTCTACAGTGTGTCGGTTGGTTATCTGTCAGGTAAATCTAATAATGTTAAGAGGTATTCTGGAAATGTATGTGGTTAAACAGACACAATGGTGTTTATGACTACAAAGGTGATGTCCAAAAGCCTTAATAACTGTTATCTGCTTTTCAATCTATATTTTTTTTGTGTACACATGTTGAGTTATAACACGGAGACCCAATTTGGGGACTCGCATCTGACCCTCAATTTAAAATCCAAAGTATCAGAAGCATCTTCTACCACATACATCTCTTTTTGTGCATGTGTCACCGCAAATTGCTAATGAGCATGGCCTCTTTCTGTGTAAACTCACTGCAAACAGAACTAGCCCTAGGCGTAGGCAGATGTGAGCAGACTCGGACTGGCCTATAGGGCTACAGGGGAAACCACCAGTGGGCCCTACTGCCTGGGGGCCCACCCTCTCAATTATACATTATGAATATGTTACATTATACTCAGGGCCGTTTCTTGGGGCAGGCGAGCAGTGCAACTGCACTGGGCGCCCGCCGCGGCACTAACTGTGGCTCCCTGCTTCCCCCTCCTATTTCTCCATGAGTAACCCGCTCGGGGGGCGAAGTTTCACGGAATGACGCGGTTGCGTCGTTACGTCACGACGCAACCCCGTCACTCCGCGAAACCCCCCCCCCACCCGAGCGGAGTACAGAGGGGGATCCAAGTTAGGAAGAGGGAAAGGCCGGCGTGAGGAGCGACTGGTGAGGCGGGCCGAAGAGCGGTAATCGCCTCTGTAAGTATTCTCTCTCTCTCTCTCTCTCTCAATGTGTAAAATGGGGACACCTGCCGTAATGTGTGAAATGGGGACTCTTGCCTGCCGTAGTGTGGGGATTTAATGTATCAAGGGCATTGCGGTGTGTGGCATAATATGGTGCAGGGGGCATTACTGTGTGGGGCTTAATATGGTAGAATTTTGTTTTCCTGTGGTGGTCGCAGAGGCGTCACTTACATGTTTGACACCCGGTGCGGCTCCTGGTCAAAAAGGGGCGTGGCTTCGTGGGGGCGGGCGGGGGCGTCGGAAGGGGCGTGACCTTGTGATATGGGTGTGTGGTTGCACTGCACATGGGCGTGGCTTCGCTTCCCGACCCCCGTTTCCGTGACTAAGGGGGTGCGGGAGGTGCTGGCTGACCCCGGAGACTGCAGTGTCGGCTTCTTCACAGTGACAGAAGTCGGGCACTGCACGTAATGTTACAGTGCAGTACCCGGCTCCTGTCACTGAGCAGGAGCCGACACTTTGGTGACACCCCTCGGTGGTTGACACCCGGGTGCGGGCCGCACCCCCCGCACCCCGGTTGTGACGCCACTGGGTGGTCGTGATCTGTTGGAGCAGGGTCAAAAACTGGATTGTGAGGTAGTCTTTTCAGACGAGGCCATGCCCATTTAAATGAGGCCACACCCATTTAGATGAGGCCATGCTCCCTTGCCGGGTGCGCGTGCAAGTTTTTTTTATTTATCTAGGTGTGTGTGTGTGGGGGGGGGGGGGGCACATTTTTTATGTCATGGGGGGTGCATTTTTAAATCTCGCACTGGGAGCCAAATTGGCTAGAAACAGCCCTGATTATACTGCAGAGGACTATGGTGTATTTTCTACAGTGCATTGCTGTTATTATTCTGGAACATTATCATGCATGCACTAGCAGTATTTACTATATATATTATTTATCAAGGGGCCCAGACCAAGCACTAATAGTTTGCCAAGCCTCTAAGAATGGGCCCCTACCACTGCATTTCTCCGGTGGGCCCTTCATGCCCCAGTCCGACACTGGATGTGAGTGAAATGCCTAGGGGCATCTGGAAAAGCTTATGGGCATCTGGGAGGCTGGACATCTAATCTATGCTATGCCGGCTCCAGCTTTCAGACGTCCCGGCTGACATTGGCTGTCCAATGAGATGTACAGGCTTTCCAGCACTGCTGCACCATTGCCTGTCATATTATATAAAAGGCAACAAAGCAGCAACAGAAAACTTGTACAGTCTAGCACCAATCATACAGCTCCTGCAGCTTCCATCAGTGTAACTCTGGCGTTACTTAAAGTCAGGGCTGGATTAAAGGCGATGGGGGCCCAGGGCAACGTAGATTGTGGGGGCCCCAACCTGTGCTCCCTGACGAAGTCTCGCCCCCCTCCTCCTCCCGGGGCCACGCCCACACACACACATACATACATATACACATACACACACGCACACGTACACACACACTCCTTCACTTACATTTCAGTAGGGACTAGGACCGCAGGCTGTCTGGTGGCTTGCAGTCACTGTCTCACGGGATTTCCCTGTCCCGCAAGACTGACTGCAGGAGCACCTCTGCGGCCGCTGTTACTGAACAGCTGAGCCGCCAAAGGAAGACTCCTATAAAACAGTTTTGTAGAAGTCTTCCTTCGGCGACTCAGCTGTTCAGTAACAGCTTTTCAGTGAAAACGTAGGATGTGGGGGCCCCTAATGTGTGGGGGCCCCGGGACGGCCGCCCCTTTCGGCCCTGCCTTAATCCGGCTCTGCTTAAGGTCAAGTAAATGTCATTCACAACAGAGAGAGCGCCATGAAGGAGAGAAGCAGAGGGAAGAAAGCAAACGTAAGTAAATTATGAGAGCTTGTTAAAGACTAAGGGGGACATGTACTAAGCAGTGATAAAAGTGGAGAAGTGAGCCAGTGGAGAAGTTGCCCATGGTAACCATTCTACTGCTCTGAATATGTTTATAGTAAGCAAATTATAAATGTTACATCAATGCTGATTGGTTGACATGGGCAACTTCTCCACTGGCTCACTTCTCCACTTTTATCACTCCTTAGTACATGTCCCCCATAGGCTGGGTTTTGGATTGCAGGAGACAAACAAGGGGGAGAGGTTTGATTGCTGGAGACACACAAGGTAAGGGGCTGCAGACACAAGGTGGGATAGACTTGATGGCTGGAGACCCTCAATAGGGAGACATTTGATGACTGGAGATAATGACACCCCCTGCCTCACCAGTCACCCACTGTCACAAGGCCACACCCATTCAGTGAGACCATGACACCTTCATATTAGGGGGGGGGGGGGCTGCACCAGTCAGAAGGTTGTCTCGGGTGTCAAATTGATCCTAACTACAACTAGGAAGTAGCTGCTTTATTCCCATACCTCACATCTTACCAACTTGTAGCCTCGGTCACACATCCCTGTCTTGGCCTGCAGCTTTGTTGCACGGTGGTGATAATGGAACTCTTTAACAGCATTTTCCTAGGTTCATATAAATAATGGATAGGCCTCCAGGTAGATTATTGTGCGCGTGCATTCCCATTGTTATCAGGCTGGTGCGCATATGTAGGGTGCAGCTGTAGTGCATGTGACTGGAAGGCAGAGGAAGCAAGCGGGAGACTGTATTTTCATATGCAAGATGCTGTCCATCAGGAATTACGGAAACTCTGGACAGATGCCCTTGTATCCAGACTGTTCGGAGTAATCCCGGCAGAATCGGATTTAGAACTCATGGGGCCCTAAGCAAGACACCGATTTGGGCCCCCCTTCCTTAAACAATTTTCAGTGTGCAGCCCCCCACCAATTGTAGCAGACAGGCCCCCACTCATTGTGCTGCCCCCGCCCAAATATAGCAGGCAGATGGTAGTTGTACTAGTGTACTTAAAATCAAACTTTGGCCAGCAGGGCCCCCTGGGACCAACGGGGCCCTAAGCAGCCGCTTTGGTTGCCTTGTGGTAAATCCTCCTCTGAATCCCGGATGGTGGTATCCCTATTAGTTCTCCATTATACAATACATAATTGCTTTGATAGTTTTGAATAAAATAATTTAATAGTTAAACTTACTACACAAATATCCTGGACTGGGGACCATGGTGAGCAGTAGAAATGGACAGCTCTGCAAAGTTTGCACTGCACCTTAAATAGGGAAGCCGGCACAAGACTGTCCAGTAATCTGTGAGGAATCACAGACAAAATGGTAACCCTTTTGGTCTTCATATTGGGTTAATTATGTCATCACCCCCAGAATGTTTGTTACTTGAGGTATTATTATTATTATTTATACAGGTTGAGTCTCCCGTATTTAAAAATCCGAAATACAAAATATAAAAAAATCTGGTACCCAAAATACCTCTGGTCCCAAGCATTTTGGATTTGGGATACTCAACCTGTATAGCACTCACATAATCTGCAGCACTTTACAGACAATAATTCAGTAATTACATCAGTGCCTGATCCAATTGATCTTACAATCTATGTTCCTTATCATGTGGTACACATTACACACTACAGTTCTTTCTTTCTTTCTTTCTTTTTTTGTCAGGAGCCAATTAAATTAAAAGTACAGTTTGTTTTTGAAGTGGATGGAAACCGGAGCACCTAGAGAAAACCCATACAAACACAGAGAGGACATACAAACTCCATACCAGTTGGCTCTGGAAACATTTCTGAAAGTGGCTCTATGTAGGCATGGCCAAGAGCAAACATCTTTAGCCTTAATACTGACTTCATCCCAGTGATCACCATATAGCATAATATCCCAACTTTTTAATAGTGGAGATTGGGATTTTTTAAATGCTATGCCCAAGAGCCACTCCCCCCCATTTTTACCTTGCTGGGGCCATACCCAGCACTCTGGGCATAGAAACAGAGAATTTGACTGCAGATAAGAACCACTTGGCCCATCTAGTCCGCCCATGTACACGCACACACTAGGGTTGGATTGTGGGAGGAAAGCGGAGCACCTGGAGGAAACCCACACAAACATGGGGAAAATATACAAACTCCATACAGATAGTGGCGTGGTCAAACCCATGACCTCAGTGCTGTGATGCAGTAATGCTAACCCTAACACCATCTGTACTGCCCATGACCCCAGACCCTCTCACTAGTGCATAGATGCCACGTGCATGCACATAGCATCTATTCAATGCTTTCTCTGCTAAGCAGAGCAGCAAGTGAGAGGAAGCCTCACGCATTACTTGTTCATACAGGACTTTATCCGGGCTTCACCCACTCTGTGGAATGCCCTCCCACGCACAATAAGACTCTCCTATAGTCTCCAAACCTTTAAACGTTCCCTGAAAACTCACCTCTTCAGACAAGCCTATCAAATTCCAGACCCTCCCACATAACCTACAGTGCTTCCTTATCTAATTACATCCTCTCTGTACAGTACACATAACATCACATATCTTGTCTTTCTTTACTCTCACACCCTCCTGACACTTGGCCAACATTGCTGGGTGATCATATCATACAACCCATTAAGAACCTAGCAATCTGGTGGACCATCATGCAATAGGTAGCATCTATCTTTGTGTATCAATGCCTATTTCCCTATAGATTGTAAGCTTGCGAGCAGGGCTTTCTTACCTCTATGTCTGTCTGTTTTTACCCAGTTTTGTTCTATTACTGTTGTTCCCTAGTTTTGTTCTATTACTGTTGTTCTAATTGTAAAGTGCAATGGAATATGCTGCTCTATATAAGAAACTGTTAATAAATAAATAAATAAATAAATAAATAAGCCTCCCAACCTCCCCTCTTCCTGGTGTGCCCTATGGCCAATCCGTTTGTCAAAAGTACTTAAATACAGCAAATAAATATTCAAATATATGAACTGCCCACTAGGCATCACCATGGAGAAGGAATGTTAGGAATCCAGGCTTTTCCGCAGCTAGAATAAGACACTAAAGGCCCATATAGACGGGCCGATGTGGGAGAGATGTGTGCTGAGCGAACCGCTCAGCACACATCTCTCCCGCCGCTCAGCACAGCGCGATCTGTGCTGAGCGTGTGCGGGAAGACGGGGGGGGTCGCTCATTTCACCGAACGGGTGAAGTGAGCAACCCGCTAGATTGGCCTGCATGCAGGCCAATCTAGCAGCAGCGATAGCGATGCGCCGGGCTGCACATCGCTATAGCTGTAGTGGGTACACACGGAGCGATAATGCTTAAATTCTAAGCAATCTGGTCAGATTGCTTAGAATATCGCTCCGTGAATACCCATTTTAAGATGTCACACAATGTATAGATTTTCTTACCTGGAGGCAAGATTACTGACACCTGCATCAAATAAACTTAGGTTACTTGTTCACCACTTCCAGCAAGGGGGCAAGAATACATGCACCATGGGGTGTCTGCAGAAAAACAGTCAGGAATTGTGGGATAACGGAATAGAAAGAAAATATAATTATGTTTAAGTGACTAGAGTAACTAGTGTGACCATATTATCCCTTTTACCTGGGACGCTCATGGATTACACAGGTTCTGTGGCTGGCTGACTTCAAGCTTACATTTCAGCTGGTTTTAACATACCTCCCAACTGTCCTGATTTTCGCGGGACAGTCCAGTTTTTTGGGGACTGTCCCACTGTCCCACCCGCAGGCCGCAGTGTCCCGTGGTGGTGGGGGGCAGTTGGGAGGCTCTGTCTCTCGCTGCCCTGCTTAGCAGAGCAGCGTAAATAGATGCTGTGCACATGCGCACAGCGTCTATTCACTGGAGTCAGAGGGAGATGGGGCATTCCAGCGGCTCACAGAGCGCTGGGCATGCCCCCTCAGTGACAAAAATGGGGGCGTGGCTCTCAATCGCGGGCCCTCCCATGAAGCCACACCCCCTTTTGTGTGTGTCCCTCTTCCAAAGACTACAAAGTTGGGAGGTATGTTTTAATCAGCCACAGAACCTGTGTAATCCATGAGAGACCCAGGTAAAAGGGATAATATGGTCACCCTAGAGTAGGGGTGGGCAACATGCGGCCCGCGGACTGATCCTGCCTTGCCCGCCGTGCCCCATCAGAGTGCAATGACAAGCGGCCCGACAGGCTGAGCCGCTTGTCATTGCGCTACACTGCTCCCAGACGCGGCACCGCTGAGGAAATCCCGGTCACGTCACAGGGTCAGCTGACTGGGATTTCCTCTGTTATGCACTGGGCGGCACGGAGGGGGGGGGGCAGTGAGCAGGATCGGTGGCCAGTGACTGAGAAGAGCGCAGCGGCACGGGGGAGAAGGAGGAGGTGGAGAGGGAGCCGCAGCAGCCCTGTGTAATTGGTAGAGGCGCTGCTGCTGCTGTCCCTCTGCTTCACCATAGGCTGCCCTCCGCCGCTGTGAATGCTGGGAAGTGCATCCCAGCATTCACAGCGGCGGAGGGCAGCCTATGGTAAAGGACAGGGACAGCAGCAGCAGCGCCTCCACCAATTACACAGCGCTGCTGCTGCTCCCTCCTCCACCTCCCTCCTCCTCCTTCTCCCCTGCCCCGGATCTCTGCAGAAGCTGCACAGAGGAGCCTGAGCCAGCGGAGAGAGTAAGTACTTTCTTTCTTTCTTTCTTTCTTTCTTTTCTGCCTTAAAGTGTAAAAAAGGGTATGCTGTCTGCCGTAATGTGTAAAAAGGGCACGCTGTCTGCATTAATGTGTAAAAAAGGGGACGCTGTCTGCCGTAATGTGTAAAAAGGGGCACGCTGTCTGCCAGAATGTGTAAAAAGGGGGACACTGTCTGCCGTAATATGTAAAAAGGGCACGCTGTCTGCCTTTATGTGTAAAAAAGGGGACGCTGTCTGCCGTAATATGTAAAAAAGGGCAGACTGTCTGCCGTAATGTGTAAAAAAGGGCACGCTGTCTGCCGTAATGTGTAAAAAAGGGCACGCTGTCTGCCATAATGTGTAAAAAGGGGGACGCTGTCTGCCATAATGTGTAAAAAGGGCACGCTGTCTGCCTTAATGTGTAAAAAAGGGGACGCTGTCTGCCGTAATGTGTAAAAAGGGGGACTGTCTGCCGTAATGTGTAAAAAGGGGCACGCTGTCTGCCAGAATGTGTAAAATGGGAGACGCTGTCTGCCGTAATGTGTAAAAAGGGCATGCTGTCTGCCTTAATGTGTAAAAAAGGGGACGCTGTCTGCCGTAATATGTAAAAAAGGGCACGCTGTCTGCCGTAATGTGTAAAAAAGGGCATGCTGCCTGCTGTAATGTGTAAAAAAGGGCACGCTGTCTGCCGTAATGTGTAAAAATGGGCACGCTGTCTGCCGTAATGTGTAAAAAGGGGACTGTTTTTGAGTATTTTGTGTGTGGCCCTCGAATATTCGCTGGAAGTGTTAAGCGGCCCCACAGCTGAAATAATTGCCCACCCCAGCCCTAGAGTAACCCACCCCCACTGGTACACATTCACAGCATACCTTTATACTCCCCTGTACAGAAAGCCATTAGTGTAACTTGGGCATTAGCATACCTCCCAACATGACCCTCTCCAGGAGGGACAGAATGCTCTGCTCCTGGACTTCCCTCTTAATTTATGATTGCCCTCACCTGTAGTGAAACACCTTTCTTATCCATGAATCTGTTCACCACAGGTGCCAGCAATCATACATTAAGAGAAAAGTCCAGGAGCAGAGCATTTTGTCCCTCCTGGAGAGAGTCATATTGGGAGGTATGCATTAGTATACAGCCAACATCTGCATATAGGACATATAGCACTGCTCCTTACCTGGGGCTGGTATGTAGGAAGCAGAACATGACTGCAATGAGGTATATAAGGTCTCAGGGGTACATTTACTAAGTAGTGATAAGAGCAGAGAAGTGAGCCAGTGGAGAAGTTGCCCATGGCAACCAATCAGCACTGAAGTAACATCTATAATTTGCATACTATAAAATGATACAGAGCTGCTGATTGGTTGATGGGGAAATATCTCCACTGGCTCACTTCTCCACTCTTATCACTGCTTAGTAAATGTACCCCTCAATGAGATGGTGGAAGTATAGCAAATAGAGCTACCCCAGCTAATTTCACATCACCCAACTTCTCTGCTCTCATCCCAGACTTCCTACACTGATAACAACTTCCAGCACACTCCCCAACAGTCACTGCTGCTCCTCTTACCCGTTCCTTCCTCCCTGCATCGCCATCTGGTGCCCTCCTCTGTCTGACACGACAGTGAACCAGGGCAAAGGGAAGCAGAGCCAGAGTGGAGAGGTGGGGCGGGGGAGCAACTAAATGAGAGGCACCATGAATCTGTTGTGATTAGATTATTAGAAATAACCTGCTAGCCTCCAGATGATGAACCAGCCCATCAACCCTTCTGGAATTTGCCATATTTGACAGATGGCAAGTCCCACTGTGAATACATTGGTTGTAAAGCAAGGACTAGCACCTCCTCCCACCAACCAGCTCCTCCCACCAACCAGCCCTGAGGTGAAAAAATAAATTCCCATATCCATCTGCTCTGTGACAAAACTAGCGTTTTGGACATCTGTGGATACCTTCTTATAGCAGCCAGTCAAAAGAGGGTAAGCCTTCTCAATCTGTACATTGACTTGTGTACAAAAATCAACTTTTACAGTATTACATCATTCCTCTACATTTGTTAAAAATACTATATTTAAAGGCAATTTATTATCCTAGTCTGATGTCACTAGATTGTTTTTATTTACATGTTTTTATTTACCTGTTACCTGTTAATTATCGAATTCAAGTGTTCCAATCAGACCCATTGCCACAGCTGAATAAAATCAAGCACCTAGCCATGCAGTCTCAATTTGCAAATATTTGTGATACAAAATGGGTTGTTCTGAAAAGCTAAGTGATTTCAAGCATGGTACTGTGATAGGATGAAACCTTTGCAATAAGATGGTTTGTGAAATTTCATCGCTGCTGCTGGAAATTCCATGGTCAACTGTGATATTATTAGAAAGTGGAACGTTTAGGAACAACAGCAACTCAGCCACAAAGTGGAAGACCACCTAAGATCACAGAGCGGGTTCAATGACTGCTAAGGCGCATGGTGCGTACAATTCGCCAACGCTCTGCTGATTCCATAGCGCTTATTCCATAGCTGAAGAGTTTCGAACTTCCACTGGCATTAATGTAAGCACAAAAACTGGGCAGTGGGAGCTTAATGGAATGGGTTTTCAAGGCCAAGTAGCTGCATGCAAGCCTCACATCAAGTCCAATGCCAAGCATCAAATGGACAACAACACTGGACTGTGAAGTAGTGGAAAAGTGTTCTGTGGAGTGACGAATCATGCTTCTCTGTTTGGCAGTCAGATGGGTGCGTCTGGGTTTGGCAGATGCCTGACTGCATTATGCCAACTATGAAGTTTGGTGGAGGAGGGATAATGGCATAGGGCTGTTGTTCAGGGTTTGGGCTAGTCTCCTTATCTCCAGTTAAGTACAATCTTAATGCTTCAGCATATCAAGACATTTTGGACAATGCTATGCTTCCAACTTTGTGGCAACAGTTTGGGGAAGGCCCTTTTCTAGTCCAACATGACTGTGCCCCAGTGCAAAAAGCAAGGACTATAAAGACATGGGGCATAATTCAGACCTGATCGCAAAAGCAAAATCTTTCTCTAATGGGCAAAACCATGTGCACTGCAGGTGGTGCAGATGTAACATGTGCAGAGAGAGTTAGATTTGGGTGGGTAATATTGTTTCTGTGCAGGGCAAATACTGGCTGCTTTATTTTGACACTGCAATTTAGATTTCAGTTTGAACACACCCCACCCAAATCTAACTCTCTCTGCACGTTATATCTGCCCCACCTGCACTGCACATGGTTTTGCCCATTAGAGAAAGATTATGCTGTTGCGATCAAGTCATAATTAGGCCCATGATTTGAGTTTGTTGTGGAAAAACTTGACTGGACCACACAGAGCCCTGACCTCAACCACATCGAGCACCTTTGGGATGATGGAATGGAGATTGCGAGCCAGGCTTTCTCATCCAACATCAGTGCCTGACCTCATAAATGCTCTACAGAATGAATAGGAACAAATTTCCACAGAAACAATCCAAAATCTTGTGGAAAGCCTTCCAAGAAGAGTGAAAGCTGTTATAGCTGCAAAAGGGGGACCAACTCCATACTAAAGTATATGTATTTGAATACAATGTCATTACAGTCCCTGTTGGTGTAATGGTCAAGTGTCTGAATACTTTTGTCCATATAGTGTATGTTCTTCTATGTATCTTATGTACCAATGTGTTTTCTATGTCTTCTAAGTAAAGTCAAATACTCTTAAATGTTTGAAACTGAGCTCAAGTTGTTTGCGTTATAGCAAAACTGGTGCCTCATATATTAGTTTTCATTTTCTTTTCTTTTAAGAAGCTAGCCACTTCCTTATGAGG
This sequence comes from Pseudophryne corroboree, assembly GCF_028390025.1. NCBI lineage: Eukaryota > Metazoa > Chordata > Amphibia > Anura > Myobatrachidae > Pseudophryne > Pseudophryne corroboree. Next base: position 671,821,521 of record NC_086446.1, read on the forward strand.
CTGCTGTGATGTCTATGTAAGAAGGTTTCATATTGCTGGTGCAGTACATATTTGGTGTTATTTATAGCATTTCTCTTCTAGTGTCTGCTCCTCATTGCCTACCATGGATCGAGATGAAAGGAAACATGGAGGTCAAAGTGTGAAAAGAACAATGACCATTGAGCCTGGTGATGATTCATATACTGGGCTGACTTGAGCTATAGAAGGACCTTTTTGCAGTATAGCTGGTTAAAGGAAACTGAGCTCCTTCTGAAGATGTCTCCACTAATCTAAAGCCAGTAACTATTTGACACTGATAGAGTAGCTCCTTTCAATGGGTAGGAATTACCTAGAGAAGAACTCACAGGGGTCAAACTTGCCTTCAGGCAGAGAACTGCTCCCACACCAACTGAAATTGTGGCTACCCCCAAATAGAATGGGCCCGTGGTATTAGGTTGCCTGTGGACTGGTGCTGAAATGAAGACTTGCTTAAGTTGTTACAATTCTATTTTAACACTTTCAGGCCAATCTACCGGACTGGCACCTTACTTTGTAAGGGTGATGAATGGAAAGACTATTGTTAAATATCTTCGTATGAACTTGTGGTAATAGTTGGGGAACCAAAGGAACCACTGTATGGCTTTTAGACTAGTTGGTTGTGGGCAATAGAGGATAGACTGGACATTTTCGGGGACCATCTGGAAACATGAACTAGGTATAATATAGCCCACAAAGGGAATGGTGCTGATCTCAAAAACATATTTCTTCATTTTGAAGAATAGATTATTTTGTTGTAGACAGAGAAGTACTACTTTTGAATGCATATGGTTGGATTATAGGTTTTTTGAAGTAAATTAGAATGTCATCAAGTACACTATCACAGTGACATATAGCAAGTCCAGAAAATCTCATTCACAAAGTTTTGAAAAATTGCAGGGTTATTGCATAAAGCAAATGACATTACAGGGTACTCATAATGCCCATCCCATGTGTTATACGTCATTTACCATTCGTCCTATTGACGATTCCTGGTGTGGTTGTAAGCTCCTCAGAGATCTGGTTTAGTGAAGATGGTCACCACTTTGACTCAATCAAATAATTCAGAAAACAATGGAAGAGGGTACCGATTTTAATTGTGATGCTGTTCAGCTCATGGTAATAAATACATGGACAGAGGCCCCCTTTTTTTTCTTAACAAAGAATTACCCAGAACCAGCTAGAAAGGTGGAAGGGTTTCTTTAATGTACTCCACCATGGACTGGGTTTCGGAAAGGTAGACAGGGTAATCCTTTCTTCTGGCAGGTGTTTTTCTCTGCATTAAATTTTTATGATAGTCCCAGTTTCAGTGTGGAGCTAATGTTTCAGCAGCTTGTTTTTTAAATACATTCTGCTACTCTTTGTATGCTACCAGGATTCTCAGAAGCAGAGATTGTACAGTGAGGAAAGACTTGGTTGAGATAGGATCTAGTACAAGAGGAACTTTTTGCCAAGATTTGAGGGGACAACCAGTCAACATGTGGATTATATAGGTGTTATCATGGAAGCCCAAGGATGAGCTGACTGGAGGCCTTTGGAATGAATAAGGGGGAGAAGGACTCAGATTGAAGTATACCTACAGAGAAGTTCATCGGGAAAGTCTGTTGAAGGATGTTACCACTGGGTATACAACTTTCATACACCACTGTAAAGAACATCAGGGTAGGCATAGATGTTTATAGCAATGCAAAAATTTTGGCCAAGGCGGTTGCAATTAAGTTACCAGTGTGCACCGGAGTCCAGCAGGGCCGGTAAGTTTACACCATAGGATATCTAAGAGTCACTGAGTTGACACAGCCCTGTTAAATAAACTAGAAGAGTGAGTACAAACTCCTAAGCTGGCCTCACCAATTAGAAATGGGTGTTTCCCCACCTCTTGGAACATGAACTTAGCACATCGGAACTGACACAGTAGAGGCGCAATTTACTATAGCACCCAGTAAAATGACTGCTAAACCACAACTAACAGGATATTTTGGAAGACATGTTGTAGTTTCTGACCAGGGCCGTTTCTAGCCAATCTGTCTCCCGGTGCGAACATTTAATATTGCGCCCCCCTCCTCCACAATTTTTTTTGTATGTTTTTTTTGTATATAACTTTTGTTGGAAAAATAAAGGGGTTGTTGCCTTGCAGGAAAAACTACCTTACACTCCAATTTTGCCCTTGACAATATATTATACTCCACAGTTATGCCCCTGACACCATACTATGCCCACACAGTATTTGTCATTATACAAATTATGGCACACACAGGCTACTTACTTTTAAAGTGACTTTTCTTGTTGTCAGGGGTTGGTTCCCTGCATCCCCCCCCCCCCTTCTCCCACCTGCCGTCGTGTCAGCGCGTTCCTAGTAGTGATGAGCGGGTTCGGTTCCTCGGGATCCGAACCCCCCCGAACTTCACCCATTTTACACGGTTCCGAGGCAGACTCGAATCTTCCCACCTTGCTCGGTTAACCCGAGCGCGCCTGAACGTCATCATTCCGCTGTCGGATTCTCGCAAGATTCGTATTCTATATAAGGAGCTGCGCGTCGCCGCCATTTTCACTTGTGCTTTGGAGATGATAGCGAGAGGACGTGGCTGCGTCCTCTCAGTTTCTGTGTTCAGTGTGCTGCAAATATCTGCTCAGTGTGCTGCAAATATCTGTGCTCAGTGTGCTGAAAATATCTACGTTCTCTACCTGAAAAACGCTCCATATCTGTGCTGCATTGCAGTATATAGTAGGAGTGGACAGTGCAGAATGTTGCTGTGACCACCAGTATATATATAGCAGTACGGTACAGTAGTCCACTGCTCTACCTCTGTGTCGTCAAGTATACTATGCATCCATACCTGTGCTGCATTTTAGTTGTGCGCAGTATATAGTAGGAGGGGACAGTGCAGAATGTTGCTGTGACCAGCAGTATATATATAGCAGCACGGTACAGTAGTCCACTGCTCTACCTCTGTGTCGTCAAGTATACTATGCATCCATACCTGTGCTGCATTTTAGTTGTGCGCAGTATATAGTAGGAGGGGACAGTGCAGAATGTTGCTGTGACCACCAGTATATATATATAGCAGTACGGTACAGTAGTCCACTGCTCTACCACTGTGTCGTCAAGTATACTATGCATCCATACCTGTGCTGCATTTTAGTTGTGCGCAGTATATAGTAGGAGGGGACAGTGTAGAATGTTGCTGTGACCACCAGTATATATATAGCAGTACGGTACAGTAGTCCACTGCTCTACCTCTGTGTCGTCAAGTATACTATGCATCCATACCTGTGCTGCATTTTAGTTGTGCACAGTATATAGTAGGAGGGGACAGTGCAGAATGTTGCTGTGACCACCAGTATATATATAGCAGTACGGTACAGTAGTCCACTGCTCTACCTCTGTGTCGTCAAGTATACTATGCATCTGTACCTGTGCTGCATTTTAGTTGTGCGCAGTATATAGTAGGAGGGGACAGTGCAGAATGTTGCTGTGACCGCCAGTATATATATATATAGAAGTACGGTACAGTAGTCCACTGCTCTACCTCTGTGTCGTCAAGTATACTATGCATCCATACCTGTGCTGCATTTTAGTTGTGCGCAGTATATAGTAGGAGGGGACAGTGCAGAATGTTGCTGTGACCACCAGTATATATATATAGCAGTACGATACAGTAGTCCACTGCTCTACCTCTGTGTCGTCAAGTATACTATGCATCCATACCTGTGCTGCATTTTAGTTGTGCGCAGTATATAGTAGGAGGGGACAGTATAGAACGTTGCTGTGACCACAAGTATATATATAGCAGTACGGTACAGTAGTCCACTGCTCTACCTCTGTGTCGTCAAGTATACTATGCATCCATACCTGTGCTGCATTTTAGTTGTGCACAGTATATAGTAGGAGGGGACAGTGCAGAATATTGCTGTGACCACCAGTATATATATATAGCTGTACGGTACAGTAGTCTACTGCTCTACCTCTGTGTCGTCAAGTATACTATGCATCCATACCTGTGCTGCATTTTAGTTGTGCACAGTATATAGTAGGAGGGGACAGTGCAGAATGTTGCTGTGACCACCAGTATATATATATAGCAGTACGGTACAGTAGTCCACTGCTCTACCACTGTGTCGTCAAGTATACTATGCATCCATACCTGTGCTGCATTTTAGTTGTGCGCAGTATATAGTAGGAGGGGACAGTGTAGAATGTTGCTGTGACCACCAGTATATATATAGCAGTACGGTACAGTAGTCCACTGCTCTACCTCTGTGTCGTCAAGTATACTATGCATCCATACCTGTGCTGCATTTTAGTTGTGCACAGTATATAGTAGGAGGGGACAGTGCAGAATGTTGCTGTGACCACCAGTATATATATAGCAGTACGGTACAGTAGTCCACTGCTCTACCTCTGTGTCGTCAAGTATACTATGCATCTGTACCTGTGCTGCATTTTAGTTGTGCGCAGTATATAGTAGGAGGGGACAGTGCAGAATGTTGCTGTGACCGCAGTATATATATATATATAGAAGTACGGTACAGTAGTCCACTGCTCTACCTCTGTGTCGTCAAGTATACTATGCATCCATACCTGTGCTGCATTTTAGTTGTGCGCAGTATATAGTAGTAGGGGACAGTGCAGAATGTTGCTGTGACCACCAGTATATATATATAGCAGTACGATACAGTAGTCCACTGCTCTACCTCTGTGTCGTCAAGTATACTATGCATCCATACCTGTGCTGCATTTTAGTTGTGCGCAGTATATAGTAGGAGGGGACAGTATAGAACGTTGCTGTGACCACAAGTATATATATAGCAGTACGGTACAGTAGTCCACTGCTCTACCTCTGTGTCGTCAAGTATACTATGCATCCATACCTGTGCTGCATTTTAGTTGTGCACAGTATATAGTAGGAGGGGACAGTGCAGAATATTGCTGTGACCACCAGTATATATATATATATAGCTGTACGGTACAGTAGTCTACTGCTCTACCTCTGTATCGTCAAGTATACTATGCATCCATACCTGTGCTGCATTTTAGTTGTGCACAGTATATAGTAGGAGGGGACAGTGCAGAATGTTGCTGTGACCACCAGTATATATATAGCAGTACGGTACAGTAGTCCACTGCTCTACCTCTGTGTCGTCAAGTATACTATGCATCCATACCTGTGCTGCATTTTAGTTGTGCGCAGTATATAGTAGTAGGGGACAGTGCAGAATGTTGCTGTGACCACCAGTATATATATAGCAGTACGGTACAGTAGTCCATTGCTCTACCTCTGTGTCGTCAAGTATACTACAAAAGTTCAGTACAATTACCCAAAAATCAAAATTAAAAGCGTCTGATGAGAAGCGTAAACTTGCCAATATGCCATTTACGACACGGAGTGGCAAGGAACGGCGGTCCTATGTTCATGGCTAGTGGTTCCGATTCACATGAAGATGGAAGCACTCATCCTCTCGCTAGAAAACTGCAGTTCCACTCCTAGATGGGCTAGGTGTTTGTGTCGGCCACTTGGGTCGCTTAGCTTAGTCACACAGCTACCTCATTGCACCTCTTTTTTTTTCTTTGCATCATGTCCTGTTTGGGGACTATTTTTTAAATCTGCCATCCTGTCTGACTCTGCAGTGCCACTCCTAGATGGGCCAGGTGTTTGTGTCGGCCACTTGGGTCGCTTAGCTTAGTCACACAGCTACCTCATTGCACCTCTTTTTTTCTTTGCATCATGTGCTGTTTGGGGACTATTTTTTAAATCTGCCATCCTGTCTGACACTGCAGTGCCACTCCTAGATGGGCCAGGTGTTTGTGTCGGCTACTTGGGTCGCTTAGCTTAGCCATCCAGCGACCTAGGTGCAAATTTTAGGACTATAAATAATATTGTGAGGTGTGAGGTGTTTAGAATAGACTGGAAATAAGTGGAAATTATGGTTATTGAGGTTAATAATACTATGAGATCAAAATGACCCCCAAATTCTATGATTTAAGCTGTTTTTGAGGGGTTTTTGTAAAAAAAACACCCGAATCCGACAAAAAATTTTCAGGGAGGTTTTGCCAAAACGCATCCGAATCCAAAACACGGCCGTGGAACCGAATCCAAAACCTAAACCCGAAAAATTTCCGGTGCCAATCACTAGTTCCTAGCACTTCCTGCTACCTCACTGAATTCCTGTGTCAACTCCCTCTTACTAGAGGTCCAGTACGACCTCTCAGGCGGCCATTTTGACAGGGACATTTTCAGATGTACTTAGTCCGTACAGTGGCGTCACAAGGGGGGTGCAGCCCGCAACCGGGTGTCACCCGCCGAGGGGTGACACCAAAATGCCTGCTCCTGCTCAGTGACAGGAGCAGAGTGCTGCACTGTTACATTATGTGCAGCACTCGGCTTCTGTCGCTGAGCAGGAGCCGGCACTGCACATAAAGCACTCCACGAGAGGCAGCATGCACCTCCTGAACCCTCCAAGTAACGAAAAACGGGGGTCGGGAATCAAAGCCCCGCCCCCTCCGCAAAGCCATGCCCTTTTTTATGGCAGCGCCGCACCGGGTGTACAAGGCGTTGGTGACGCCTCTGAGTCCGTATGTAATACAGTTGCAGAAGTGGCCACAGTGCCCTGTGCAATCGCACTGCTCGCCCAGCCCTAGAAATTTCCTTTTTACTGACTATTTCTGTAGCCACCAACATTTGAGTTCTGAAGGCCTGATGTATCAAGGCCTACATTTTTTCCCCCCGGTAAACTTAATTTCTTAATGCAACATATTTAAAAATGTCGACAGCCAAAAGTTGATAGGTACAAAATCACATTAATGTCAACACCCAATTCTATCCCTAATCCTAAAATTTATTTTGCTGACATTTTGACTGTTCCGACGTTTCATATGCTGACATTTTATCTGACATTTTGTGTCAACATTTTGACTGTGTCTACATTATGACATTCAACATTAAGGTGTCGAGATATTGACTGTCAACATTGTGGTTTATTGATACAATGCCTACATCCTGTTTAAGGAATACATTAATTTTGTATTCCAAAAATGTTTAAAAATGCATAGAGCCTCAAGTACCCAAATGAACTGGTTTAAGCATTTCTGCATGAAAATAAAATGTGACCCTTGCCAGTGGCCTGACATGATTGCAGATTAGTCTTGGATATCTTGTAAGTAGGTAGGTATTTCATGCAAGCAGGTGTTTTATAATCACTTCACTTTACATTTTAATGAAGTTAAGACAGTGAATATGCATGCCTCGCAGACTGGAACAATCATATTGCCATTCATCTGTACAAAGAAACAACTGCACAGGAGATAACAGGTGGATAGAGTGATCTGATTAGTGATATGCTGCAGGGTCTTTTTAATGGTGTAGAAAGCTAGTTTAGAAATGACAGCTAATGATTTATTACACCTGTAAAATACTCTGATGTCATAATCGGCTTTTGAATGCTCTAAAACACAAGAGTGTTATTGATATAAAATGCAGTTAAAAATATTTATTGTTGTGCAGATGCCACTTAGTATTTGTGAACAGGGCTAGATTTAGGACTGCTCGTGCCAGACTGGTAGGGCCCCTAGGTTGTGTTGCCCTCCGGACCAGGGGCAACGAGAAATTCTTATGCTGCAGCACTGCTATGTAAGTTAATAGGATAAATGTCTTGTGTGCAGTGGCATCACTAGAGGCGTGCAGACAGCACTGGGTGACACCATCCTAGGGGTGAAACCTAAATAGCAGTACAGCAGTGATGGATGACATGGGCTTGTGTGTGTGTCATCCTCACTGTGCCGGGAGAGGCTAGGGGCTGCCCAGTAGCTCCCAGAGCACTGAGCAAGCCCCAACATGACAAGGAGCATGATACGCGGTCATATCCCCCAAATAATACACAAAGAGGCGTAGCCTAGTGAGCACAAGGCCATGTGCCCTTATGCAGGGCACACGGAGTGTCACTAACCCTAGTGCTGCTAGCGTGTAAGAATCAATGGAGTTACAATATCTCATCAAACTAGACAATGTAACTGAGGATGCAGCTTGTACTTGAGCATTTGTGTGGCGCTGGCACCCTGGGACTGTCTGCCGCACCACCTGTCCCAGACACTCATTTCTCTGATGATGGCTCAAATACAGCTCTCCTCTGCATCAGCATGTTCTTTTTAATGTCTACTGCAGATCCTTGCTGGGCATGAAAGGACATTCTCTTTCAGTGATGTATACAGTGATTCTAATAATTTTTATAGTCAAAAATCTGGAGTATACTGGTCTATGACAGGTGAGGTAGTGCCCCCCCCCCCCCCCCGCCTTGCCGACCTAGTCCGCACATCACTGATCAAAACTCACTAAATTTCCAGCAGTATATACGGCTGCACCTTTGTATAATGCCCACATAAACCCTTGGTCTCATATATGTGTGTTTACTTCTGGATGTGATCTAGCCAGTGCCTCCCCAGCCATTTACTTCACCGCACGTCCCTGTTCTCTTCCTTTCCTGATCTGCAGCTCCACTGTGCATTCGATGTTGTCCCCTTATCTAGTGTTCCTTCGGGTTCAGTATGATATCCCGATGCACGGGATGCCGGCGGGCAAAATAATGACTGCGGCATCCCGACCATCAGAATCCCGACAGCCCCCTGGAAAGTACCCTAACCCTCCCCTACCCCCTTCCCTAACCTAACCCTCTGTTGTGGGTAACTAAAACTAACTCTCCCTGGTAGTGCCTAACCCTCCCGGGTGATGTCTAACCCAATCCCTACCTTCCCCGCTGCCTAAACCTAACCATACCTTTCCCATCCCTTTGCTTTAACCCCCCCTTCTAATGCCTAAACCTAATTGCCCCACCCCCGCATCAGGATGCCAGCTGGATGAACGATCGGGATTCTGGCTGCCAGTATTTTGACACCGGCATCCCGTGCTCCATCTGTATTGTGATTATAGATGTGCGGCGGGCACTTTTTGTGTTTTGTGCTTTGGTTTTGGATCTGGATCCCCGCTCGTGTTTTGGATATGGATAGGTTTTGCCAAAATCATCCTTTCGGGTTTTGGTTTTGTATCTGGACGATTTTTGAAAACAACATAAAAATAGTTAAAATCACAGAATTTGGGGGTAATTTTGATCCTACGGTATTATCAACCTCAATAACATTAATTTTCACTCATTTCCAGTCTATTCTGAACACCTCACACCTCACAATATTGTTTTCAGGCCGAAAAGTTGCACCGAGGTCGCTGTATGACTAAGCTAAGCGACACAAGTGTGCGGCACAAGCACCTGGCCCATCTAGGAGTGGCACTGCTGTAGCAGACAGGATGGCACTTAAAAAAAACTAGGCCCCAAACAGCACATCATGCAAACAAGTAAAAGAGGTGCAATGAGGTAGCTGTATGACTAAGCTAAGCGACACAAGTGTACAGCACAAACACCTGGCCCATCTAGGAGTAGCACTGCGGTGGCAGACAGGATGGCACTTAAAAAAAACTAGTCCCCAAAAAGCACATCATGCAAAGAAGTAAAAGAGGTGCAATGAGGTAGTTGTATGGCTAAGCTAAGCGACACAAGTGTGCGGCACAAACATCTGGCCCATCTAGGAGTGGCACTGCTGTGGCAGACAGGATGGCACTTAAAAAAAGTAGGCCCCAAACAGCACATCTTGCAAACAAGTAAAAGAGCTGCAATGAGGCAGCTGTATGACTAAACTAAGCGACACAAGTGTGTGGCACAAACACATGCCCCATCTAGGAGTGGCACTGCAGTCGCAGACAGGGTGGCACTTAAAGAAAACTAGGCCCCAAACAGCAAATCATGCAAACAAGTAAAAGAGATGCAATGAGGTAGCTGTATGACTAAGCTAAGTGACACAAGTGTGCGGCACAAACACCTGGCCCATCTAGGAGTGGCACTGCAGTGGCAGCCAGGATGGCACTTAAAAAAAAATAGGCCCCAAACAGCACATCATGCAAAGAAGTAAAAGAGGTGCAATGAGGTAGCTGTATGACTAAGCTAAGCGAAACACGTGTGCGGCACAAACACCTGGCCCATCTAGGAATGGCACTGTAATCCCATGGCGGATACCAGATGCACATCTAACACCAACATAGCTGTCAAGGCCTCAGTTATCCGCTTTTCAACAGAATGACTGCTGACATATTTCATCTTCCTCGCAAAGGACTGTTGGACAGTCATTGGCTTAGTTGAAGTAGTACAAGTGGTCTTCCGACTTCCCCTCTGGGATGATGATCAACTCCTAGCAGCAACAACAGCAGCGGCAGCAGCAGCAGCAGTAGGAGGAAGTGGTTCTTGATCTTTCCCTATTTTATCCTCCAAATTTTTGTTCTCCATTATTTTTCTGGAGATATATAACAAAAAGCAGCACAGGAGAGCGTACCTCTACACCACACAGGGCAATCCCTGTAAAATGTATTTGGATTAAATATTAATAACCCCTTTATTTGGAGTAAATAATATACAGCACAGGACAGCACCACTGGACTTATACGGCAGTACCACTGGACTTTTATTCGGCAGTATCACTGGACTTATACGGCAGTACCACTGGACATATACGGCAGTATCACTGGACTTATACAGCAGAACCACTGAACATATACGGCAGTATCACTGGACTTATATCGCAGTATCACTGGACTTATACGGCAGTATCACTGGATTTATACGGCAGTACCACTGGAATTATACAGCATTACCACTGGACTGGATTTATACGGAAGTAAAACTGGACTTATACGGCAGTACCACTGGACATATATGGCAGTATCACTGGATTTATATGGCAGTATCACTGGATTTATACGACAGTACCACTGGATTTATATGACAGATTCACTGGATTTATACAGCAGTACCACTGGACATATACAGTAGTATCACTGGATCTGGATTTATATGGCAGTACCACTGGATATATACAGCAGTATCAGTGGACTTATACAGCAGTATTACTGGATTTATATGGCAGTACCACTGGACATATGCGGCAGTATCACTGGACTGGATTTATATGGCAGTACCACTGGACATATACGGCAGTATCACTGGACTTATACGGCAGTATCACTGGAATTATATGGCAGAACCAATGAATATATATGGCAGAATCACTGGATTTATATGGCAATACCACTGGACATATAAGGCAGTATCACTGGACTGGATTTATACGGCAGTACCACTGGACATAAACGGCAGTATCACTGGCTTTATACGGCAGTACCACTGGACTTATATGGCAGTACTACTGGACATATACAGCAGTACCACTGGATTTATACGGCAGTACCACTGGACATATACGGCAGTATCACTGGAATTATATGGCAGTACCACTGGACATATACGGCAATATCAATGGATTTATATGGCAGTATCACTGGACATATACGGCAGCATCACTGGACTTATACGGCAGTATCACTGTAATTATATGGCAGTACCAATGAATATATATGGCAGAATCACTGGATTTATACGGCAATACCACTGGACATATACAGCAGTATCACTGGACTGGATTTATACGGCAGTACCACTAGACATATACTGCAGTATCACTGGATTTATACAGCAGTGCCACTGGACTTATACGGCAGTACTACTGGACATATACGGCAGTACCACTGGATTTATATGTCAGTACCACTGGACATTTACGACAGTATCACTGGAGTTATATGGCAGTATCACTGGAATTATATGGCAGTACCACTGGACATATACAGCAATATCAATGGATTTATATGACAGTACCACTGGACATATATGGCAGTATCAGTGGATTTATACAGCAGTACTACCGGACATATATACGGCAGTATCACTGGATTTATACAGCAGTACTATGGACATATATACGGCAGTATCACTGGACTTATATGACAGTTTCACTGGAATTATATGGCATTACCACTGGACATATACAGCAGTATCACTGGACTTATACGGCAGTACCACTGGACATATACGGTAGTATCACTGGACTGGAGTTATATGGCAGTTCCACTGGACATATATGGCAGTATTACTGGACTTATACGACAGTATCACTGGAATTATATGGCAGTACCACTGGACTGGACATATACGGTAGTATCACTGGACTTATACGGCAGTATCACTGGAATTATATGGCAGTACCACTGGGCATATACGGCAGTATCACTGGATTTATACGGCAGTACCACTGGACATATACGGCAGTATCCCTGGACTGGATTTATGTGGCAGTACCACTGGACTTATACGGCAGTAACACTGGACATATACAGCAGTCCCACTGGATTTATATGGCAATACCACTGGACTTTTATGGCAGTGTCACTGGACTGGATTTATATGGCAGTACCACTGTACATATACGGCAGTATCAATGGATTTATACGGCAGTACTACTGGACATATATGGCAGTATCACTGGACTTATATGGTAGTATCACTGGACTGGATTTATACGGCAGTACCACTGGATTTATACGGCAGGACTACTGGACATATACGGCAGTATCATTGGAATTATATGGCAGTACCACTGGACATATACGGCTGTATCACTGGATTTATACGGCAGTACCACTGGACTTTTATGGCAGTATCACTGGACATATATGCAGTACCACTGGACATATACAGCAGTATCACTGGACTGGATTTATACGGCAATACCACTGGACATCTACGGCAGTATCACTGGATTTATGTTGCAGTCCCACTTGATATATACAGCAGTACCACAGGACATGGACGGCAGTATTACTGGATTTATATGGCAGTACCACTGGACATATACGGCAGTATCACTGAACAAATATGGCAGTACCACTGGACTGGATTTATACGGCAATATCACTGGACTTATACGGCAGTATGACTGTACATATATGGCAGTTTCACTGGACATATACGGCAGTATCACAGGACTTATACGGCAGTACCACTGGACTTATATGGCAGTACCACTGGACTTATATGGCAGCACAGGGACACGGAATGCTTTTTTTGTGACTGGGGAGATTTTGGGGAGCTGCTCGACAAAAAGGCTGATCGATCGGGGCTTTACAGAATGCCAGTCATCAGTGACCCAGGGCCCCCAGGAGGGAGGTAGAGACTGGTCACTGAGAATAGGCATGTGCTGGGGGCGTGTGAACTTGTGTAGGGAGCATCAATGTCTGCTGTTGCTTATTTACACATGGTTTCTGGGTTTTTTCTTTGATGTTTGGTAACTACTTTAAAGCAATGATTTTGTACACACGATTCTCAGGAAATTTCTGTGTTGGATTGTTTTCTATTGATAGTACTTTTGAGTTGGTTTGATGGGTTATTGCTTATACAGTACTAATTTGTAAATTATTGCTGTGTGTTTGTGCTGCTGCTCTGTTGTTTAATTTAGCCAACCAGGCTTTGGCCTATGTTGGTGAACAATATTGTAAGCAGTAAGGTGGTCAAAATTGACTAGAACTGAATGACAAATAAATGTTATTGAGGTTAATAATACTGTAGGGAAAAAAAAAAAAATTCTGTGATTTTAACTGTTTTTATGTTTGTTTGTTTGTTTTTAAATCCAGATCAAAAACCAAAACTAAAACCACAACCCCGAAAGGGTGGTTTTGGCAAAACCAATCCAGATCCAAAACACAAAAGTAGATCCAGATCCAAAACCAAAACATAAAATACAAAAAGTGTCCGGTGCACATCTCTAATTGTAACTACATCCCGTCTTTTTACCTCTTACCAGCTCTCTCTCAACTCCTTTCCTACCTCTGTTCTTTCTTGTTCCCTGTCCTCTGCTCGTATCCAGGCTCCTGTGCGTCTGCTATATATGTATAGCATATAAAGTCCTGTGCAGGTTTCAGTATATGAATATACAGTATATATGGGATAAAGATGCATGGCACTCCAACTTTGTATAAAAACATCAATGTGTTTATTAGGCTTAACAGTGTGTATAACAGTGAGTACGGCTGTACCTGCTTTATCTTCAATAAAACCACTCAGCTGGTTAAGTAACTGTGCTGTTCATAGCTGTAAGGCACCCGCTGATGTGTACAGGGATTCAGTAGGATTTACCAGTGGGCGGGATGCCGGCTGTCCATATCCCGACAGCGGCATCCCACCCGCCAGAATGCCGGCAGCGGGGCGAGCGCAAAAAGTCCCCTTACGGGCTTGCATTGCTCGCCACAATGCGGGCTCGGTGGCTCGCTGCACTTGCCACAGGATCTATTCCCACTCAATGGGTGTCGTGGATACCCACAAGTAGGAATAGTCCTGTTTAGCTGGGATTCCGGCTGCTTGCATTGTCAGCTGTCGGGATTCCAGCGTCGGTATCCAGACTGCCAGGATCCCGACAGCTGGCAAATTGAACGGATCCCATTTCCCGTGTACAGAAACTCTGCTACAACCTCATGCCTGTACACTCATATTTCCCAAACTAACATGGCCACAGTAGTAAAAGATTACTATCTAGAATGAATATAACACCAGAAGAAGTCAAAAATGAGTTGTTTATATAGGTATTTTCAATTGTAATGTATTAAACTCTTTTCTGTGACAGCATAAGCAATACTGAAGTGTTTGTTCGTTGCTCTTTGTTCTCATATAATTTATAGAGTAACTGTATTTGTGTTATATAAGAAGTTTACATAATATGGTCATTGGTAAAATCTTGTATGACATTTCTGAAATGTCTTGTGCTCGGAATTAGTAACACTTAAACACCAAGTTATAATAATGTCCAAAAATGCCAAAACGTTTTATTTTCAGTGCTGTATAAAAATGGAGGAAACATGAGAAAACCATGTTCACCTTTTATGAAATCAGAAAATTGAACCCTTGAAATGAAAATATTAAAGACTGCAAATCTCCTGGTTTCTTTTACTGCTTTGGGAACTCAGACGGACGCTTAACTTCAAAGAATACAAAAGAATTAGTCACCCAGGGCCCAAGCCACAAGCCTAGCTAACGGAAGACGAGCCAAGAATAAGTTATGAAATGCCCCAAAGAAAATCTGTTGACTTGTAATTAAGAAAATAAATTGTGCAGATCGTTAAAGGCAAATTATCTGGAGATGTCTGATGAGAACTACTGTCCTGTTTGTTTCAGATTTCGTTAATTATTTTTTTTTAATTTCCAGCAGTGCTGAGAGTAACAGGGAAACCGTTACGTCTTTCCTAAGTGTGTAACAATGATGAAATAAAAAATTTAAAAATAATAAAAAAACAGTTGCGTTTTTACTGAACCTTTTTCTATAGCTTAATTTATACACCTTCAAACGCACAAACAATAAATACAACTGAGCCTTTGGTGGAGGTATTTGGCGGCAGGGATAAATGGAATGTACATATGGGACTAATTAGTATATTTGCTTAACAAATGCACATTTACTTAACCATTTAGAGTGGACAGGTTATCTAAATACACTGCTCCAGATGGAAGAGAGAAACATGATCAGTACAGCAACCAATCACACTCATTTTTTACTTAACCTACCTTGCAGTAAGTCAGTGGCTCCAAAACTTTTTGAATCACAGTGCCCTAGAGTATCAGAATTTTTTTCACAGCACCCCTAGTCCAAAAGTGTCTTAATGATAAATACAGAACACAATATTAAATTGAGTAAATTGCGTGTATATGTCATCCTTAGGTTTAGATATGTGGTGAGGGACAGGATTCCCTTCTGTTTGTCCACATATCTTATGACTGTCCGCCACCAGCACTGGTTTTGTCTATTACATTGACCATACATAGTTTGAATTGGTCCTGGACCCCCAACCCAAGTCACCCCTGTGCCTGTCAGGTAACTTTTCTGATACCTCCTGCTTAAAACTAAAGTCAGAAAGAAGGATTGTGAGGCCCCGCTTTCAAGGTCTGTATTCATACTGAAAATTAAAATCAAGCAAGCTTTTGCTCCGGGGGTGTGGGGTGTGGGGAGGGTGTGGGGGGTGGGGGGGGGAGGCTAAGGGACACAGGGGTGGGGGTTCTGGAGTGACGGGACAGGAGGTTGGAGAGACACAAGGGGCAGGAGTCTGGCAAGACAGGAGGCTGGAGAGACACAAGGGACAGGAGGTTGGAGGGGATACAGGAGGCAGGCAGTGACACTAAGGGCATGAGTCTGGTTGAACCTCTGTTGTATGATGATGACAATTGTCATTGTTATATTCATAGATGAACAACCATCATCCAGACCAGGTGATCTCCTGCATAATTAGTGAATACTGACTGAAGACACTGTCTGCCCAGGGAGGATCTGCATCTGCAGAGGTTCTCCGTTGCAGTGAAACCACCATATACCATACATGCAGGGGTATTTGAAATGTAAATACGAGAAATGGGTGGCATGTCATGCTGACGCGTCCCCATTTTGCATTGCCACTCCTCTCGTGTGGCATGGCCATGGCCAGTTTTTCCAGCATGCGCCTTCAGCCTGTGTATAGAATATCGCTAAGAAATGTTTTATGCTTGCACCACTGTGGGAGACAGAGGTGGTTAGGAGAGATGAGACAGCCTACAGGTCAGTGACTTATCTGAGAGTTTAACAGTAAGTATGTTTGGAGATGAGAATTGAGATGTACATAAGTGTGGTGTTGTTGGGGGTATTTGTAAGTAAATGTGAGTAAATAAAATTAGATTCCTGAGGATGCGGGGTGTCAGTATAGGGATTTGGAAAGTGGTACAGCAAATGCAATATTTAAAAGGTAAGGGTTGATTAATGAGGGGAATGCCAAGAAGGAGTAGGTTGCAGTAGTTAAGGCGGGAGATGAGGGGACAGTAAATAAGAGTTTTGGCAACATACAGAAAAGAAAAAGGCGTGTTCTGTCAATACTTCTCAGGAGGAGGTGACAGGTCTGGAAGAAAGAATAGGGGGGATGTACTAAATAAAAAATGCAGTAAAATCGCCATTTTCAGGGTTTTTACTGCATTTTCAAGTGTAGTAATCCCTGGCCGCCAGCTTTACTATGCGGAGGGTTACCCTATAAAAGGCTATGAGCTTCTTACCTCTTCCCGCCGCCCCGGGCCGCTTACGCCGCCCCCCCCTCCCAGCATACCTGTGTGCAGGCAGCCCGTGGTCCCGGAACCCAAACTCCTCCTCCCCCAGCAACACAGCCGGAGGTCCTTCCAGCTGCAGGAAGGAGGAGCCCGGGACTGAGTGCTGCCTTCTTGCCAGTCTGGGAGGTGACAGAGACCTCTAGGAGGTGACGGAGACCCACACCTTCTGACAGGCATCGCTGGGGGGCCTCTGTCACTGCATTGCGATGTTAATCGCATATGTTAGTAGACTGGGGTGGGCGGCGAGGGGCAACAATGTATTTTA
Organism: Pseudophryne corroboree; assembly: GCF_028390025.1. NCBI lineage: Eukaryota > Metazoa > Chordata > Amphibia > Anura > Myobatrachidae > Pseudophryne > Pseudophryne corroboree. The sequence continues at coordinate 671,838,835 of NC_086446.1, forward strand.
ATACATCCCACCCTAGATGTGAGGAATAATGCAAAGGGGGAATCATTGCGACACAAGACAGCTTGGGAGACTGAGGGAATTGTGGTGTAAATGACAGTGAGGAGATGTGAATAGTTGTGGGAATTTCGGGAGGAGGAAGATGATAAGCTGCGTTTTGGGATGCTGAAGCTTAGGTACCATTTGGGCATCCATGTAGAAAAAGCAGAGTCACAGTTGATAACACCATGTTAGTAATACAAGAAGAGAGATGCTGGGGTAAGAGGTAGATTTGGGTATCATCTGCATAGAGGTGGAACTCAAGGCTGAATTATACTCTAGATGAATGTGTCCCCCAACAGTGGTAAAGGTGAAGCAATTACGGCCTATTCCAACGAAATTACATGAAGACAGTTCTTACAGGCAGATGAAACACACACCAAAGGATGGTCAAGTTAGGGGCGGAACTACCAGAGGCAATGGAGATGCCTGCCTCTGGACTCCAAGACCTAAAGGGGCACTTGCATGTACAGCAGCACCTGTGTGGTTCACAGCGGGATCCAAATGTGACTGCTGCTCTTCCATTGGAGATCTATGGTGTACCCACTGCTGTGTCAAAGTTAATTGGCTTTGTCCCAGGAGCCCTGCTAACACCTGCAATAGAGGACAGGACAGCTCCCGCCTGGTACTGCTGAGGCTGAGCTGCAGCAAGTGATGGTACACCCACCACTACTGCTGGATTGTGAGATGGCACCCACTGGTGAGCGCTGATTCTGCATGCTACAGACAGCTGAATACCGTGAGTCTGACCCTGATGGTCCACCGCCCATTGTCACACAGCATAGCTGGAGCCCTGCCAAATCACTGCGGGCTCCGGTCCCTGTAGATCGTCTGAGAGAGCTATCTATATAAGTCTCTCTCTCTCTCTCTCTCTCTCTCTCTCTATATATATATATATATATATATATATGAAACATAAATTTCCTGCACAACTCCTAGTCACAGTCCCTCATAGCGCAGCAAGAATTCTTTCTGTTTTTTGACACTGTGTATTGTAAGTGATGACAAATATTGCTGTTATTTGTAGACGTACTGTGTAATTGATAGTGAGTAGTAATTAATGAGACAGGTGCTGCACTGGCATATCTAAAATTGGTGCAAGGTGTGGGGGCCGACCTACCGCACACCTTGCACCTATTTAATAGTACTCACCTCTCCGTTGGCCTGGCGCTAGCTGCACAACACCAAAAATCACTTGGAAAATGACTGCCACAGCTATTTTCTGATGATTCATGATTGCGCAATAGAGTTGTCCCAGGAAAGTGGTGCCAGCACCATGTTTCCGGAGACTCCTGGAGACTGAATGCCAAACTCAATGCTAGAGTCTACTGTGCCACCAAAGTAGGAAGGGGCCCAATTGGAGACTGCACACGAGCCCCTACCTTTCTAAATGCACCAGAGGTGTTTATAATTAGAATGAGATTGGGCATATGTATACATGCTAAATGATCGACTAGCCACTGAGTGCTACTGAAGTCAGTCACAAATTTGAAAAATTGTGACGTCCAAAAAGTCCCTTTCCACCTGATGGATCTGCAAAGTGAACCTGATCGGGGTGTCTAAAAAAATTCAAAAACTCTACCATGTCCATAAATTGAGTATCTGTCCCTGTCCAAATCAAAAAGGGGTAATCAATATACCTCTTATAATATAAGTTTTTGTCCCCGAAGTTAGACATAATGTGAGTCTGTTTGTACTGTGCCATGGCCCTCATTCCGAGTTGATCGCTTGCTAGGTACTTTTAGCAGCCGTGCAAACGCATTGTCGCCGCCCACAAGGGAGTATATTTTCACTTTGCAAGTGTGCGAACGCGTTTGCAGCCGAGCGGTACAAAAACATTTTGTGCAAAACAAGACTAGCCCTGTAGTTACTTATCCTGTGCGATGAATCCAGCGACGGAGGATCCGGAATTGACGTCAGACACCTGCCCTGCAAATGCCTGGACACGCCTGCGTTTTTCCAAACACTCCCAGAAAACGGTCAGTTGACACCCATAAATGCCCTCTTCCTGTCAATCTCCCTGCGATTGGCTGTGCGAATGGATTCTTCGCTAGAACCATTGCACAGCAGCGATGCTCTTTGTACCCGTATGACACACGTGCGCATTGCAGCGCATACACATGCGCAGTTTTGCCATTTTTAAACCTGATCGCTGCGCTGCAAAAATCGGGAGCGAGCAATTAACTCGGAATGACCCCGCCATGTACAAATTGGCATAATGTTGTGCCAAATCTGTGCCCATGGCGGTACCAGTATTTTGGATGTAATAATTGCCCTCATACAAACAGTGATTTTTGGTTAGTACCAACTTAGTAAGATCAAATAGGAGTTCAGTTGGAGGAACATGGTATGGACCCTTCTCCAAGGCAAATCTAGAGGCCTCAAGACCACTGTCATGGGGTATTACCGTATACAGACATCAAGTGTCGCTAAACATATATCAGTGGGGAGAGCATTAATATTTTTCAAACTGCTGGGTACTCTGTAGCTAGCCTTAGATGCATGCTAATTGATCACGTACCCAAACCAATGTGTGGTGGTGCACAGGAGTCCATTTACTGGAAATTTGAAGCTCAGTGGATATTTGAATTGAACATAATGGTCCCACAGGGACTGAATGAGTCAAATTCTTAGAATATTTTTTTGTTTTTTAAATATTATCTGCCTGATCAGGGATACTAGTGTGGAAATAAATAAATAAATAAATAAATAAATAAAAAATATACATTTTGTGGGGATTATGATTAGCTTGAAATGACCAGACGCAGTACTATTATACGTATGATTTATTGTCTTTATGTGTGTTTTAACATCACAATTGTGTGTTTTATATGCAGGTTGTATTCCTCTCACCAGTAGCATTTTAAAGCAAGTCGACAATCACTTTGATTGTTATTGTAGCACCATTTATTACTAAAAGAGATAATTTTACATTTACAGGATGTTTACATTCTGTTACTGTTCCATTCGAGTACATGACTTGCGTTCCACACTGGTGGAGTGACTTCCGCAATTTTCTCGATATGTTTGGATCTTTATATTATCTTTATTGGAGCAACCTGCTAATATTCAATATACACATGAGTGCGGACACTGGGGTCTGTGTGTGAGTATATATATATATATATATACATACAGATGGGTCCTTGTTTATCTTGACCTTTAATAGGATTAACTGAGACTGGCCAGTCGGACTTAATCCCCTGCTGTAATGACTTAATCCCCTGCTGTATTGTTCTCTGTATTGTTTTGCATCTGAGAACAATAGATGAAGGGTTTATGCTAATAAATCATGTTGTGACTGGTTAAGGGTTATCATTCTGTTTTATCTGATGTTACTCCCGAGTTTATAATAAGGAAGAAGGAAGAAGAAGAATATTGTAAAGAACTACCTACACTTTTTCTGTCTTCGATAGGTCGATCAATGTGGGAGAACTACATTTTACTGTCGATGTTATGGACATTGATTGTGCTAACGTACTGTTTTAAATACATTTTTATGAAGGAACAGTTGATCATTATGTTTTAAAGCTTGTTGACACTTAGTTGTGAAACCACAAAAGGGTTTTCTTTAATATCAGGGTTTGATACAATCCTAGGGCGCCAATTCCTCTATTTTCACTCTCTCTCTCTCTCTCTCTCTCTCTCTCTCTCTCTCTCTCTCTCTCTCTCTCTCTCACTCTATATATATATATATATATATATACTGCTCCAAAAAATAAAGGGAACACTAAAATAACACATCCTAGATCTGAATGAATGAAATATTCTTATTAAATACTTTGTTCTTTACATAGTTGAATGTGCTAACAACAAAATCACACAGACTTCCGGTTCCGGCATGGCGGAGTAAGCAGCAGCTCCTGTGTGCTCCTCCGCTGCTACCAGCCCCACCACTCACTGACGGACCGTCCTGACCCCCAGCTCCAGTACTCGGCACAGGACATCACCCGCTGCCTGCTCTCACCCTCCCGAACCGATACCCGCTCGTGCTGTGTGCGCTCGCACGGCGCGCTGCGGGTCGGGCCTGTACGGCGGCTGACGGCTGCGCTCCGAGGCCCGGCGGCTGCGGACGGCGCTGGAAGCGGTGCTCGCTGCCCGCTCTCCTAAGCACAAAAAGAGGCATCACTCCCTCGGAGCATTCCCATCACCCAGACGCTAATAACAGTGACGCCCTGGGGTAATCAGTGCCTCATTACAGTGTCCGGTACCGAACTCCTGTCACAGGCCTCAACATCACCGGCCAGTTTAACATTTACTGTGATCCCTGCACACCATGGAAAAGTTCTTGGGCCCACCAGCAGCATCCAAGATTTCACCACCAGCACTGCCTCCTAGGCAGGAAAAGCGTCGTGCAGACCAGACACCCACGACCAGCTCTGATTCTAGCCCAGTGAAACCTGCAGCTAAGAAATCAGTCAAGGAAACCTCTGACGTCTCACAACTACAGGTACATGATAATATTACCTCTCCCAGTGCCCCCTTAACTTATAAGGACATGGTAGCTGCCATCCATGATACAATGGCCCCTCTGCTGCAGAAAGCGGTTGGGGATATTACTTTACAACTGCAGCAACTCTCAAGCAGAGTATCTAACACCGAGATTAGCTTGGTGGTCACTATGGATGAAGTTGAAAATCTGAAATCTACTGTGGGGCGACTGGAGAAGGACAATAAGCATCTTCTTGACAAAATGGATAATATAGAAAACCGCACGCGCAGGTGCAATTTACGTATAATTGGTGTGCCCGAATCTTTTAAAGGCCCAGGGCTGGAGCAATTTGTTCGGAATACCTTACCAAAAATGCTTAACGTTGAGGCTGAATGTGCTGACATGGTGATTGAGCGTGTACATAGAATGGGGGATCAGTCGCGTACAGGCTCTAATAGACCACGTGTGGTCATTTTCAAAACCCTGAACTTTCTTCATAAAGACGCCATTTGGAAGGCTTCTCGCAAAGTAGATCTCCGGTGGGAGGGAGTCCCTCTGCGGATTTTTCAAGATTACTCTGCTGAACTTTCTCGCCTTCGTAAAGCTTTCTACCCTGTTTGTGCCTTCCTGGTTAAAAATAAACGGAAATTTGCTATGCTGTACCCAGCTCGACTCAGGATTTTCCAGGGATCCTCCTTCACTGACTTTTCTACCCCCGGTGATGCTGAAGCATATCTTAAAGAAGAAGCTGACTCGCTTGCACAGGATATCTCTGATGGCTCTGCTGGGTGACTCTTTCCTCGTATTTACTTTCAGGTTTCAGGCGTACCATTTACAAATTTGATTACGTTGCTGATGTAACGTTTTGGCACTGCGTACAGCTTTGCCTCATTCTATATGTTTTGGTGATCATTTAGTGAGCTTGACAAATTGTTTTATTAATAATATTATATTCTAAAGTTGCTGGTGGTAGCGGAGAAGCCCCCGCCACCCTATTGGTTCTTTATGGTTATAACCACCATTTGTTTTTGTTTCACCCGAAGTCGGTTTACTACCATTTTAATTTCTTATGTAATGTCTATTTCATTACTCTTGCTTTTGCTGTCTGACTTTCTCTTTTTCAATATCTTTCTGTTTGTCACCCCTGTCATGGTCTTCTTCCCTCATGTGTTTTCCCTCCCCCCCCAACTCCCTCCAGCTTCTATAGGGATGCGATATTGTAACATGATTTACCCTTGCCAGATGTTCTATTTTTCTTTTTTGAGGTATGGCTACGGTTAAGATATGTACATTTAATGTAAGAGGCATAAACACACCTGCTAAGAGACGAAAGATATTATCCTATATGAATAAAAATCATATTGACATTGCATGTTTGCAGGAGACGCACCTGGTTCTCAAGGAAACAAAAAAGTTACAGATGTTGAATTGGTCTTTATTAGGCTCAGCATCGCTTAATTCAAAATCCTGTGGAGTGGCAATTTTAGCGAGACGCTCTCTCCCCATCGAAGTAATGTCGGTGGATGCCGATCCAGAGGGTAGATACGTGCTTGTGCATTGCAAACTGGGTAATACATTTTACCACATATGTTCCGTTTACGCCCCTAATACTTATAAAAAAAACCTTTTTTTCCTCACTCATGGCTAAACTTTATACATGTGACTTCTCTTCCCTGATTCTCTGTGGTGATTTAAATTTAGTCTCCTCCCTGTATCTAGATAAATCCCAATATACAAGTCGGTCTCGACCTCTCCCCAAATTAGGCGTTCCTTGGCTTGCCAAGAGACTTAATTTAGTGGATACCTGGCGAGCTTTAAATCCTACAGAAAAAGAGTTTACATGCCTCTCAATAGTTCACAATACCTGGTCTCGTATAGACTACATCTTAGTTGCTTCTCTACTATTCCCTAATATTCGCCAAGCCACCATTGAACCGATTTCTATCTCAGATCATGGACTGGTATGGGTTGAACTGGCTTATACAATGGAAAAATCTTCTCCTCCTTTATGGAAATTTCCTTCACATCTAGCTAAATCAGATAGTTTTAAAAACAAGTGTGAGGATATCTGGGAGAATTTTCGATTGGATAACTCAATACATGAATCGGAGAACCCTTCCCTTTTTTGGCAAACCGCCAAAACAGTTCTGAGTTGTGAAGTGATCTCCTATAATTCGCATCTTAGGAAATCCCTTAATCAGACGTACTTGGAAACTCAAAACATCCTATCGATGGCCTATCAGTCTTTTAAATTATGGCCATCTCTGGAAAACAAAACAGCTTATATTTTGGCTAAAACTACTTTTAATGATCTTTTGCACTTAGCAGGTGATAAATATCAGTTTAATGTAAGTTACAAGTTTCACCGCTTTGGGAACAGGGCGGGTAAACTTCTTACTTCATTATTACAGGGATCCAGGAAACCAATGGTAGTCCATCCCTTACAAAATCTAGATGGCTCCCTGTCCTCTTCTAATGCTCAGATTGCGGCCATTATGCGGGAATATTACATATCCTTATAATCTTCTCCTGACCCGGGAGATGCCCTTACCCCTCATGATATATACCCCCCCCCCCACTTCTGGGACAACCTTCCTTTACCCCAAGTGCCAGCTGAGATGATCCCCTCCCTAACTTCTCCCATTACCCTTTCTGAAATCCTAACAACTATAAAACGTCTTAAACCTTGCAAAGCCCCAGGGCCAGATGGCTACACAAATGAATTTTATAAGCTAATGTCCCCCAAGATAGGTTCGACTTTGCAGGCTGTCTTTAACAAAATTCTGACCGAGGGGATTCTTCCTGACAGATTCACAGACGCAGTGATCAAAGTACTACCCAAAGCAGGCAGAGACCTTTCCTTACCGGGCTCCTATAGGCCTATCTCACTATTAAATGTGGATTTTAAGATTTTTACTTCCATCTTAGCGCAGAGACTGAAGCCAGTCCTGCCCCTACTTATTCATAAAGACCAAACAGGTTTCATAACTGGTCGACATTCGGTAGTGAATCTTAGACGGGTCCTCTCGGTCATTCAACATACCAATTCGACCTCCTCTAATACCTCCCCCCCGGCACTTATCTTATCTATAGACGCGGAAAAGGCCTTCGACCTTTTATTATGGCCCTATCTTTTTAAAACCCTACACAGATTTGGCTTCCCTGATTCTTTCATTTCCATTATCCGCACATTATATTCTTCTCCTTCTTCTTCCATTTCTTGCAACGGTCTTCTCTCGTCTGCCTTTATTTTGCAAAGGGGGACGAGACAAGGCTGTCCCCTTTCCCCGCTCCTTTTTGATCTGTCGATCGAGCCTCTAGCTATAGCTGTTCGTAACTCACCACATATTCATGATCTTACCATTGAGTCGCAGGTTTTGAAAATTGCACTATTTGCTGACAACACACTTTTGTTTTTAACGAATCCAGAACAATCGTTACCGTCCTTATTACAAATGATTCATTCCTTTGGAAAAATAGCAGGTTATAGAATCAATGTTAATAAGTCGGAACTTTTGCTCCTGGGCAATTTATCACCTTCTATATTATCCCATCCCGATATTCCATCCTTTAAAGTGACCAATTCCCATTTCAAATATCTAGGTATTAATATTTGCTCTGATCTCCTTAATCTTTATAAAATTAACTATTCCCCTCTCATAGATAACTTAGCCCTCAAAATGGATTCCTGGAAAGACTTACCGTTGTCTCTTCTGGGGAGGTTAGAGGTGATTAAATGTATTATTTTCCCCAAGTTATTTTACTTTATGCAAATGCTTCCTATTTCATTAACACTTTCTGATACTCTTAGGCTTGAAGCACTTTTTTCTAAGTTTCCTTGGCAAGCCAAAAGACCACGCATAGCCAGGCAGAAACTAAAATCTCCTAAAGTGAAGGGTGGCTTTGCTGCTCCTGATATCCAGGCATACTCCCTAGCAGTTCAGTTCCACTATATTATTGACTGGCTCCATGCTACATCTCACTATGTTGATTATGAGTTGGATTTAGCGATATTCTCTCCATACGCTCCTAGTGCACTAATACACTCGCACTCCACCCAGATCCCCTCCCAATTAAAGAACCATATATTATTTAAAGATACTTTTAACGCTTGGTTAACCATCAATAAACAATGTCACCGAGATCCTCATTTTTCCAAATATATCCCGTTGCGGGGTAACCCAGCATTTCCACCCTCACTGCACAATGCTACGTACTCCCTCTGGAAGGAAAAGGGCCTCGACTCCTTCCACAAAGTGTTTGACCCTGGAGGAGTCCTTTACTCCTTTTCTGATCTATGCCAACAATTTAACTTGTCTCCACGCCACATGTATATGTATTTCCAGGTGTGTCACTTTGTACTTTCTCATGGTGCCTTGATTCAATTGAAAGATTCCCATAAGGTATACCCTGTTTCTCAAGCTATTGATGCTCTCCTGCATTCGTCCCAGGTGCGACCATTTAAGGTGAAATATGTCTATTCCATTTTGATATCTTGTCTACCCACCGTACAATGGGACAATTTGTTCCTGAAATGGAAGGCTGACATCCCTGCTTTAGTTAGCATTTCAGATATTATACAACCCTGTGAAAGATCACTGAAATTTTTGTCATCAGCTTACTTCCAAGAGGTTCACCTACGATTTTTGCACAGAGCATACATTTCACCTGCACAACGATCTCATATGTTACCCTCCGAATCTGGTGAATGTCTTAAATGTGGGAAGGCCTCAGCATCTTTTATACATTGTGTATGGGAATGTAGAAAAATTAGAAGATTTTGGTGTAAACTTTTTGCCTATGTTAATAGACTATTCTCCTTGAATGTATCACCAGATCAGTTAGCTTGTCTTACCTTAAACTTTGCGAACTGGCGGATCACCCCGAGAAGTCTCTCTCTTCTCAGTGTAATCCTTACACTTGGTAGAAAATGTATCTTGATTAAGTGGGTTAAGCGCTCCGCTCCTTCCCTTGCGGAAGTCCAGCAAAAACTACTGCAATTACTGTATTATGATAGAAAAACGGTTTTAACTTCACCTTTCTTTAGCACGCGAAAGTTTTGCCGCAAATGGAGCCCTTTCATTGACACTTTGCCTCCGCATACCAAACAACATATCTTGAAAACCTTGGACTGCTCATTGTTGTCTTATGAATCATTTGCAAAAGTTTGAGCAATTTAACTGGTTTCTTTTTCAGACCGAATATTTATCTATTCTTCTCTCTCTGGCGCTCTCATAAGTTATATTGAGTGTTATGGGCAGGCCCTAACACTCACCCTCATCCCGTCATATCTCCCCTCCTCTTTTCTCTGCTTCCCTTTTGTGTTCTCCCCCCTCCCTGTACATACTTTTTTCTTTTCTTGTACTTTGTTTTCTACCTTCTGCTCTTTCTCTTTAACGAATTTTACTATGTGGAAGTACTGCTATACTATACGACTAATTGTGGTCTACCGCCCCATAGCAGCCTGGAATATACTCAGTTAAATCCCGGTAGTACCCGGTATTCTTTGTTGTGGGTATATATTTCTAGTTTCATTTTATTTACTGCGATTTATCCACTTTACTCAGATGTACCCTAGAATATCTCTGTACAGACACTTTACTCTGTATTTACATGTTGTATGCTTTTTCATATTTACATGTGTATGATTGAAAAACCTTCAATAAACAAATTTAAACAAAAAAAACAACAACAAAATCACACAAAAATTATCAATGGAAATCAAATTTATTAACCCATGGAGGTCTGGATTTGGAGTCACACTCAAAATTAAAGTGGAAAAACACACTACAGGCTGATCCAACTTTGATGTAATGTCCTTAAAACAAGTCAAAGTGAGGCTCAGTAGAGTGTGTGGCCCTCACGTGCCTGTATGACCTCCCTACAACGCCTGGGCATGCTCCTGATGAGGTGGTGGATGGTCTCCTGAGGGATCTCCTCCCAGACCTGGACTAAAGCATCCGCCAACTCCTGAACAGTCTGTGGTGCGAGACATGATGTCCCAGATGTGCTCAATTGAATTCAGGTCTGGGGAACGGACGGGGCAGTCCATAGCATCAATGCCTTTGTCTTGCAGGAACTGCTGACACACTCCAGCCACATGAGGTTTAGCATTGTCTTGCATTAGGAGGAACCCAGGGCCAACCGCACCAGCATATGGTCTCACAAGGGGTCTGAGGATCTCATCTCGGTACCTAATGGCAGTCAGGCTACCTCTGGCGAGCACATGGAGGGCTGTGCGGCCCGCCAAAGAAATGCCACCCCACACCATTACTGACCCACTGCCAAACCGGTCATGCTGGAGGATGTTGCAGGCAGCAGAACGTTCTCCTTGGTGTCTCCAGACTCTGTCACGTCTGTCAAATGTGCTCAGTGAGAACCTGCTTTCATCTGTGAAGAGCACAGGGCGCCAGTGGCGAATTTGCCAATCTTGGTGTTCTCTGGGAAATGCCAAACGTCCTGCACGGTGTTGGGCTGTAAGCACAACCCCCACCTGTGGACGTCAGTCCCTCATACCACCCTCATGGAGTCTGTTTCTGATAGTTTGAGTAGACACATGCACATTTGAGGCTTGCTGGAGGTCATTTTGCAGTGCTCTGGCAGTGCTCCTCCTGTTCCTCCGTGCACAAAGGTGGAGGTAGCGGTCCTGCTGCTGGGTTGTTGCCCTCCTACGGCATCCTCCACGTCTCCTGATGTACTGGCCTGTCTCCTGGTAGCATCTCCATGCTCTGGACACTACGCTGACAGACACAGCAAACCTTCTTGCCACAGCTCGCATTGATGTGCCATCCTGGATGAGCTGCACTACCTGAGCCACTTGTGTGGGTTGTAGACTCCGTCTCATGCTACCACTAGAGTGAAAGCACCACCAGCTTTCAAAAGTGACCAAAACATCAGCCAGAAAACATAGGAGCTGAGAAGTGGTCTGTGGTCACCACCTGCAGAACAACTCCTTTATTGGGGGTGTCTTGCTATTTGCCTATAATTTCCACCTGTTGTCTATTCCATTTGCACAACAGCATGTGAAACTGATTGTCAATCAGTGTTGCTTCCTAAGTGGACAGTTTGATTTCACAGAAATGTGATTGACTTGGAGTTACATTGTGTTGTTTAAATGTTCCCTTTATTTTTTTGAGCAGTGTATATATATTAGTGATGAGCGGATTCGGTTCCTCGGAATCCGAACCCCCCCGAACTTCACCCTTTTTACACCGGTCCGAGGAGACTCAGATCCTCACGCCTTGCTCGGTTAACCCGAGCGCGCCCGAACGTCATCATCCCGCTGTCGGATTCTCGCGAGATTCGGATTCTATATAAGGAGCCGCGCGTCGCCGCCATTTTTCACTCATGCATTGGAAATGATAGTGAGAGGACGTGGCTGGCATCCTCTCACTTTGTTTCAGGGGGCTGCAGTGCAAATATCTTTATTCTGGGGACCAGCAGTATTATAGGAGGAGTACAGTGCAGAGTTTTGCTGACCAGTGACCACCAGTATTATACGTTGTCTGCCTGAAAAACGCTCCATATCTGTGCTCAGTGTGCTGCATATATCTGTACTCACACTGCTTTATTGTGGGGACTGGGGACCAGCAGTATTATAGGAGGAGTACAGTGCAGAGTTTTGCTGACCAGTGACCACCAGTATACGTTCTCTGCCTGAAAAACGCTCCATATCTGTGCTCAGTGTGCTGCATATATCTGTGCTCACACTGCTTTATTGTGGGGACTGGGGACCAGCAGTATTATATAGGAGGAGTACAGTGCAGAGTTTTGCTGACCAGTGACCACCAGTATTATACGTTCTCTGCCTGCAAAATGCTCCATATTTGTGCTCAGTGTGCTGCATATATCTGTGCTCACACTGCTTTATTGTGGGGACTGGGGACCAGCAGTATTATAGGAGGAGTACAGTGCAGAGTTTTGCTGACCAGTGACCACCAGTATACGTTGTCTGCCTGAAAAACGCTCCATATCTGTGCTCAGTGTGCTGCATATATCTGTGCTCACACTGCTTTATTGTGGGGACTGGGGACTAGCAGTATTATATAGGAGGAGTACAGTGCAGAGTTTTGCTGACCAGTGACCACCAGTATACGTTGTCTGCCTGAAAAACGCTCCATATCTGTGCTCAGTGTGCTGCATATATCTGTGCTCACACTGCTTTATTGTGGGGACTGGGGACCAGCAGTATTATATTGGAGGAGCACTGAGCAGAGTTTTGCTGACCAGTGACCACCAGTATTATACGTTCTCTGCCTGAAAAACGCTCCATATCTGTGCTCAGTGTGCTGCATATATCTGTGCTCACACTGCTTTATTGTGGGGGCTGGGGACCAGTAGTATTATATAGGAGGAGTACAGTGCAGAGTTTTGCTGACCAGTGACCACCAGTATTATACGTTCTCTGCCTGAAAAACACTCCATATCTGTGCTCAGTGTGCTGCATATATCTGTGCTCACACTGCTTTATTGCGGGGACTGGGGACCAGCAGTATTATATAGGAGGAGTACAGTGCAGAGTTTTGCTGACCAGTGACCACCAGTATTATACGTTCTCTGCCTGAAAAACGCTCCATATCTGTGCTGCATTGTAGTATATAGTAGGAGTACAGTGCATAATTTTGCTGACCACCAGTATATAATATATAGCAGTACGGTACAGAAAGCCACTGCTCTACCTATCTCTGTGTCGTCAAGTATACTATCCATCCATACCTGTGGTGCATTTCAGTTTTGCACAGTTTGCTGACCACCAGTATATAATATATAGCAGTAAGGTACAGTAGGCAACTGCTCTACCTACCTCTGTGTCGTCAAGTATACTATCCATCCATACCTGTGGTGCATTTCAGTTTTGCACAGTTTGCTGACCACCAGTATATAATATATAGCAGTACGGTACAGTAGGCCACTGCTCTACCTACCTCTGTGTCGTCAAGTATACTATCCATCCATACCTGTGGTGCATTTCAGTTTTGCACAGTTTGCTGACCACCAGTATATAATATATAGCAGTACGGTACAGTAGTCCACTGCTCTACCTACGTCTGTGTCGTCAAGTATACTATCCATCCATACCTGTGGTGCATTTCAGTTTTGCACAGTTTGCTGACCACCAGTATATAATATATAGCAGTACGGTACAGTAGGCCACTGCTCTACCTACCTCTGTGTCGTCAAGTATACTATCCATCCATACCTGTGGTGCATTTCAGTTTTGCACAGTTTGCTGACCACCAGTATATAATATATAGCAGTACGGTACAGTAGGCCACTGTTCTACCTACCTCTGTGTCGTCAAGTATACTATCCATCCATACCTGTGGTGCATTTCAGTTTTGCACAGTTTGCTGACCACCAGTATATAATATATAGCAGTACGGTACAGTAGGCCACTGCTCTACCTACCTCTGTGTTGTCAAGTATACTATCCATCTATACCTGTGGTGCATTTCAGTTGTGCGCAGTATATATAGTAGTAGCCCATTGCTATTGATACTGGCATATAATTCCACACATTAAAAAATGGAGAACAAAAATGTGGAGGGTAAAATAGGGAAAGATCAAGATCCACTTCCACCTCGTGCTGAAGCTGCTGCTACTAGTCATGGCCAAGACGATGAAATGCCATCAACGTCGTCTGCCTAGGCCAATGCCCAATGTCATAGTAGAGAGCATGTAAAATCCAAAACACAAAAGTTCAGTAAAATGACCCAAAAATCAAAATTAACAGCGTCTGAGGAGAAGCGTAAACTTGCCAATATGCCATTTACGACACGGAGTGGCAAGGAACGGCTGAGGCCCTGGCCTATGTTCATGGCTAGTGGTTCAGCTTCACATGAGGATGGAAGCACTCATCCTCTCGCTAGAAAAATGAAAAGACTTAAGCTGGCAAAAGCACAGCAAAGAACTGTGTGTTCTTTTAAATCACAAATCCCCAAGGAGAGTCCAATTGTGTCGGCTGCGATGCCTGACCTTCCCAACACTGGACGGGAAGAAGTGGCGCCATCCACCATTTGCACGCCCCCTGCAAGTGCTGGAAGGAGCACCCGCAGTCCAGTTCCTGATAGTCAAATTGAAGATGTCACTGTTGAAGTAAACCAGGATGAGGATATGGGTGTTGCTGGCGCTGAGGAGGAAATTGACAAGGAGGATTCTGATGGTTAGGTGGTTTGTTTAAGTCAGGCACCCGGGGAGACACCTGTTGTCCGTGGGACGAATATGGCCATTGACATGCCTGGTCAAATTACAAAAAAAATCACCTCTTCGGTGTGGAATTATTTTAACACAAATGCGGACAACAGGTGTCAAGTTGTGTGTTGCCTTTGTCAAGCTGTAATAAGTAGGGGTAAGGACGTTAACCACCTCAGAACATCCTCCCTTATACGTCACCTGCAGCGCATTCATCATAAGTCAGTGACAAGTTCAAAAACTTTGGATGACAGCGGAAGCAGTCCACTGACCACTAAATCCCTTCCTCTTGTAACCAAGCTCCTGCAAACCACACCACCAACTCCCTCAGTGTCAATTTCCTCCTTACACAGGAAAGCCAATAGTCCTGCAGGCCATGTCACTGTCAAGTCTGACGAGTCCTCTCCTGCCTGGGATTCCTCCGATGCATCCTTGAGTGTAACGCCTACTGCTGCTGGCGCTGCTGTTGTTGCTGCTGGGAGTCGATCGTCATCCCAGAGGGGAAGTCGGAAGACCACTTGTACTATTTCCAGTAAGCAATTGACTGTCCAACAGTCCTTTGCGAGGAAGATGAAATATCACAGCAGTCATCCTGCTGCAAAGCGAATAACTCAGGCCTTGGCAGCCTGGGCGGTGAGAAACGTGTTTCCGTTATCCACCGTTAATTCAGAGGCAACTACAGACTTGATTGAGGTACTGTGTCCCCGGTATCAAATACCATCTAGGTTCCATTTCTCTAGGCAGGCTATACCGAAAATGTACACAGACCTCAGAAAAAGTGTCACCAGTGTCCTAAAAAATGCAGTTGTACCCAATGTCCACTTAACCACGGACATGTGGACAAGTGGAGCAGGGCAGACTCAGGACTATATGACTGTGACAGCCCACTGGGTAGATGTATTGCCTCCTGCAGCAAGAACAGCAGCGGCGGCACCAGTATAAGCATCTCGCAAACGCCAACTCGTTCCTAGGCAGGCTACGCTTTGTATCACCGCTTTCCAGAAGAGGCAGACAGCTGACAACCTCTTATGGAAACTGAGGAACATCATCGCAGAATGGCTTACCCCAAATGGACTCTCCTGGGATTTGTGACATCGGACAACGCCACCAATATTGTGCGTGCATTACATCTGGGCAAATTCCAGCACGGCCCATGTTTTGCACATACATTGAATTTGGTGGTGCAGAATTATTTAAAAAACGACAGGGGCGTGCAAGAGATGCTGTCGGTGGCCCGAAGAATTGCGGGCCACTTTCGGCATTCAGCCACCGCGTGCCGAAGACTGGAGCACCAGCAAACAGTCCTGAACCTGCCCTGCCATCATCTGAAGCAAGAGGTGGTAACGAGGTGGAATTCAACCCTCTATATGCTTCAGAGGATGGAGGAGCAGCAAAAGGCCATTCAAGCCTATACATCTGCCTACGATATAGGCAAAGGAGGTGGAATGCACCTGACTCAAGCGCAGTGGAGAATGATTTCAACGTTGTGCAAGGTTCTGCAACCCTTTGAACTTGCCACATGTGAAGTCAGTTCAGACACTGCCAGCCTGAGTCAGGTCATTCCCCTCATCAGGCTTTTGCAGAAGAAGCTGGAGACATTGAAGGAGGAGCTAAAACAGAGCGATTCCGCTAGGCATGTGGGACTTGTGGATGGAGCCCTTAATTCGCTTAACCAGGATTCACGGGTGGTCAATCTGTTGAAATCAGAGCACTACATTTTGGCCACCGTGCTCGATCCTAGATTTAAAACCTACGTTGTATCTCTCTTTCCGGCAGACACAAGTCTGCAGAGGTTCAAAGACCTGCTGGTGAGAAAATTGGCAAGTCAAGCGGAACGTGACCCGTCAACAGCTCCTCCTTCACATTCTCCCGCAACTGGGGGTGCGAGGAGAAGGCTAAGAATTCCGAGCCCACCCGCTGGCGGTGATGCAGGGCAGTCTGGAGCGAGTGCTGACATCTGGTCCGGACTGAAGGACCTGCCAACGATTACTGACTTGTCGTCTACTGTCACTGCATATGATTCTCTCACCATTGAAAGAATATGAGTGACCGCATCCAAGTAGGCACGTCAGACAGTCCGTACGTATACTGGCAGGAAAAAGAGGCAATTTGGAGGCCCTTGCAGAAACTGGCTTTATTCTACCTAAGTTGCCCACCCTCCAGTGTGTACTCCGAAAGAGTGTTTAGTGCAGCCGCTCACCTTGTCAGCAATCGGCGTACGAGGTTACTTCCAGAAAATGTGGAGAAGATGATGTTCATCAAAATTAACTATAATCAATTCCTCCGTGGAGACATTCACCAGCAATTGCCTCCAGAAAGTACACAGGGACCTGAGATGGTGGATTCCAGTGGGGACAAATTAATTATCTGTGAGGAGGGGGATGTACACAGTGAAAGGGGTGAGGAATCGGACGATGAGGAGGAGGTGGACATCTTGCCTCTGTAGAGCCAGTTTGTGCAAGGAGAGATTGATTGCTTCTTTTTTGGTGGGGGCCCAAACCAACCAGTCATTTCAGTCACAGTTGTGTGGCAGACCCTGTCACTGAAATGATGGGTTTGTTAAAGTGTGCATGTCCTGTTTATACAACATAAGGGTGGGTGGGAGGGCCCAAGGACAATTCCATCTTGCACCTCTTTTTTCTTTCATTTTTCTTTGCATCATGTGCTGTTTGGGGACTATGTTTTTGAAGTGCCATCCTGCCTGACACTGCAGTCCCACTCCTAGATGGGCCAGGTGTTTGTGTCGGCCACTTGTGTCGCTTAGCTTAGCCATCCAGCGACCTTGGTGCACCTCTTTTTTTCTTTGCATCATGTGCTGTTTGGGGACTATTTTTTGGAAGTGCCATCCTGTCTGACACTGCAGTGCCACTCCTAGATGGGCCAGGTGTTTGTGTCGGCCACTTGGGTCGCTTAGCTTAGTCACACAGCTACCTCATTGCGCCTCTTTTTTTCTTTGCATCATGTGCTGTTTGGGGACTATTTTTTTGAAGTGCCATCCTGTCTGACACTGCAGTGCCACTCATAGATGGGCCAGGTGTTTGTGTCGGCCACTTGGGTCGCTTAGCTTAGTCACACAGCTACCTCATTGCGCCTCTTTTTTTCTTTGCATCATGTGCTGTTTGGGGACTATTTTTTTGAAGTGCCATCCTGTCTGACACTGCAGTGCCACTCATAGATGGGCCAGGTGTTTGTGTCGGCCACTTGGGTCGCTTAGCTTAGTCATCCAGTGACCTCGGTGCAAATTTTAGGACTAAAAATAATATTGTGAGGTGTGAGGTGCTTAGAGTAGACTGAAAATTAGTGGAAATTATGGTTATTGAGGTTAATAATACTATGGGATCAAAATGACCCCCAAATTCTATGATTTAAGCTGTTTTTGAGGGGTTTTTGTAAAAAAACACCCGAATCCAAAACACACCCGAATCCGACAAAAAATTTTCAGGGAGGTTTTGCCAAAACGCGTCCGAATCCAAAACACGGCCGCGGAACTGAATCCAAAACCAAAACACAAAACCTGAAAAATGTCCGGTGCACATCACTAATATATATATATAGGTTGCAAATGGATTGGCAGTCACCGTGCCCATAAATAAATTGCTCCGGTGCCCTCTGGAAACTAGTCATAGAAAAGTACCTCTAACAAGCAGCGGCACTCAGAGACTGTCAGTGCCACCATAAGTATTTCCAAACAAAAGTGCTGCTTTAATTCATCATGTCTAACAAACAGCTAATGTATATATACACACACAGAGCATCTGGTGTATGGGACTCCAAAGAGTTGCAACCATATATACCCAGGTGCCCTCAGTAGAAGTATTGTATACAAACATGCGAAAATGGACAGCGGCACTCCGGGATTTGAAAAGTGCAAAACTTACGTTATAGTCAACTGAAACTGAAACGTCGGTTCCATATGTGTGCTTTTTGACTATACAGTAAGTTTTGCACCTTTCAAATCCCGGAGTGCCGCTGTCCATTTTTGCACATATATACTGTATATATATATAGATAGATAGTTAGATAGATAGATAGATAGATAGATAGATAGATATAAAAAAGGAAGGATTTCTCAATGGGCGCCTAGTCTTAGCAATTTAAACATTTCTAGGGGTATTTATAGTGGTGATAGAAATAGCAATTCTCTACTTTATGGCTTAATCATTGCATTCCAGACTCTGGGACAGCTTAGACCAGGAGAGAGGAACACACTAAAAAGGAAGAAAAGAGGACCCTAGCATTGGGACTTTTTTCATTCATAAAGTTATAAAAAATCAATTATATGCTACCTACGAACATTTTGAAAAGGACCCAGTACAAATTACTGGTCAGTACAAAATGGCTACACATTAAGGATTAAAGTTCAGCTATCCGCTATACAATCTGACTTAAGAAATTCCAAAAAGGAAGTTGCATCCTTAATTGAACGGGAAGATAGATTAACATCTTGTTGAGGGGTACTACACCACTGGATGATCTACATAAGACCCACATAGCCAATTTCGAGGAACACCCCTGATGAAGTCATTGATGACTAAACGTGTTGGATGACATCCTTACAGGAAACTAATGTTCTAGAGAACCATAAGCCAGATTGAGAAAGGGAAAGTTCCATCCCAACTGTATTGTTTTATCGATTTGAATGTCTAAACATTTTTAATAAATTGTTATATTTTCATGGAGATTTGATTGTACTCAATGATTAAGCTATAAAGTAGAGAATTGCTGTTTCTATCACCACTATAAATACCCCTAGAAAGGTTTAAATTACTAAGACTAGGCGCACCTTGAGAAATCCTTCCTTTTTCTATCTATCTATCATTGATCCGCTCTGGCAGGGGACCATTCTCTGGCTTTAGCTGCCGAAGTATTCTCTTAAGGTTCTGTCAAAAGTGAACCTTAGAGTTGCCATACATAAGACCCTAAAGAGTAAATAAATTATAGTGCAGTACTGGTAATTGACCATTTGATTTTTTCTTATGTAAGAAGTCCAGAGGGCCGCTAGTTATTTGAGTGTTATACAGGGCTGTGAGCTTAGCTGCCTAACACCGAGGGCACCTGGGGATATTTGTCGGATTCAGACTGAGTGCCGGATTCTTACTTTTATATATATATATATATATATATATATATATATATATGTGTAAAAAATAGAAGTAATCTGCGCCTAATAATGCCCAGAAAATGACAGTGGGGACATAGAATGAAATTTAGTGAAAACAATGGGACAAGCATTTATCTCAGATAGGAATCTTCGGTCCTCAGACCAATATCATCACAGTGATATGCAAAAGAGAAAAGGAAACAACCAATAGTGTGTACCGTTTAAACCTATATGTACTTATAGCATTTTTCTACTTAGTGAGTGTTAATTGGAAATGCTCCCAGAATATCACACTCCACAATAGCGTAGTAGAAAGATAATTTTTCACATTTAATTAAGTACATAAAATATATCCACGGTTTAAAACGAGCAGGTATCGCACGTACAAGAAACAAATTATATAGAAGCTTATCTGTCCATAAAAATAGGGTCCAGGATATCTCCCTTCACATTTACTTTAGTACATAAATTAAACCCATGGTTTAAAACGAGCATTTCCAATTAACACTCACTAAGTAGAAAAATGCTATAAGTACATATAGGTTTAAACTAGAGATGAGCGCCTGAAATTTTTCGGGTTTTGTGTTTTGGTTTTGGGTTCGGTTCCGCGGCCGTGTTTTGGGTTCGAACGCGTTTTGGCAAAACCTCACCAAATTTTTTTTGTCGGATTCGGGTGTGTTTTGGATTCGGGTGTTTTTTTCCAAAAACACTAAAAAACAGCTTAAATCATAGAATTTGGGGGTCATTTTGATCCCAAAGTATTATTAACCTCAAAAACCATAATTTACACTCATTTTCAGTCTATTCTGAATACCTCACACCTCACAATATTATTTTTAGTCCTAAAATTTGCACCGAGGTCGCTGTGTGAGTAAGATAAGCGACCCTAGTGGCCGACACAAACACCGGGCCCATCTAGGAGTGGCACTGCAGTGTCACGCAGGATGTCCCTTCCAAAAAACCCTCCCCAAACAGCACATGACGCAAAGAAAAAAAGAGGCGCAATGAGGTAGCTGTGTGAGTAAGATTAGCGACCCTAGTGGCCGACACAAACACCGGGCCCATCTAGGAGTGGCACTGCAGTGTCACGCAGGATGGCCCTTCCAAAAAACCCTCCCCAAACAGCACATGACGCAAAGAAAAAAAGAGGCGCAATGAGGTAGCTGTGTGAGTAAGATTAGCGACCCTAGTGGCCGACACAAACACCGGGCCCATCTAGGAGTGGCACTGCAGTGTCACGCAGGATGTCCCTTCCAAAAAACCCTCCCCAAACAGCACATGACGCAAAGAAAAAAAGAGGCGCAATGAGGTAGCTGTGTGAGTAAGATTAGCGACCCTAGTGGCCGACACAAACACCGGGCCCATCTAGGAGTGGCACTGCAGTGTCACGCAGGATGTCCCTTCCAAAAAACCCTCCCCAAACAGCACATGACGCAAAGAAAAAAAGAGGCTTTTTACTGATATTTGGTGTTTTGGATTTGACATGCTCTGTACTATGACATTGGGCATCGGCCTTGGCAGACGACGTTGCTGGCATTTCATCGTCTCGGCCATGACTAGTGGCAGCAGCTTCAGCACGAGGTGGAAGTGGATCTTGATCTTTCCCTAATTTTGGAACCTCAACATTTTTGTTCTCCATATTTTAATAGGCACAACTAAAAGGCACCTCAGGTAAACAATGGAGATGGATGGATTGGATACTAGTATACAATTATGGACGGGCTGCCGAGTGCCGACACAGAGGTAGCCACAGCCGTGAACTACCGCACTGTACTGTGTCTGCTGCTAATATATAGACTGGTTGATAAAGAGATAGTATACTCGTAACTAGTATGTATGTATAAAGAAAGAAAAAAAAACCATGGTTAGGTGGTATATACAATTATGGACGGGCTGCCGAGTGCCGACACAGAGGTAGCCACAGCCGTGAACTACCGCACTGTACTGTGTCTGCTGCTAATATATAGACTGGTTGATAAAGAGATAGTATACTCGTAACTAGTATGTATGTATAAAGAAAGAAAAAAAAACCACGGTTAGGTCACTGGTATATACAATTATGGACGGGCTGCCGAGTGCCGACACAGAGGTAGCCACAGCCGTGAACTACCGCACTGTACTGTGTCTGCTGCTAATATATAGACTGGTTGATAAAGAGATAGTATACTCGTAACTAGTATGTATGTATAAAGAAAGAAAAAAAAACCACGGTTAGGTCACTGGTATATACAATTATGGACGGGCTGCCGAGTGCCGACACAGAGGTAGCCACAGCCGTGAACTACCGCACTGTACTGTGTCTGCTGCTAATATATAGACTGGTTGATAAAGAGATAGTATACTCGTAACTAGTATGTATGTATAAAGAAAGAAAAAAAAACCACGGTTAGGTCACTGGTATATACAATTATGGACGGGCTGCCGAGTGCCGACACAGAGGTAGCCACAGCCGTGAACTACCGCACTGTACTGTGTCTGCTGCTAATATATAGACTGGTTGATAAAGAGATAGTATACTCGTAACTAGTATGTATGTATAAAGAAAGAAAAAAAAACCACGGTTAGGTGGTATATACAATTATGGACGGGCTGCCGAGTGCCGACACAGAGGTAGCCACAGCCGTGAACTACCGCACTGTACTGTGTCTGCTGCTAATATATAGACTGGTTGATAAAGAGATAGTATACTCGTAACTAGTATGTATGTATAAAGAAAGAAAAAAAAACCACGGTTAGGTCACTGGTATATACAATTATGGACGGGCTGCCGAGTGCCGACACAGAGGTAGCCACAGCCGTGAACTACCGCACTGTACTGTGTCTGCTGCTAATATATAGACTGGTTGATAAAGAGATAGTATACTCGTAACTAGTATGTATGTATAAAGAAAGAAAAAAAAACCACGGTTAGGTCACTGGTATATACAATTATGGACGGGCTGCCGAGTGCCGACACAGAGGTAGCCACAGCCGTGAACTACCGCACTGTACTGTGTCTGCTGCTAATATAGACTGGTTGATAAAGAGATAGTATACTACTAATATTATATACTGGTGGTCAGGTCACTGGTCACTAGTCACACTGGCAGTGGCACTCCTGCAGCAAAAGTGTGCACTGTTTAATTTTAATATAATATTATGTACTCCTGGCTCCTGCTATAACCTATAACTGGCACTGCAGTAGTGCTCCCCAGTCTCCCCCACAATTATAAGCTGTGTGAGCTGAGCAGTCAGACAGATATATAATATATATAGATGATGCAGCACACTGGCCTGAGCCTGAGCAGTGCACACAGATATGGTATGTGACTGAGTCACTGTGTGCTGTGTATCGCTTTTTTCAGGCAGAGAACGGATTATAAATAAAAGTGGTGGTCACTGGTCACTATCAGCAAAACTCTGCACTGTACACTACTGAGTACTCCTAATGCTCCCCAAAATTAGTAAATCAAGTGTCTAAACGGAGAGGACGCCAGCCACGTCCTCTCCCTATCAATCTCAATGCACGTGTGAAAATGGCGGCGACGCGCGGCTCCTTATATAGAATCCGAGTCTCGCGATAGAATCCGAGCCTCGCGAGAATCCGACAGCGTCATGATGACGTTCGGGCGCGCTCGGGTTAACTGAGCAAGGCGGGAAGATCCGAGTCGCTCGGACCCGTGAAAAAAAACATGAAGTTCTGGCGGGTTCGGATTCAGAGAAACCGAACCCGCTCATCTCTAGTTTAAACGGTACACACTATTGGTTGTTTCTTTTTCTCTTTGCATATCACTGTGATGATATTGGTCTGAGGCCCGAAGATTCCTATCTGAGATAAGTGCTTGTCCCATGTTTTTCTCTAAATTTCATTATATGTCCCCACCATCATTTTCTAGGCATTATTAGGCGCTGATTACTTCTATTTTTTACACATTCTAATAGCCATAATTTGTTATCAGCTGCCACCCACGTTTGTGAGGAATGCATGTGAAAATATTTTAATTATAAGAAAATATTTTAATACTTTACTACAAATTCTATTTGATCCACATGAGCGCACACTTATAAATTTTGACTATGTATATATATATCCAAGGGAGTCCTGCACTCACATCCGTGTGTGGTCAACTGCGGGGTGCACCCAGTAGAATCCACACAGTCACGGTGGATCCACACATATAGTCGTAGTTCCAGTTTCCTGGGGGGCACTCTCCTTCACAAATCAAATCCAGTCGTGTTTTCTTAGATCATAATCGGCTTTATTAGGTCGACGTTTCGGCTCAACAAGCAGAGCCTTTATCAAGACAAGTCATACATATTTTCATATTGCAAAAAAGTCATAACCTGTCCAAATAACAGATACATGAAATAAATAAATGCAATCAGTCTCACGGGCCCAATCAGAAATTCACCACTAAAGTGCAATGTGCAAAATGAAGAAAGTGCCAGGAATAATGCTACCAAGCATATATATCTCTTGGATACCAGGTAGGGTGAAGAAAAGTAACCCAACAGAGGCCAATCACCAAAAGGGTACTGGTAACATACTTACTAGGATGAAATAACTCAACAGTACAACATTGTGTAAAGATAGACGGCCAAATCGGCATATGAGCCCTATTGGAGGGACAACAAATATATATTACAAGTTCCCAATGTAATGAAAGTCAGGTGTAGTACTAGGTTCCACCTGAGTTCATCGAGTTCAAGTTTAATAAAGGCTACTACTTACTTCACACATAACTCCTGGGCAATTATCCATACACATCAGTCAATAAGCCCTCTGTAATATGAGTAATGCATCATGAAAAATCTCAAAAATAAACCTAACCTGATATCAAGCCAAACAATCAAAACTATATTCATCAGAAGAGGGCAAAAGTGACTCTTACCACTGGAGGCAAAGGATGGACGTCCATTCAGTGTGACTGTGTGTTTCCTAAAGGGCACTGTATGCCTTATATGAGTACAAAACCGGAAGTGCAATCAACCCAGAAACACTGGTAAATTACCCTATTCCCATGTTAAAGAGAAAAATATGCTCAATCCCCAATAGATATTCATATTCGCAGAGCCCACAGCAATACTGCCAGATCAAATAAAATAGAACCCGTGAAGAGGAGCTTAATGCCGCCGCTCGTCCGAGCGGAGTGCGTTCCATTTCCCGGAAGTCAGGCGCCGGGTGCGTTCCAATACCCGGAAGTCATGCGCCGGGTGCGTTCCACCAGCCGGAAGGACTCAACAGTCATTGCGGTCGTTGCTTAGCAACGTCGTACCGCGGATCACGATACAGGGAAAATAACCAGCAAAGTGCATGCCACAGCAACATGTAGTCCCCGCGGTGTGGGCTAAAATAGGACTCACCATAAACAAACTGTACTGGGGGCACCCCCAGACCCTACACTAGAAACGGGTATAGATCCACGTGGTGGGAATAAGGGATAACTCACATAACCAGTCCACAGAATCCTATACATATTTTTAATCATAGTATGCATCAGAAGCTGATATGTCAAGGTCTCATACCCATAGGCTAAAGATTCATATAGGTATACAAACATATATAGGTGTATCTAATCAGGCCCGTGAGTGTAGACTTACTATAAACATAAACAAATTACAACACAATACATAAATACATTAAACACACAGTTAAGACAATAATATAATCTGTATCAGAAAACACCCATGAACAATAATATCATGTGTCCATGCCTAAAAAGAAAAAAATATATCATGGACACATCACAGGAAAATGTTCATGGTGTTGTATTCATTAAGGCCCCTCGGGGCAACAGTATCAAGCATACTGATCCAAAAGCTTTCTTTTTTAAAGCCAATATCCTATCTCCCCCATTAGGTAGAGGGGGAATCCAATCAATAAGCATACATTTAAGGTTCGCTACCTGGTGCCTATTTTCCAAATAATGTCTTGCTACAGGTTTGTCAGAAGATCCAGTTTGAATAGCAGCTCGTATAGTGGTCCTGTGATTTGCCATCCGGTCT